>NC_073726.1:49851547-50154577 GCF_023634155.1 Falco peregrinus
GAAGGCTCCCTGGCAAACCACTGCACTCAGCAGCCTTCCTGAAACCCTCTGAACACTGTAGAAAGCTGTCAGCATGAGAGCCCCTGCAGTCCCTCAGGGCAAGGGGTAAATACTGCTCAATGGGCTGTGGGCACAGAACTCTTGTGGGGCACCCCCCACTAGAGAGGGGCTTCAGATGGGAAGTTGCATGCCCAAGCTGAGAATGAATCTTTGTGCTGTTGCCCCTGCCCCTGCCCCTGTGTTTTTCGTGCCCCTCTTCCTTGTTGTCAGCCAGACAGGTGGGGTGCTGCTGGGGTGTGCAGTGGTTTCACAGGGGTGCAGGCTGAGGCAGCACATCAGTACTATGGGATGCTGCAGGGGTCAGTGTTACAGCAGTGAGAGCTCTTGCATTTCCTGCAGGTGAAGGATGTGCTGGGCACAATCTTCTTACCAAGCTGGTGTCCTGTTACTGAAACTACCTCTGAAAAAGTTCAGAGCACTCTGAAAATGCAAGTATTTTGGATTTTTTTTTTTTTTCCTTTTTCATGGCCATGTTAATTACTGTATCAAAAAGTGCTGGAGTCAGATATATAACATAGAGCCACACATCAGGGTGATGAGAGATCTCTACGGAAGGTAGTGGTAGGAAATCTATTTCACATAATCATTAGGCAGTTACTGTACCACCAGAAATGTGCATCTTAGATTAAAAAAATGAAAGCAAGCAGTGAAAATCATCTTAATTTTCATACTTGCTAACAAAATGAAGATATTAATTTCTATTAATTATCAAGGGTTGTTTGGTGTGTTTGTTTGTTTGGTTGGTTTTTTTTTCTAGTCTGTTCTTTTAATAATCTTTGTTCCCTTGGAAGAAAAATAATTTACAGAGTGTGAGAAAGCCTAACTATACCTTGTTTGCAGTTAGGGGGGTTTGCAAAATAAAATTATGATGGGGAAAAAAAGGAAGTTTTGCAATATTTGGTTGGAAATCCCACATCCTAATATATTTTAGACTCTTTTAAAGGGTATAAATAACACACTTAAAGGAATTTAATTTCCTCCATTGATGATAGAGAGATTTGAAATATCTGGCTTGCTCTAAACATCCTGACTTTTACATAACCTCATTTGTGAGGTTTTTGCTTGGAAAACCCAGATAATTCTTAAAGAATTAAAGCTTGTGCTAAAATCATGCTCTACTACATAAACTGATAATAAGACATGTTATTTTTAAGTTACTTTTACCCTAATTTCACTCTGTTTCAAAAAAACAGAGGTTACCCAATCATACTGTTTGTCTCCCAACCCTGTAGCTTCTAATCCCATTGGCCAAGTTCAGTCAAATTTGATAGAGAACTAAATACTAAGGTCTTAGAATTTCCATTAAAAAATCAGCTGCTGGATGAGGAAACAATAGCATTACGGGGCTCCCACCGGGGGAGCAGGCTGCCCGGCAGTGCAGTTATAGCTTCCTTTTGCCAGTGCATCTTGTATCTTGTGCTCAGATTCGGGCTCAACAAAGTTAGGCAGGAGGAAGAGAGGACAGTTGCAGATGCTTTACTGCAGGAGTGCTGGGGAAAAGCAGGGTTTTCAGAGGAGACCTGTGGCATGGGAAGAAGCTGAGCATGTTGTAGGAAGTTAAACTTGCATAAAGAGAGAAAAATGGGACCTTCTGCAGGAAGGTGCTTGGGAGCATTCCCTGTGGTCGCAGGCAGCAGGGGCTGTGGCGATTACCACAGGATATTGTCCTGAGGAGTTGTGGGGAACATGACGGGGAAGTTAGGGTATCACATTAGAGATTCGTTACTGTAAAAAAATTGTGTCTTTTCAAATTCTCTTCTGAGACTTCAATACTGAAGCAATAGTGAGTCTTGCAGCAACTCAACCACCGTCAAACATATTCCTTACAAAGGTGGTGGCATCATCAGCCTTGTCCCTTTATTAAGTCCCAACCCTTCTTGATCTGACTTGTAAATTTTTTTTCCAAGTCAACATTAATGTGAGACATTTCCAGGCAAGCACTCCATTTGGGAAGGGTAGCCCAAGGCACACAAGCTGCAGGATGCCCTTTGCTGCTGCCTGCGGCGCAGCGGTCAGTGCCAAACAGAGTCTTCAATGGTGGGTTTAGCTGAATTCTGTGTTCCAATGAAAGGCTGTGGGAGAGTATACTCACAGGATATAAGTAAGAATAAAACCAAAGTAATGTTGCAAGAAATACTTTAATTTCATTTTCACCATTTTCAGTGTAATTGTTATAAGTTTAAAATCTTTCCTTTTTGTTTTTCTTTAAATATCCATTTTAGCAAAGGATAGAAACTTTTGACTTGGTGAGGAAGATCATTATGACTCTGTCACTTCTCTTCCTCTCAGCTGCAAAACAAGACAGTGAGTTTTAAGTAAGCTTAGATTTTCTTTCTGAATACCTAGGATGGGAGCACTTTCAGAAATTACAAGGGGACAAGGAGTTAAAACAAAATAACTCTTGTGTCACACTTGATAGCCTAGTGGACTGTCTGTTGACAAATGATGGATGGATGAATAGATAGACAGGTAGGAAAGAATGTAACAATTGCAGAAATTAATTTCTTAATTATAATTGTGTGGATGTAAATAATTGCCTGTAATAAATATTCCAATTTTTTTTCTACTTTCCTGGAGCAGACAGACAATAATTCAGTATTTAAAAAACAGTTCCAACAGATGTAGACAAACTGGTTTGTCTGACAAGGTTTTACTATTTCTACACCTCCACTGGCAATTTGTCCCCCCAGCACAGGAAGGTTATGTGCCATATATCTAAAAATACTGAAGTGACTTGATAGTATGTTAAAAGGTGGGTTAAATACAATTTCCAGTTTAAAAAGCGATGTTATTCTGACCCATGTTGAAATACAGGAAATGTATTTAATTGCTTCAAAATCCATGAGCATTTATAACAGAAAAAGAATTTGCATTCTCTTTTACCAGAGGATCCCGGTCCCCAGGGCTGTTATAAATC
The DNA here is from genome assembly GCF_023634155.1 of Falco peregrinus. NCBI lineage: Eukaryota > Metazoa > Chordata > Aves > Falconiformes > Falconidae > Falco > Falco peregrinus. The sequence continues at coordinate 49,854,525 of NC_073726.1, forward strand.
AGAAAAAAAACAGAAGCATCAAGAAAAGTTTTCTTAATTTATGTCATTTAAAAAAATGAATCCACAGGTTTTTATGTTAATAGACTGTATGTTTTATGTTTTATGCTTATATGTATTCCTGTCTTTTTTCCAGAAGTATTTGTGCCTTTTCCTTAACAGAGACAAATGTAGGAGGAAAAGGGAAAATCCTGAAAACAGGAAAAATTGCAGTGAAGATGTTCCAATTGGTTGTTAAGTTCAGTGAGAAGTTTAAAAATGCAGTCTTGCCTTTGAAACATAATAGCACAAAGTCTTGAAATGTGCGGGTGAGACCACAGCTGTAGAAGAGTGCGAGGGTACAACCTGTGAATCGCTCAGTGATCTTCTGTTTGTCGCTACACCTCACATGCCTCTACGGCCTCTCCTGCACAGATCAAGGCCAGTCTGTTGGGTAGGAGCATCCCCACAAATCCAGCAAGGGTGCGTGTTTTCTCATGCCAGAGAGTCAGACTGTTAGTCCAGAAGGAAATGTCAGGAGAAGGACCACTAACATTCCTCCTAGCAAATGGAAGAGAAGCGAAGAGTTAAGAAAAAAATAGAAAAGGATGTGTGAGCCAAGAACTATTAAACCATAAAAAAGCAAAGACAAAGAGCTCAGAAACACGCGGTAATCTAGCAAAGGAAGTGAAAGGATGAAGAATAATGTAAAGAAAAGCAGTCATGCTATAGGGACATGGAAGATGAGAAGATCAGACTACCAGCCTTTTCTGAGGATGACTCTTGCCCTCCAGAGTGTGCTTGCTCTGGCAGTTGAGCCCTCCTGATAGAGTCATCTAGTAACATTCTGAGTATAAGCTCTTTGAAAATAATTATCATAAGGTATGTAGCTATACATGTTGATGATGTATGGTGGAAAGTCATAGGTGAATAATGGTCATAGCATAGGATATAAATAATTAGAGACACATTTAATATAAAGTTCCTTTGTGGTTATATATCCCATGCATGTGATTACCAAACGAACAAACTGTACGTCAGCATACCTCAAAGCATGAGTTAATAATTTTCCCTTTCTTGAAAAAAATTGTAAAAATGTAGAAAGCAGATGCTCAAAGAGAGCATGGGGGATACTGGTATCAGTCAGAACATGCATCTTATACGCTCAAAAAAGAGAAGCAGAAAATCAGCTCAAAATAAAAACAAATTATATAACCCTAGAGAGCTTAGTTTATAAAACATACTGAGGACAGATGACTAGTGGTCTAACTGTAAATAGTAACAATTTTGTATTCATACTACTGATGCAGGGAAGTAAATGGCAATACATCTATTACAGCTAAATGGATATTAGAAAGGAATTTACACATAAATAGTTTTGAAACTCTGCTTTTACTGATAACAGTGGTGGTTTCACTTTTCTTATCTTATTTTCAGAGTGGTTTCGTTCTCAGGCAAAAGGCTGTCAGATATCCCTGAAGGAATCCCCTTTAGTGCCAGATAGCTTATGAATAACAGGATAAAATTCATCCGGCTGGGTTTTCTGAAGGAATATTTGTCACCAGATTTCCTAGTACTGAAGAACAAGCAATTCAGTGATGGAGCTGTAAAAGAAGCCTATGAAGGCTTGCAAAGGCTCGTGTGTCTTCACGTGGGTGACTGTAATCTTAGTAGCATCCCAGCAGATCTGCCCACTGCCATGGCAGAGCTGGGGCTGGGCAGTAGCAGCACCCACGGCACTGCAGGAGCAGGCTTGGACTCAGTGCAGGAACCTGGCTGCTCTGAGCCTCCACAGCAGCAGATTAACCCACCAACCCTTCATCAAAGCGGCATTTCATTCCCTAACATCTTTGCACATGGTGAAGATGAACTTTAGTCAACTGAGGAGCATTCATACCCCCACTTCTCCCCCTCGCCCTTAAGGAATTATATCGAGCAGCCAGTAAAATATCATTAATTCCTACTGATGTCTTCAGTGAGCTGTCAGAGCTAGAAAAGCTTGATCTCAGTCACAATCAAATTACTGAGAAGGGCATTAAGAAAGCGGCTTTTGGTAAGATGGGTAAACTGGAAAACCTGAACTGGGCAGTATTTGCTCACTGGAGTACCTTAGAATTTGCACTCATATCTGAAAGAGCTCAGGCTTGACAGAAGCATAATGTTTTCAGCGAGGGAAGAGGAATTTCTGAAACTAGAAAATCTCACTCAGTTTGATCTCTGAAATAATAAACTATTGCATGCAGCATAGAACATTTAAGGGCCTGCCTGCAAGGTCTCTTTCTCTTAGATTTAAGTCATAACTAGTTATTAGATATTAATCACCTTCCTATGACATTACAGTCTCTTTTTCTCTTTGATACTCATATTCAGTCTGTGCCATAGAACTCTTTCTCTGGCAGTCATAATGTTGAGAGCCATCTTCTTGCGTGATTAGTGAATAACCAGGTAAACCTTGTTAGTGATGGTGTGGGTGCACTTAGAAACCTGTAAGGCTATCGGGAAGTCCACTTTTATTGAAAGTATGTTGAAAAGGGGAGGGAGGCCACATGGAGATATCAGTGGAATTTTCTTCAGAAGGAAAGGATGGATAGATTAGCTTTTGACCTCTGCTGATGCAATAATAAACACTTTAAATAAAAAATCACAATCATAAGAGTAGGAGAACACCAGATTTATTTTAAAGTATTTATCAATAATGTTTTTAAAAATCTCTATACTCAGAGTCTCCTTGAAGTAAATAAAGTGAAAATACATTTATCTTTTAATTGCTCCGTGCAGGAAGAACTTCATCATGTTTAGTCTGTTATGCAATTGACAGTTTGCATATTTGCAGTTAAAAGATGTCGTGTTTTTTTAGAAGTTCTAAACATGTCAAAAGGGGAATTCCCAGCATACCCTGATTGAAAGTCACTGGTAAGTTCACTGCTGTAGTATGTCATTGCAGGGATTCATCAGATTTTCTTATTGCTATATATTTCCTAAGTAATGTTGCAGGTTTTCTACTACAACAATCCACTGATGGTTGTAGTAGGAAATATTCCAGACCTCTCCTATATGCATTTAGCGCTTACAAAAATGTAGATATGTTTTTAGGTATTAGTTTCGTATTCGTTTTATACACACAATGATTTCAACATATATGTGTTTTTTCTGACCCTGTAGTCATTTGGGGTGCCAATAGTGATACAGTCTCCAGCCTCAGAGCACTTGAACAGGAGCACTGCACAGGGCACCTGAATCTAAGACAATAGCCTTTAGCTTTTTCTGCAGCCAACAGAAACAGGTTAGTACTTAAAACCTGATCACCTTCTAGAAGTCCCTGGAGTTAATGAAAGTGGGCATGGGTTCAGGTGTCTGTGAAACAGTGTTTGATGGAAACAATCCTTGTTTGACCCACATTTGAGCTATCAGGTGGATATAAAGCCTTTTTTCCACCTCCATACACTAATTCACTGCAATGGCTGTTGCTGCTATGTTCCCAGTGCATCCCTGCTGCAGGGATAGGTACAGAAAAGAGCTGGCAAGAGATATCTAACCCATGTGTCCAATATTTACTTCTCAGCCTTGTCGAGGTTACTTGTTGTAGGGCTGTCCTCCATGGTGGTAGGGCTCCTGTGTGCCTGCTCTGACAGCCCTAGTGCCACCTAACTGGTCCAACTCCCAACTGAAGTACTTGCAGCTGTCTTGATACAGAAGATGTATTTCTTCCATTTGGTGGAACACCTCCCCTCCCCTCAAAATAAACAACAAACCCCTAAAAAAACAGCCCAACATCAAAAAACCAAACCAACCAACCAACCAACCAAAAAACCTCTACTTTTAACATTGTCTTCAGCTCTTTTAATCTTTTAAGCGAAGGGGAAAATTAGGGAGGGCAGAAACTGCAGACTATAACTTTTCCAAGGTCTGGATGCTCCAAGGTAATCAGGCTGTGCTGTGCTTCATACAACAGCTCTAGGACTGCAGACCAGGAGAGAAGAAAAATGTTACCTGATTCAACCTGATAGTAAGCTTAGTTCTACAACTGCCAGGTGTGTGCTGGGCATTCACATAAAACATAACCTAACCACCCTGACTTGGGAGCTGAATGGAAACAGACAATGTAAGAACGGCAGCCTTAAAGCATGAAAGACGACTTCTTTTTTGGAGGAAGCAACAACAGCAAAAACCCCAACAGAAAACAACAACCCCTCTCACCTGCCCCAAACCCTTTCCTCTTTAAGGTGAATCAGAATCACAGACACCACAGCCAAACCATGGCGTTTCATCAAACTCTTGACACAGAAATGCACATGCTGAACATCGCAGTTCATTGACAGTACTGATTAGCAGCAGGGGGATGTTTTACTGTCTGTTAAGAATTGCACCATTTACCATTAATCAGTGACATGCCCTTTTAAACATGCTCTGTGCATGTCTGCACAAGATATAGGACAGAGCATCGGTCCTGGAAAGAATTAGTTACGCAGATAGACCTAAACGGCTAGCTGGAGATTTACCTGTCTAAAGGGAAAGCTGATGGAAAAAAGATGCAGCTTTTGAGCTGTGATTTAACGGCCCCTATGGAGCTTGGCTCCCTCACAGTTGTTCCCATCAGTTGTAAATCATTTTATCTTGCAGTCCGAAGTAAGGTCATATTCCCCGGTGTAGCCAACACAGCTTTTAGCTGCATCTTTGAACAGGGGTAGGAGAAATGGTATCTAATATCTCCCCTTGGCTTTCTCAGGGCCTACTGTGGTACAATTCTCTTTCTTTTCGGTCCATTACTGATTGAAAAGGAATGGTACAGGTTCTGCTTTCCATCCCATCCATGGGAAGGGATGAAGGGCTTCCTCACCAGGTTTTATGAAGGAAAAGCTTTGGACCTTACCATATTCATGTGACCTTCCCAATGAAAGCATCATGCAAGGAAATTTCAACAGCCCCCATAGGCAGAAGAGCCGAAATACAGCCAACGTAAGCTATTTTCTAGCAAGCTGCAGGATTTGGGGGAAGACAGGTAGCACACTGGAGGCAAGACATATGCACTGCCAAAGTCTATAAAGATTTCATGGGAATCCTGAGCCGAGGGAGCAGAAGCAGCATGCTGTTATGGCTGGCGTGACCAGCTCAGCTTCTTCACCCCATACCTGAGGAAGGATCATCCCGTGGTGAAAATGGGCCTCTCCTGTATATTACTGGGGTTGGGAAATTCTGCTTTATTTTCCTTTTTTTTTTTTTTTTTCCTTTTTCTCCCTGTGTTTGTCTGTTTGTCCTCCTCCTCTTTGCATGTTTGAAATGGGTGATTTTTCTTTGCATGCATGGTACTGGAGATTTAATGTGCGAGACAAGGGAAATTGAATTTTGCTTCCCAAACAGCAGGTGGTGGTGCTGGGTTATGCAGAGTACTTGAGAAACTGCTCACAGATGTTGCCTCCTTGTTGAATAACAGGCTGGAAATGGATGCTAAGCAAACTTTTCTCCTTTTTTTTTTCCCCTCCCTGTTGGAGGGTCACCTAATGTTTACCCCTTTTAAGTACTTAGTTTAACAAATGTTTGAAAATGTGTTTTAAAAATATATCCTGCTAAAATAAATACTCTGGATTTGAGGATAAATATAGCTCACACCATAAGATGCCATTAATCCTCAAAAAACCTTGCAAGTTGTCTGTCATATATTTTTGAAAACTGATAAAGAAGTTTTATGTTTCTTCTGGAACAGTTTGATTACTTATTTCATTCATTTTCCAGACTAATGTGGGGTATGTGTTTGTTCTTCTTTATTCAAGAAGACTGTTCTTTTTCTTTCCTGCCTTTTCTCTCTCTCTCTCTTTTTTTTTTTTTTTTCTTTTTTTTTTTTAAAGTACAGTTCAGTTCTACTTTCCTTTCCCCCTTAGGAATTAGAAATGCTGTACAGTGTTGCTTATTTGTCAGTGACTGTTTCATATTGTTTGTAATACTGATCCCTTCAATATCAAATCTTTTTCTAATTAAATATAATGCAGTAATACAAGTTTTCTGTTACTTCTGACTGATTGGTTCCATTACTTTTTTCATCAGTACCATTATCTGAAATTATCATTGCAACATGAATGTTGTAACAAGTTAATATCATACAATTTTGAAGCTGTGCTTGGAATATTACAGTATTCCACACATCAACAGAAGCCTGCACTTGAAGAGCTTTGCTGTTTTTTTTTCCCCACAAACTGTGCAGGCTTCACCTTAACATATATTTATTTTTTTTTTAATCTCTGAATCACAATTAGACTGGGTTTGTGATTTAACATTTAGGGGGGTGGAGGTGTGTTTGGTTTTGGTTGATTGGTTGGTTTGTTGGGGTTTTTTGTTTGGGGTTTTTTTTGGGGTTTTTTTTTTATCCTGGAGCAATAGTTAAATAAATTTCTGTGGTTACAACAGCTGTCCCAGTGACAAAATGATCGTTCTTTAATAGCCTATTAAAGTATGTATGTGACTTTATTCAGACCTTTTGTATTTCCAAAAATTCCCTCTTGCCTGGGCAAAAGATAGCTAGGATAGCATGTGCCACTGTTGGACTTATGTAAAACCCTTGGTGATAAAAAAAAGAGTATGTGGGGTAACACCTCTGTAGTGGCATATTGGCCCTCATATACATATACTCATATACAGTATGGCACATGATGAGGCAAACAGGAAACACAGATCCAGTTTTGTAAGATTTTGACAGGATCTTTCCCCATATTGGACTGCAAATTCCTTCCGCTGCGTCTCTGTTTAGAATATGACTGCAAATACAATACCCCAATATTTTACGTAGTTTTTGCTTACCTGTACAAAATAATGTCATGCACACAGTAACCAGAGAAAGCAACTTTGTCAACAGCATAAGCTAACCTCAACTTTCCGTGGGCTCAGTCATTCAAACCATTTCATTATTGCTTTGCCAAGAGGTTAGAGAAAAAGCTAGCAGAGGCTCCTGCATAGTAGAGGCATGTTTGCAAGCGTTATGGGCAGAAAGGATGATCTTGTGACTCAGGCCCTGGAGTGTCCCAGATGTGCCACAGATTTCTCACACAGACTACTTATCTTCTGGGGCCATATGTTCAGCTGGTATAAATCAGTGCAGCTCCAATAAAGTCAGCTCAGCTTTCCGGATTTTCTGCAGCTGAGGTTTCTGACCCTTTGCAGATCAGTTGTCTATCTGTAAAACAGAGATATTAACACTTACCTGCCTCATACACTGCAAAAGGATCAGCTCATTAAAATTCATTTGCCACTCATGTAACACAGTTTGAGAAGCTGCAGAAATGCCCTTGCAAAGAAGCTTGGCATCCCAAGTAGTTCTTAAAAAGATTTGCTGCAGATATAACTTTTTTGCTGACAAGGGGTTCATTAGGACTTTGTGGCCAAAAAAAAATAATCCTCCCACCTCCAGAACTTGTCCTTTGTTCACCATTCAAAGAGGGAAGCAACTGTAATTTGGTGAGCCTGCCTAAAATGAGTGCTGCTGAGCATGGACCTCAACAGGAGGAACAACTCAACGTGGGCTGAAACAGGAGTATTTTAGCAAAAGGCAGCCCTTCTGCAAGACTGTCTTAGTTCCTGACTTTATCCACTTGGGTTGGGTTGGGCTTCTCCAGTGTTTTATGTTGGCAAAGCCCTTTTAAATATTAAGTAGCACAAAGGAAACTCGATGTCTTTTTGCAGCAGTTACTGAGCAATTAAAGGCTCAATTCTTCAAGGGGTTGTAAGCCAGTGGGTGGTCTCATTGATTTTGAGACTACTTATATGTTTAAAACTGGGCATGCGCTTGTGTATTTTGTTCAGCTGGGCCCTCTTAGAACTACTGCTGAGGTTTCCATTTTAGAGTCACTTTACAGTCTCTAAAATTATTACTGGAACTGCCTCCTCCTCTGGGCATTGCACACACCAGCAGTCTGCCTCTGTCTTCTCACTGATTTAATGCCACAACACCGAGGCATAGAATCATGGCAATGTTTCCATTAAATACACACCACACTGCAGATTTCCCAGTATTTAACTACTGCATCCTTTCCAGACTGTGAAAATAAATGTTGAGGTGGACTTCCTTTAAAAAATGCTTATTTCACATCAAGCAGGACAAAGGCATGAAAATATGTGTGTATTAAGTAAAACAAATGATCTGACAAATCTTCCCTCAAAAAAGTTAAACGTAGCTAAACAGAATTCCTATGTGGTAAGTGTATTACAGTGCTTTAAACAAGAGCAGACAAAATCGGCTGAGCTGCAAGCAAAGGGCAGACTTTGGTTACATGTGTTCAGCTGGTAATGTGTGCTTTTATGCTTTCCAGCGTCCTGCTGGAGTTCTAAGAAAATATTTACAAGATGCAAATAAAATGTAAATGGAATCATGTTTCCATGAAGGAAAATGAATAAACAACATCCATGCAGCTCATGCAGTTTTACATACTGCACCAATGTTGCCTTATGATCCTCTAGGACCTTTCTTTGCACAGAAAGCTGATTACCTGAAACATACTACTGTTTCTTCTTCCTTTGTTTTTTTTAAACAGACATTCTGTTCAAGATTATCTTGCCTTGCAACACATGCCTTCAGATTTTATCTCTTCATCATCTAAACAAACCCTGGTTTCTGAGATGGTTTTCCATTTCCACAGGTGTTTCTTATCAGTTCCACATTTTCTTCTGACAACATGAAAAAAAAAAAATCATATGTCCCTGCTTAGTAGCTGTTGCCTGACCCAACACTAAAGCTTTTCTGAATGCAGAAATGTGTTGCGTGGCTGCTGTAATATCTCTATACCCCAAGGGTCTGCTGCTGCTTTCTTTTTTACAGCTACAAAGAGTCACATGCTTGGCCCTCAGTGCAGAGGAAAATTCGATTCAGAGTCAGAGAGGAAAGAAGTGACCTATTTAAACCAGTGAAAAAAACACAGGTTTTAAGTATTTTACCTCATTATCTTGCCAATCCAATTGATTATTTATAACATGCTAGTATCAGTGCTTCTATTGGTGTTTCTCCTATGTGGAAGCACACATCGTACAAAGGTAATAAACCAGGTCTCACAGCAGCTGCATGGACCCACTGGTACTTTTCTTGGTTGAAGCTTTGTTTTCCTGCGTCAGTGCCTATCCTTCACCTTTTGGCATCTCAAATCTGCTCTCTTCCATCCCGTCTCCACTATTAGGAAAGAAAAACATTGCTTCATACAAGTGAATTGATATATTCTGGGTTCTGAGACAGCAGTGCAGCAAAGCACACAAGTACCACTACTGTGTGAATTCGATCCACCTTGTTTTACACTTTTAAAGGTAGAAATGGGAAAACGCGCCCTGGGAATATGGACGCCTTCAAATTACCTATATGGTATATTCATATTTCTGTCTTACGTGAGCTATCAAAACAACATGATCTTACAGAAGATACACATCTACAAAGCATCTGCAATTCCTTCTGTCATCTTGAATCTTTGATATGTACTTAAGGTACTTATAAAAATACTTGTCATTTATATAAATGAACCCAGACAGGAAAAAATTCTTTGTAATAATTTTGGAGTAATATGTATAATTAGATAGGAAGCTTTTCAGGGCAAACACTGTTTTACTGGTGATTGTAATTACCTAGGAGGCTTCAGTCTTAACAGGTGCCGCCAGCTGCTATACCTATTGAAATAAATCATCATTCTCATCACCCTCCTGCAATCTAAGTCAGAGAAACAATGTGCTATATTTCTGCAGTGCTTGCAGTGTCCAGGCAGTTGTGTGCATCTCTTGGGGGTGTGCTGGCATTACCTGGTCACCCCCTCCTCCCGGCCCCTGGCCACCCCATGCCTTGCTACCCAGCAACGTGGATGGGGGAGCCCCAGCAGCACAGCCCTCCAGAGGCTGCAGCACTACTAGGTTTAACGGAGTTCACATTATTGTGCTGAAAGGGCTTCTGGAGCCAACTACAGGCTTTTCAGAGATACTGTTCAACTCCTAGAGTTTTTTTTAGTTAAAGAAAAAAAAAAGTGTGGGTGTTTTTTTTCATAAATGTACATGAAACAAAAACCCTTGCAGTGGCAACAACAGGGGGGACAATAGGGTAAGCCGCAGGTCAATGTTCAGCTGAGTCATGGGGATTGTCAGGCTTCGACATAACTAACAAGCTTTATGAGTACAGCTGGTTTCTGTACATTTGCACTTGCAAACCAGTTTGTGTAGCTGGCTCGTGTGACCCAAAAGGATGGCTCATGTGAACAAACCACATCGTTTAAAACCCAAAAAGCACAGTTTCTATCAGTTGTACTTTCTTTGTCCACATATAAGTGTAATAGCCTCTTAATATATTCTGAAAAACAGAACAAAATTTTTCTCCCCTCTCCACTGAAGATGACCATGGAGAGAGCATATCTGACCTCAGTGGCTCTGTCTCATTCTCCATTTCATGCTGGCACTCTTTTAAAGGTAAGGTAGGAGGGGAGCATCAAGGAATTACCCTCCTAGTCTGGTGCTGTCTCAGCCCCCCATGACCAGTGAAGGATTAGTCCTAAAGGCCTGAACCAGCGTCTTTTAACATGGCGCTACGAATGCCCGAGCTCTAGCTGTGCCGGCGAGGGGTGATGACGGTCAGTGGCCACAGGCAGCCCAGCTCCAGCGCAGCTTTGTTCTTGGGGGTGGCAGCGGGCACTCGGCGTGCCGCTGGCCCCGCTGCCTCTTTCTCCATCAGAACCACGACCGGGTGTGAACAGCGAGCTCGGATGGAGTTTCTGCATTAATCTTTGCAGGAGCATGTTCTGCAGGACCCCCACGTGCACCAGTGGTCAGCGGGGAGGAGAGGGGAGCCCCTGTACTACGGCTGTGACCTCACACCAGCGAGGACCCGCGGCGGGGACTGCAGGGCGGCAGCTGTGGGGACTGATCACAGGCCGGTGCAGGTTCAGGGACGGGCCCTCCGCACAAGGCAGGCGAGAGAAGGGGGGCAACGAAACACCCCGTTTTGCAATGGCGGCTCAGCTGCTGGAGGCCGCCCTCCTTGCGGCACACAGGGAGGCACACAGGGAAAACTTCCACGTCACCCGGCGGCGGCAGCGTCAGGCCCTCCGGCTGTAGCTCCTTCAGATGTGCGTTTGCTCGTTGCCCTCACGGCGACGCTTCTTTCCCAGAGCGTGCTTGCCCGTCCGTGGGGCCCGGTCGCAGCCGCTCACCGGCACCTCGCGGGGGGCCCGCAGTGCGCGCTGCGGCGGCCCCGGCGGGGCGAGTGGCCCGCGGCGCTGCTGTACCGCGTCCGTGCGGCAGGGGGCGCCGGCGCGGCCCCGCGCCCGCCCGCTGCCTGTCGCGGAGCCAGGGGAGCCAGGCGGACCCCGGCGGACCCCGGCGGACCCCGGCGGACCCCGGGCAGCGCCAGCCAGCAGGGCCAGGAGCCCGGCCGCCCGCGGCAGCTTGCGTGGCTCCCGGCAGTGGAAAGCCCTGTTTGCTTTTGGCTGCGATGGGGCTTTCATGTGTCTAACGAGGCAAGTCTCTCCCCGTGCCTTGCTTCAACTTGCTTGATAAGTCTGAATGGGCATTTTTTTCATCCTAAAAATAAACAATTAAAGAAAGCTAAAGAAACAGAAGGGAGAGAAAGAGCTCCTTCCTGTTCTCACAGCTAATCTCTGTAAAATTTAAACATGCTTATCGGCCAGCTGTGCTTCATTATTATCTTTCTCTTCCATCTTTTGTCCCAGCCTGCAGCAGATGCAGGCCGTCTGGCTTGTGTCATACAGCAGTTAGCGCTGACTGGTTCTGATAAAGGGGCCATCAGCTTCTCAGGGGAAAAAAAAGGTAAAAGGCTTGCAACAGAGTAAATGTGGTAACAAAAAGCCTGCTGCAGAGAGCAGAGAAGCCACAAAATACATCCTCACTTCGGCACCAAGGAGCAGGCCATGTTCCCACCTAGGCAAGCGAGACCAGTGCCTTACATCTTTGCTCAGGTATAAATCCTGTCATTATACTAAAAAGGGATGTGCTGGGATATCTGCGGATGTCAGACCCCAGCCACATCTGGTTACACTGTTCATGCCAAAGTGTTTCAAGTTACAATGGAGAAAGGAAATCCCAAAGGAGCGAGCACTCAGCCTTTCTACCACCCCAGCAGAGTGAGGGGACTGCACGGCTGTTGGTGGCCCTTGGTGATTTGTGCTTGGGTTGATGAAAGCAGAGAGGAATCCTAGGCAGGGATGCATGAGGAAAATGGCTCTTGTCCACATCTTTAGCAGCCTTCCTGTAGGGACTGGGTGACGGTCACACTCAGGCAGGGACAGGGCTGTGCACTGAGTATTCTTGGCTGCTGCAAAAAGCAAAATAGAGCAACTGTGCAAGTGCTCTAATTTATAATGTGGCTTGCCAGGAATGTGAGGAGATGCAAAGGTGTGCTACAGGGACTTTTGCCCTGTTCCATTGCGCCTCTTCCCCTGCCCCGCAGACATGTGCACTGAGTCTGCTGTACCATATTGCCTGGAAGAGAAAGTAGTCGCACACATGAGGGGACCCTTGGTTTTCAGAGAACAACATGAAAGCTGATAAAATATTGTAAAAGACTTGTGTGACCAGCTGGAGCTCCTGCCCGCTCAGGACTAAGGCATGGGTGCAGGGTGGAGAAGGCAAAGTCTGTTTTGGAGGAGGACACACGGCCCGTTCTGTCCGATCTCCTGCTCGGACTGGAATTTAGGGAGCGAGGATGGGATGGCAGGGGGAGCCCACCCCTTTCCATAAACACACCAGCGCTTTCCAGTGCGTTGGTGTGGGAGGCAGCCGCGCGTTGCTGCCGGCCCAGCCAGGTGCCGGCCAGCTCCAGCCACGCAGGGGCGGTGTTGGGGCTCGCAAAGGCACCGGCGCCTTCTGGCAGCAAATCTGGGGGACTCCTGGGGAAAAAGGGGCAGACCCGCTCTGAATTTCTCGAGCCGCAGGACACTATAGAGGCACGCTGAATGTTTCACGTGTGCTAGCCCAGGTTTTAGCAAACTCAGGCCAGTTTGTGGCTTTGAACAGAAAAAAACGCGCTGAGGTTTGCTGCTGCAGAAGTGTCTGAAGATGGAGTGGGCAGGGGGTCCTTTGCTGCTTTTTTAAAAATGTAGATTATTCCCTCTGCATTTCAGCGTTAAACAAAAACAGATCTAGAAATTAAATGCAGAGAGGGAAGAAAGAACACAGATGTTGAACAAAAGAGGAGAGAATCATAGGCTCATTTAGGTTGGAATAGACCTTTAAGATCAAGTCCAACCATTAATCCAGGACTGCCAAGTCCATCACTAAACTATGTCCCCAAGCACCACATCTACACATTTTTTACACATCTAAAGGAATGGTGATTCCATGACCTCCCTGGAAAGAAAGAAGCCGCACAACGATGTTGCCCCAAGGCATGCCAAGGTTTCCCAGCCTGTTGCAGCATTTCATTGAATGTGTAGGAGCACAGGTGGCTGGGGGGCAGGTGGCCAGGAGTAGCCAGTCTCTAGCGCGGAGGCTGCTGGGCCAGGAGCACCGGGAAGCAGTCACCACGTGCTGGTTCTGTGGGGCACTGGGCAGAACCCTGCGGTGGTCCACCCTGTTGCCACATCCCGGCATCCTCTCCAGCTGCCTGGTGTTCAGGCTGGCAGTCTAGGAGTCAGGTTGAAAATTAAAAGTGGTGGTATCTAAGCTATACGCTTACTTTTGCAGGTAGGGCTCTCAAGCCAGCCTCAGAAAACCTTTAACTGGATTTGATGTATATTTTTTCTCCTGCTGTGGCTTTGTGGAAGTCTTCTTTAGGGCTACAGCCATCCAGTTCTACCAGCACTGTAACTTCTCATACCAACGAGCTTCCATGCATTTTATAGTAGGCTTTGTAGTCACCGCACGCCACAGGAACATTGTTGACCACTTGCAACATTAAACAAACTAGACTGTATTCATCATCCTATTCTGGGAAGACCTACAGAATGGAAAGGTCACACAAAGTCTTACAAAAGTGCACTGTTTTGAAGCATGTCTTACCACTGCTTTGGATAGAAAGAGATCGTTAATATACCACGTAGGAGGGACTGGAAAGAATTGTGCATGAAATGACAGAGGAAGGTTCCTGATAAATTGCTGACCATGTTCTAACTTCATGAGATAAATATAATGCCTTTTTATATACTCTTTCTTTGAAATGTTCCATGCATTCAGCTTTGGAGAGCTTGTAAAATACCACTCTATTCATTAGTTTTCAACTGAAATAAAAATTAAAAAAAGAAAGAAAAAAAAAGAAAAAAGGCTCCGTAATTAAACATTGTTTTACAAATCCTGCACAACATATCAAACCCCTATTCTCATCATACTGCCAGAAGAATTGAAACGCAAGCTTGTCCTCTCACCCTGCATGAGGAACTCTGTTCTCATGTAACATGTTAGCAGAAGCTGAGGGGCGGTCATGTTTATCTTAAGAAGAATTTTTGGCAAGGAATGCTCCTAAAGTTTGGATTCAAATATTCCTCTGTCTCAAAAAGAGTATCTGGTTGGGGGAAGGATTGGCTGCGTGGAAATGAGTGAATGTAATGAAAAACTGGTGAAGCTGTCACAGGGACCACCGCAAGGTGAAATTCTGAGCAGCTGGGAAGTTAGCTGAAACTAGAGACTCAATGACAAAAGAACCAGCCCAGGAAGTAGCTGCCGAAGATCAGGACTTTTGGAAAAGTGTGTTTTGCAGCAGTTGGAAGGGGAGATCTCTTGACTGGTCACCCAACGAATGTTGAGAAAGTTCAAACAGCAGAACAGGTAGGGCTAGACATAGCTGTTGTATGCTGTAGGTTCTCTGTGTCCATGAACATGGTCATGTGGTCCATCTGTCTAATTCAAAGTCCACTGAAATTGCTGGAGAAAATATATCCTCCTACTGCCTTTGGCCATGGTCTGAGCGTGGGGAGGTTTGAAAAGTCACCTTTTACTGCTGTCTACAGACATGCAAACACCGTTTGTTCATGGTAGCCAGTGAGAGGCCGCCTATACTTCTTTCCTTCTAAGCCCAGCATTAGTAACCTTTCTTTCTCAAGAAAGGGGAATGAAGTAGATGCTATTTGCATATGCCTCCCCTGGTAAGTAGTCTCATCTATATCTGGAACAGAAGACACAAGACAAAAAGAAGAAAACATGAGAAAGTGCACACAAAAATGATTTTGCTGGAGGTGTTAAGTGGCTTGGTGGGGTGGCATACTGAGACAGGCTGAGAGGAGACTAGAGAGAAAGAGTGCTGTAAAAGAGATCCATCATCACTGAGGAGGCTCGGCTGTTGTAACAGACTGATCAAGGTAGTAAACAAATACACCCAGACCTGCAGACGAACATTTCTTGAGGGTGTGCTGGCCATCAGGAGCACATTCCCTGCTTCCTCAGCTGCCTGCAGGGTTAGAGCAGGATGTTTCCTGAGGAGCAGCCCCAGACATTCCTGTGGGGAAACCAAAGTGGAGAGAGTTCTCCCTGCTACACTCAACGTTGCTGCTTGGCTGGTCGACCAGGAATCTGCACCAAAAGGGAAGGGCTTTCTGACAGGTGGCGGGTTAGCCAGCAGGCAGAGCCAAACCTCTGCTCTGTAGCTGTCAAGGGTGCCCAAAACATTCGCAAGTCAGACAGCGAGATGCATTCCTGCAGCCAACTGTTTGAAGATCTAGCAAACAAAGTATGATTATGGTGTCAAATACATGATCTCCAGAAATGTTTAAAATGCTAGTATGTGTCAGGCTCTGTACAGAAGTGACGTAAACACATTGGGAAGTAAAAGACCAACTTTTTTTTAATTTTTTTTGGATAAGCAATATATACCCTTTATGTATATGCTATTTTTAGTAAATAAATATAGCTTTTCCAACATGCTAAAGCCATTACATCCATTTAAATTACTGCTGTTCTCCCCTCACCCCCCAAATACTCACTAGTCATAAGCTACACCACCCAGCCTGTGATTGCTCCCTTCTTCTCGGTGGTTTGCAAGGGTTTTTTTCACAGCTTGAACAGAGTTAGAGAGTGTCAGACTTCCTTGTAAATAGTTGTCTCTCGCTCCCTCTACCACTATTATCATAGCCAACTTTGCCCCTGTCGTAGTGTGTCTATATGCTGCAGAGATAAATCTAGGGACAGAAAGGTAGGATGACTTGATTACTTTCACCATAGTCATCTGCAAGGATCAACCTAGCCTGGTCCAGTGGACTTGTCAAATAAATACTTCAATGCTAGAACAACATTTCAGATATCATAGTGAGCAACTGGTAGCCAATCCAGTGTTACAGTTTTGGAAGTGGGCTGGAATGATATTTTTAATGTCTCAAAGTCTGTCTGTAATGTCTCTCTTTAATGCCTATCCAACTCAAGTGTCTTTTCAAAGAGGAAGTGGATGGCTTTCTTCAAGCCTTGCTCTCAGCATCTGATTGATGAGCACCTTTCAGTTACTTCAAGAAACTTTTTCTCCACCACAGAACATAGAATAACATCTTTGTCCACCACATAACATAGAATAGCATCTACAATTTCTACAAAAAAATAATATGTCTGCCTTCCCCAGTGGCAGCTTTTGTTTACTGGATTCAGAGCAGTCTGGAATCTCTCGAGGAAACAAAACTCAACCTGAGTGGCTTGTTGCCATTTGTTTAGACATTACTGAAGACCTAAACTTTTTCTCTCCAGCAGACTGGCTTTCCCTAGCTGTGCTTTTTTTTGCTGGGATTTCGTCACAGAAGTGACAGCAAGTGGAAATGACGGCTTCCTCCAATGTGCCTGGCAAACTTCATGTCCAAGAGGGACTGAGAGCCATCCTGCACATGTTTCATGGTGGGTTCAGTCCAAATAGCTGTCTTTGGCCTTCAGAGTGCTCCTTTTTACTGAACAGGGTGGCTGTGGGGTGTGAGGAGGGGGGAGCTGCACAACATAGCTGCCCACCAGCCTTGGAGCCAGAGCTCTTCATGTTGGTGGAGCAAGAGGGAAGCGAGGGCTGGTGAGTGGTAGGACTTCGTCCCACCACACAGTCAGGACATCATCTAGGCATGTATTTAGACCATGAGTTTGGAAAATGCTCGCTGGATCTGCCACTGCGGGCTAACCACTGCCTGTCTGGGAAGCACTGTGCACATTTTTAAGAGGGAGCTGGTTTATTCTTATTTAGCTGTGTCTCATATATGGGAAGCAGCGTAATAGCACAGCGTGGCCTAATTGCTCACATCTGGATCCCTGCTGAGAATGTACGGTGGTGTGTATGCAGTTTCAGTGGAAGAGGCATGATTTACTGAGCTGTTCTTGGAAGCAGCAGCAGGTTAGTAAGTACAAAGCAGATATACTCCAAGTAGTAACTACAGCCCAGAGCTCCTCTCCACCCTTTTGTTCCATGCACACTCTCACACGTACACACACGCATAACTGGGCTGCCAGAGGAGTATCACTTGCAGAGGATTTCTGTGAAAATAAAAGCAGAAAAGGAAGCCCCTGTGTAAAGGCTACGATAGCCACAGATATATTTATTTGTCAGAGCCACGTAGTTCTGATTCTTGAAACTTAAATGGAATGAAAGTAAACCACATCATGCTTACTGTTTCTACTACAGTACTAATAGCAGCGGCTGCCTCTAGCACATTATTTTCTACCGGGGTGCCGCTGTGAAACCAGCCACAGAGGGAGGCGCAGGCTTCCTCCCAGGAGCTGTTGCTCTCCCTTGCATTGGTTTCATAGCTGTGCAAAACAACTCAAAAGCCAGGCTGATACTTCACTGCGGTGCCGCACACAGACCTTGTGCCCAGTGCAGCTGCCTCATGCAAATAAAGCAGCTTTTGGAGGAAAGGGGAACTTGTAATTTTATGTAACCTGTGTGTGAAATTTGGTGCATTTTGTTTGTTTGTTGGGAGGCTTGAGGGGTTTGGGAGGATCCTGAACCTGTGTCATATCTGTGAAATTCTGCAAATCTTATTTTTTCTCTGGGGAACTGAGGGGGCTAGGAGGACATTGACATCTGTTCTGTTTATGAATGAGGATGCTAACAGCTGTAATTTGAATGTGTGTGCTAACTTTTAAGACTGTATTTAAAAGCAGGAGTATCCCCTCTACCACGATTTCAATGTATGAATGTATGCTCCTCCCTTTCTCCCTCCCCATGCCCCTGTAATCTAATCTTTTCCACAGGATTAATTCAGTAATCACATAACTGTGTTTAGGTACATACCAGGCCCACTCTTAGGTCAAGTTTTCCCCTTGGTCACACTTGCTTATCCTGGTTCTCGTTGTCTGTTATGAAAGATGAGGAAGAAGAACCAATTACAAAACTGAGAAGGAAGAGACTAATTAAAATGAATCATATAGTAGTTCCAGAAATTATTTTGAGATGAATTTAAAAAGATATGCCTTTTTTACTGTGTTTGCCCCAGTAATCAGTAAATCAGTTCCAGACAGCGTCCATCCATACAGTCATCCCCTCATTCTGGAATCCTGTTCATTTAGCAATCAAAACCTACAAAGCCTCTCCCTAGCCATGACTTCTCCCATCTTGTCTTTCTCCACCTGTAATTGTCTCTCCTCACACATCTCGCGCTTACTGATTGACCAACTGCCAGATTTACCTTCTGCCAGATTAATATTTTTCCTTTAAAAACCTGGGAGGGAGCTTTTGCATATAAATTCTGCTTAAGGTCATAATTACAGCAATCCAGGCAGCTAGGTAGGTTACTTCTTTTTCTTTCCTGCAGACAAGTCCTGCCACACGTCTTTTAGCTCTACCACACACAAAGACAGGCTTTTGTTTCATTTTGTTTTGCATTATTTATGTATGAAAATCAACACACCAGCTGAATTTTCATTTTTTTTAATTTTTGTTTTTTTTTTTAAAAAAAACCCAAACAACTATCCTTGCTGCTTTATGAGTTTGTTTTCCTTTAACTTGCTTATTTGCCAGGAGCCCCTAGCTGGAACGGATACAGGCAACTACTTATTTTATTGTTAGTTCCTGAACTGAAATAGAAAGCCATTGACCTGGATTGCTGGGTAGGGGACCCCTCCTCTTGCAAGGAATTCTCATCTTCTGGGAAGAAAAAAAAAAATAAAGTCAGGCCAACACTTTGGTCTGTTTAAATTTTCACAGCATGATATTTACATGGCAAAGTTGTAGCTAGAGATGAAAGAAATGGTGGTAGATGCAATTTCAAAGCTCTCTAATCCTGTCTTAGCAGTTGTTTCACCCTTGATCTTCCCATGGGGACAGGGAGGGGAAGGACAGTGTCAGCTGCCTGTCTGTGGCTGAACAGATGACTGACTCCTGGTACCACCAGGTACTGGTGGGTCTAGTGTCCTGACTGACTTTGTAACCCAGATCATCTCACTGGTCAGGTGAGGGTGCCCAATGCCATGTCAGTGAGTCCCAGTGGGTGAGAGGGTAGGTGTCATCCACCTGGATCTCTCAAGCCATCCCTAGGCTCCAAAGGGATCTGGACATTGTGCAGGAGAACAGATGTCAGTTCTGCAAACCCCACTGAGTATTTAACTGCTAATAACTAAAGAATTTAATAAATTCTTTCCTGTAGCTCTTGGTCTCATTCAGTGAGAAAGTGTGGTCTCCCTGTTATCTCCTTACTGTGGTTTGTGGTGGTTTTTTTTTTCTTTTTTTTTCTTTCTCCCTCTCCTTTCCCTGTTTCTTTCTTCTATTTGCTTTTGTGTGTACATGTGTGAGTCTGTCTCCTTTGTTAACTCTCTTCTGCATCTCCCCTTGCTTCAGCGCTTTTTTTCTTGGCACCAGAAAAAAGTTGCAAAAACCGGGCATGAAAATAGCCTGTGTGAATAGTTACAAGCATGAACACTCTGGAGGTGTAGGAGTGGCTGTAAAGCCTCATCAGTCTTTAAATGATGCTAGAGACACTTCTGGAGCTGGCTGCATGGCGAGTAACCAGTGGTACCAAGGCGCAAATACAATGACTATAGCAGATCCTTCCAGTCTTCTGTCATTTTCCTTTGGACCATCAGTTTTAGGCAATTTAGGCCAAACTAAAAGCTCATAAGCAACACTTCTAACAGTGGCATGCAATTAAAGAGTCAAATGCTATGGACAGTATTTTAGAAATAGTATTTTTCAGTGTTTATAGGGTCTCAAGGGCCCTGGATACTTTAAACAGTACCAAAGAGAATGTTAGTCACCCTGTTTTGTGGCAATATGACAGTTTTCCAGCTACAGGCGTTCTTGGCACTTATATGACAATTCTCATCCAAGGGAAGAAACTCTGCCTCTGACCGGCACAGTTACTGTATGTAGTGTTCCCAGATGTTGTTTTCTTCAAATGTGGCTTCCTCATGAATGTGTCCCATTTGGCAGTAGGTACAGTAGCAGAGGTGAGGTTCTTGTGATGCCAGCTGAGTAACACAAAATGCAGAATGCTGCACAGCATAAACTGTAATAAACTGTAAGGACAATTCTGGCCAGCTGTGGACTTTTTTTTCCTTTCTTTCTTTCTTTTTTTTTTTTTTTTTTTTTTTTCCCATTTTGAAAAGACCTTTCCTTTGTCTTCAGAGACTTCACACAGAAAATAAATGCTGTAGTATTCGTGTAGTTTCTGGGGCTGGATTTTTTGCAGTATGAACTGAAGACATTGAGTAGAAACAGATAATCAAAACTGTGAGGCCGGAAACAACTGTGTCCCCTTCCTGAAAAAAAAATAAAAAAAAATAAAAAATAGGAGCTTTTTCAGCTTGTATCACTTGAAAATAGAAAACATTTTACAATATCAGGACTGAATACTACTCTTGCATAGGAATACAGAGTATTGATGAGCTAAGTATGATCAGCATATCTAAAAGAAACAAAATCTTTTAATGAGTGAGTACATTTTTATCAATTACTGTTAAGTGTTGCAGAGACTTTATTTATTCTTGTTCCTCTATGGGAAAAAGTAAAGCAAACCAAAAAGTCTTTCTTCTAGCCAGTGTTATAAGACTGAAAGCATTTGATTCTTGGAGTAGAATGACTTTCAATTCTTATACTCTTCCAAATATCACATTCCACAAATTTGAGAACACTAAAATTGAACTACTGATATTTATTCAATGTCCCACAAAAATGCTCAGACCTTTCAACCACTAGTATTGTGATCACTGTGACTCCTATCTGAGTGCTGATGGTGAAAATGATGACTTATTTTAAAAATAATAAGTAACATTCTGGACACTCCCATCTTGTTGAAAATAAAAAGAATTGCTGCTTCAGTAAAAGCTTCAGTTAAAAATAACCCTTCACTTTCTTACCATTAAAGGCAACTGAAAATCTCCTAAACTGTCTTAACTGTGGTTGGTTTTTTTTGTTTTTTTGTTTCTTTACTTTATGACGTTGTTGTTGTTATTGTTATTGTTTTTTGGTTTGTTTTTTGTTTTCATTGATGAAGTCGCTTAAAAGGTCTCCTGGGAAGTGCATTTGTGTCTGAAAAAAAGATTATTGTGCCATGCATTTCAACTGCATGGCATTTCTAATAGAAGCAAGATGAAGCAGAGAGAGAGAGGAGAGAGAGATTTATTCTAAAATTGCCTGTAGTTGTGGGGTGGAGGTCATTATAGTATTCTGCAGGTATGTGGTAAAACGGGCTTGCCCAATCAAGCAGAGTAAGGTCTTGAACTATGCCTTTATACACCCAATTACACACAATCACACCACCGAGACTTGGTCTCTAGCTGTCTAATGCAATTAACATTTAATTGCTGATATAAGGTAAATCTACTCCAAAAAGATAGAAAACTAGAAGTCCAATACCATAACTAATATCCCATTAAGAGTTCAACTTTCCAAGCCAAAATGTACATGGAAAGTGAATGTATCCAACAGCAGAGCAGGAGAACCACTCATGTCCTGTGAATTTGTATTTGTACCGATGAAAAAACTCTTTTGATTTTGAGGTAGTAAGAGATGGTGCATGCATTAGTGGTGAGGAAGCTGGTGTGAGGTTAAAAAAACAGGCAAATGATGAGAAACTTTAGGATAATTTATACTGTGAAACTGTGAGTATAAATCAGTAATCTCAATAGGCAACATGAAGAGAAAGTACCTTGCTGACTTTAGAGTAGGTCTAAGTGTAGACAAGATAAAATAACAAAGTGTTTATGTAAAGCTCTTTGTCAGCATTTTCCAATGAGTTAAGGACACAGTAGTTGTGCTTCCACTGTTCAAGATGCACTGAATTAATTTTCGTTCATTATAGAAAGTAATTTTTAAAGGTAATTTTCACAATAGAGCATTTCAGCACTTTCATGAGCTTCAGACAGGGTCCTGGGCAAGTCCTTCACCCAAAGAGAATGTGCATTATTCCATGACCTTCTCCCTGTCACAGCAGATAGATCAGCATATGTGTACACAGCAGTCTTGCATGCTTGCAATTTGTATTTCCAATAGAAGTCACCTTACCTTATCTCTTTCCAAGATAAGCTGATATATTCATAAATGTCTTCCATTCATTGTCATTCCTTAGTGCTTCAGGGGGGAGGATGCAACCAGTGAAAGAGAGGGAGGAGCCTTTCAGAAGACATTATTTGAGCAGTTGTGCTCATTTTTCCTGCTGAGGTGCAGAGGCACTGCTGCACAGCCTGTCCCAGCTCTTCTTTGGTGCTCAGTACTCTCCCGCCCAGTGCAGGGGAAAAACAAGCAACAAGCTAAATTTCAGGTCTTCTGCAGCAAGTGTGATGTTCCCAGCATTCAGCGTTTCTGACAAGAGATGTAGGCTTCTCTAGACTTGTTTTGCCTACATATAACATTTAGCACTTATGAACTGGGAAGCATTATGTTAACTTTTCCTTTGTCACCTCTGCCCTTCCATCTACTTTGTCCTGCCACATAGGCTACACCTGGATAGTCATCTTAGTACGCGGTTCCCTTGCAGAGGGGACTGGACTATTAGTTGTTTGTGGTGTCCAGAAAAAAAGGGACTGTAGGCTGTTGTGCAGTTATTTCAGTGTTTCTTAGGTATTTCATGACTTGAATTAAAGTTATAGGACAAAGCAGAAAAAGGACACAGAAAAAACTAGTAAGAAACTGAATATAAGGACAGAAAAAAATCAGACTAAATTTATTAAAGTACAAGAGTTTTGGAAGCAGGCACAGGAAAAGGGATAAGAAGATCTTTAAGCTTTTCCTTAGACTTTTACTAAGGACTCAAAGGGACTTTTTTTAGAGTTTATTTTAACCCTGGTGGTCCCTGAGTTGCTATGCTGAGGTCTGGAAGAAAAGACTTGGCCTGCAAGGACAGTGTATAGAGAAAGAGAACATATTTATGTTCTCCTATTTCTGTTCTCTCTTTTCTGAGATTTTTCAGGAAAAGTTCTTTTTTATCTTCCAAAATAAAAATCTATCTTCTGAACTTAAAAAGCGTTCTCGTAGTCCTGAGGTCTTATTTCAAGGAAATTACATAGATCCACCTCACCGACTGGCTACCAATCAGTAACACTGACAGTAACAACAGCAACAAAACCAAAAATATGAAAGGCTCATGGTAAGCATATTTCTCTACCTTTTCAATTACTTTGAAAACAGGAAAATACTGATTTTTTTTTTAATATGAAAGTACCAAATTTATTTTATTTTCATCACCTGCCTAGTTGTGCATATTTGAGAAATGAAAACAAGAAAAAGCAACTGTAAAAATAATGAAAATCTGGGAGTTAGTTTTCATAGTTACTTTCTTTTCATGTCTCAGAAAACCACAAAAGGAATCCTTGATCCCGGTTGGTCTAATGAAATGATAAATTAGGTCTTCATTACCTATTCCTCTGGCAGTTCTTTGGGCAAATGGAAAACACCTATAAAGCCTATAAGAAAGGAAAAAATCTATAAAGGAATAAAAGAGATGTGCAAACTATAAAAGGCAGGTGGGTTTTTTCCCCCCATTTTCTCTAATTTGAGACTACTGACATTCACAGTTAATTTTTGTTGTTAGCTCAAAACACCCTTTGGGTACTTTATGATGCCTTCTTCGACAAATAATCCCATGAACCTACACAGGAATGACTCAAAACACTAACGACTAGTCAGTCATATATAAGTAATCATAATTGAGGAGTGCTGGAAGAATATTGTGCTGCTTTGGTATCTCTACTACTGTTTGGAACATATTTCAGTTATTTTTATGACATTTTAATCTGATATTCTGTAAATAGCCCTAGAAGAATGACTTTGTAGAGAAGACATAACATAGCAACATATACCAATACAAGAAACTACTTTAGACTATTCTAAATAATCATTCATGGGGATATTGCGGTGAATGAACATGAATTTTTCTTTATTTTCTTATATCTTGTGTATTTTTGTGTTTTAAGTAGATACACAAAGAACAGCTGGTTAACTTCAAAAGCCTAGTCTTGCAAGCAACTAAAAGCCTCCTGACTACCCAGAGCTTATCCTTGACTCTTTTGGTAGGTCCTTTGTATATTCCAAGTACAATGCACTTTTTTTGTTCTGATTCAGCCACAGTGACCTTTCCAGTTAGTTCTAATCATATGTTACTTTAAACTTAGAAAACTTGCTTACCCTGTTGAAGTCAATGAGAATCATTCTTTACCATGTGTTTATGGTGGAAACAGTAAAGGCAAAATACATAGCTAGGACTATAGTAGTGTTCATTTTAAAGCGATACAAACTCTTACATAATTTTGTTTCCTGATTTTATCCAAAGCCTATGAAAAAGCTCTGCATCTGCTGAGTTTTGAATGGGGCACTACTATCTGAGTTACTGTTGTTTCCATATCAGCCATTCTTGCTTTTGTGGTTATGAGACTTCTGATGGCAAGTGGGGTGACCTTCTCCAGGCCCTGATACCATAATATGGTGCGAAGCACGGATTGAGGATGACCCCACTTTGACTCCAGCTCCTTATGTTCATGATGTAAGTTCAAATTGAAAAACTGTAACAAAAAGTCATGTTGTTGTCATAACCTTAACAGACTTCTAACAGGCTGCAAGAGCATGCAGTCAAATAGTTGAAGTGGAGCATTTTCCTGCAACCTCACTGAACTCATCCTTTACAGGAGGAAAATTAAAGCTACATTTCCACTGAGTTCAGGCGAGTTTTCTGGAAATATGTGCTTGTAAACAAAGTTACAAAGATTCTTCCCGCCTGTTTCTGCTTTCACTCCTGATTAAACCCTAAGGTCAATTATTTGAAAATCTGGGAAAACTTCTAAGTCAGAGGTTGATCAGGTTCCAGAAAGAGAAGAAATCCAAATGAGAAAAGGAGAACAGATAAGGCAAAACTGGTAATGTTGGCAAATAGGTTGGCTTTTTAAACATGGTTTGTCGAGTTAGGACAGGGAAATTGTGATATAATAGGAACAGAAATTGTTGGTCATAATACAACCTGACTTTTATTTCAAATTGACGGAAAGTTTCACAATAAACAGAGTTTATCCACAATTTTCCTGCAATGCAAGAATCCCAGAGAAGTTTTCTCTTCCTGTGGAGTAAAGGATCCTTCTCTCTGATTTTCTGTATTTTGTTTAAAGAACTGATCCACCTACACATTAGGTACCTCTAATGTTAAAATTATGGATAAAGTGTTTTCATTATCCAAGTGTATAAAATGGCACATGGAAGGAAAAAACCCCACATGTATGAAGGCAAGGAACTTATGGGACTTTATCTTAGTGAAAATTTGGAATAGAAGTTTAGGGCTATCCTTCAGTATGAGTGTTAAACATTGGGTTTAAAGTGTTAGAGACGTCAGCGACATGATGCCTATAGGTTTAGGCAGTGGAGTCAGGGGTGTATCTGGCAGCAGAACTGGGTGGGTACATTACTGGCGTTACTAGGTGCCCAGGTTGTATCTGTACTAGTAAATTACACAGGCCAGGCTTCCAGCTAAACCTCTGCAGGAGGTGCTCATTCCTGCTGCTTTTTTGGCAGCCCCTAGGGCACCCTTTTGACCTAAGCTCACCAGCACCTCTCCAACAACGCGAGAGCCTGTGGGACAACATGGGCCAAATCCTGTTCTTTGTAAACAGTCTTCATGAATCTATGGCCTTGGGACAGTGGGGCCGGGCCGGCTTTAGCTGCATGGCCTTAGCAGTACAGATGACTACAACATATTTTACAGCTGCCATGACAGTTGACTGTAGGCCCCTAGAGCAGGCTATGGCCCATTTTATCAAATGCAGCCTCTAAATCCAGTGCTGACTGGGAATTTTTTCAGTAGTAGCTGAAACTACAAGTTGAGATGCAAAATATGCGGAGAAGGAATGGAGAGCAGTAGGGATTTTGGGAGGATATTTGTGATGCAGAAGAGTGTCACTGTAGTTCATTAGCAGTCTTGTGTCACCTCCTGTGGAAGCTAGCAATACAGGAGTGGGGAGAAAAGGGAAAATATAGGGGGAGAAAATGAACTGGAAAGAGCAAAGGGGCCTTTTAACAGCATCAAGAGGCTTATCTGTTTAACTGCAGCAGTGATCATGAGAGTGTGGTGAGGAATGAAGCCCACATGGTCTTCCCTGCTCATGCTCCAGACCCAGTTTGTAGCTGGCAGAAATCAGTGTAACCATCAGCATCACCTGTACCAGCTGAAATTTTGAGTCTACATATAAGCCAATTAATATAGATGTTGAGCTGAGGCAGTGGGACTCTTTTTCTCCACTGAAGCCAAGTCTGAACTGCTTTTTTACACCGAGATTTACAGTAGCAGTCCTCAAGTCAGGCACTTTTGGTTAGGTGGGATCATTTCTTTCAGCTGCCTAAAAGATAAGTATGTGGGCTTTCTTCAAGGTCAATGGAGAGACCAGGTCCAGATTTTTGTATTATAGGATAATTATCTAAGACAGGTCGGATGAATCTCTGTCTCTCTGCACTGGTTTACAGGAAGAACCTAGAGGACTAACTTAGACTAGATGTCCAATTTTTCTACAGCTGCATTTGAATGGCATACCCACCTTGCCCTTAATAAAAATATTGGGCCCTGTGAAAATGTAGGGCACCTCGAACATGGAACTTAAACTTCAAATAGGTAAAATACCTTTCTCTGCTATCAGGACCTGATTCTCTGTCTCCTGCAGTTAATGACAAAGATACCATTGACTTTCATGGGAAAGAATCAGCCACAGATGTTCAGTGTTGTCTGACCAGCCCTGTGCTTCAGTAAACTGAAGCCTCAGTTACATCTTTAATATCAACAGATTTAACAGGATCTTGTGGGATGAAAAAGCTCACCATAAGCAGGGATCCAGTGTTGCTGTAGGAACCATAATATCCATAGTGCATTTCATATGCTACTTATTTTCTGCCTTTGGGGCAGTAAGCTTAAAATGCACAAGTTGTGTTTTTGTCAGATGGCTTGTGATAGTTTGTGCAAATAGCATGCAGATAAGATGACTTGTCAGAGGTCCAGAATCTGATGTTTTTAGAGTCAGTCAGACTTCTTTTGAAATATTATCCCTCTTTCTCTTGTGCTGATGTACATTTACCAGCAGAGGTGCTAAAATCCGGAGTGACCTTGTTGGTTTAGTTCTGAGCTCTGTTTGATGGGGGAAAATAAGTGCTGCTGGTAGATATAACACAACAGAAGCACACAAAATCCAGAACAGATAATGGGAACATCAAAAATGTTCAGTGAGGCAAAGTAATAATGTTCCAGAAATTGGAAATCCCATCAGATGAAGTCAATGATATGGAATGTATGTCATGAGACATAAAATGTCTGATGGAAATAAAGAGGGTTTAAGAAAGTTATTGAATACACTGAACCAAAATATTTCAGTCTCAGAATCAGGAAGTCTGAGAGGGAATAGTTGGTTGTACTGGAGGCTCAGGAATCTTAATAAATATTTAAGGAAGGGAACAAGTCTATGGAGTTGATAGGTGGCTTTAAACATCTGTTTTTACCGGTGATAATCCATTTGAAATGTTGCCTGAGACATACTGTTTTAAGGGAATAAGCATGAGATCAATGAGGCGCAAAAGAATGATCGAAAAAACATACTCAGAATACACCTAGAAATTTTGAAAGGACTGAACAGTGGATTTTCTGAGCTTCAGACAAAATAAAAACAATACAAGAAGCATAATATCAGCTGCTACACCAGGAAATTGGATTGTAGCAAATATTTACATTTTTTTAAGTATTAAAAGTATTAAAAGAGAATATTTTAAAAGACAACAGATGTCTCTGAATTATGAGATTGAAAAAGGACTGAAAAAATAAATATTTAAAATATTTCTCTAAGACAGTCATATAATTTTTAATTATCATTTGCATTTCATGCTTAGTGTGTAAACATTAGCCAGTCCTCTGTTGCATTTGTAACTGACAGCCCTAGGACTTTTATCTGTTAATCTGAGGTTTTTTTGATTCCACGTGCTTTTCTTTTTCATTCTTTTCCATATGCCTGTAGTATCGTCAGTGCAGGGGAAAACAGAAAAGCTGAAAAAATGAATGGGCAGAGCAGTTCATTAAAGAAATTATATCTGTATCTGTGTGCATCTCATAGAAATCTGTATTAACCTTCAGCAAATGAGAGTGGAAACTTTAATTTAGTTCTAAGAGTAATAAAAATGTTCTGGATGGAAATGCGTATCATTTAACAGCACAGCCTTCTTCTTACTCACATTGTGTATTGCATTACTCCCTAGGGAACACATTCCTTCACATTTTTCTCCATCAAAGCCAGATTGCTACTATGCCACGTACATTGAGGCAGTACTTGAAGTGAAAGAGCTGGTGGCTCATCGTTATGTAAACCCTGCCAATGAGTTCAAAAGTGATGGGATTACTGAGTTTCTCAGTTCTGTCTCTTCAGCAACAGGGATTTCAGTGGCCAACTCCAGTGCTTGCAGCATGCTCTGTGGTGGTGGCTAGCTGCGCTGTCCAAAGCCACAAAGCTGAGCTCTGCGTGTTTGTGTGCCGTCACCTCCCAGCCCACGCCCTGAGCAGTCCAGTGCTTTTTGCAAGCCAGTTTGCAGGACATCTCAGCTGCATTATGAACAGGCTGTGGGGTGAGGGGATGGGGTGAGGTGCAGGGTGTCTCACAAAGCTGCCTGTGCCCATAGTAGCACATTGCAGGGGATCCTCTGACTAATGCTTGGCTATTGCCTTTTGTGGGACTGCAGGAGCGTATTCCCTGCCTTGTCCTCCTTATCTGTTTCACGTTTTTCCTTTACATGGTGCTTGCCTTGTGAAATGCCATGTTGTAACCTCCTTATTCAACAATATCTAGCCCAGCTCACTGCACTCGGACCCCACCTTTTCCCCTCCACCAGCCTTGCTAAGGCAGCCTTTACTCTTTTTTCCATCAGCTGCTCTTGGGATGGTAGAAGCAGCCTGTTTGGAGTTGGGGTTTTTTTTGGTCCACAGCTATAATTTTCTTCTTCCTGTTGACTTCACTGTGATCTTTGGGAGAGCAGGAATGTCAGAATTTTGTCCCTAATTCAATACTTTAAGTTTTCATTAATGAAATACAACAGCCAGAATCTTAGCAAGATATGGTGCAAGCCCCAAAACTGATGAAGTGGGACCCCCTGACCACAGATGCTTTTTCCCTGAATCTTCCTGTGGAGTATGTAAAGCAGTTGGCAAGGACTCCTGGCAGATGGGATGAAGACGGAATAGATATGAAAGACTTTTTAATAAAGCAATATTAAAAGCTTGGGAAAATTTTATAAATAATAATAAATAGTACAAATTTATTTAATTTTTTTCTGTCCTTCTACTTTGAAAACCTGATGAAGGGGACTAGCATGGTTCAAGACATATGCAAGGGCAGTGCTACTTCAATCTTCTGTAACTTGCTTCTGTTTCTACATGGAGTTTGATCATTCTGGCCTTTGGGAGCCTTCTAGGAGGCTCAAACAAAAGATCCTGGTG
Source organism: Falco peregrinus (assembly GCF_023634155.1). Taxonomy (NCBI): domain Eukaryota; kingdom Metazoa; phylum Chordata; class Aves; order Falconiformes; family Falconidae; genus Falco; species Falco peregrinus. The sequence goes on from NC_073726.1 coordinate 49,884,281, forward strand.
CCAAAGACATTAGCTCCAAATACACATTTTTAAAGCTAAAAGTGGACAGCACCTTTCTCCTGGCTGCTTCACTGCTACTGCATTTAGTGCCTGGCAGCTGATCTTGGTCCATCTGATCTCAGTTCAGCTCAACAGAGCATGGACACTACATGCCTATTTTAGCTCGGGGGGGTAGGGTGGAAGGAAGGGAAAGCCATAGCAGAAACGTGCTTTGAGAACAGTTTGACAGTTGTCAGTAAGGAACAGCCAGCACAAAGCATCTGGACAAACACTGAACTGCTTCATGCAGTGACAGTGAAGTGTTGTTTTCCCTTGTTTTCCCTAACTGCTTATTTAAAGTTAGTTATCTTCTTATTTTCTCATGGTACATTTCTCTACCTTTTGATCCTAAGAAACCGAGTAGTGCATTATAAACTATGAACTCTCTGACTGCACAGTATAGCTCTGGCTTCTAAAGCAGCTCTGTAGAAAAAAAGCAGATTGTAGAAAAAAAGAGCTAAAGCATCCAGGAAATTCTGGTGAGATATCACACGTTCCTGTCCCAAGCCCACTGACCACATACTTTATAATAAGTATCTTCTGGCACTGCATAAAGCAACAGACAATTACAATGTATGGTGTTTCACTAAACTCTCTCATCTGCCCAGTGCAACCTTCTCACACTATTTTGACGTTTCTAACACCAAGACAATAAGAAAGTATTTATTATTTAATTTCTTAATTACTTAAATGCTGCTTTGTGCTTATCACAATGTTAGACAAGTGCCCAGGAAAAGAAAACGGTAGATATGTACTATGGACAAGAAAGAAGATCAAAAGGTGGAAAAAATAACTTCCTGGGTTTAAGATTTAGGAATCTGGTCTTCTCACAGGAAAGTCAAGGCAGCACTCTATGGGCAGACTCAGTATAGAGCAATGACAGCAATGCTGTTGGAATTTCCATTGCAAAAATAGACAGAATTATGTTGCAGAGGTATTTCCATGTATTCCTAAGCAGAAACTCTCATAGTGTCTCAGACAAGCTTATAGGAGCTAGGATGGGAAAGTTGGTAATACACTATCAGACATCTCTGAATCTGGCTAGATATAGACAGGTATGTATGTATAGCTGCTCCTCCTTAGTCCCATCCACTGGTGGATTAGATAAAGATAGGATTAAATACACAAATACACAAGAAGAAGTGAAAGGGTGAAGAGACTTCTGATTGAATAAGAAAAGCAGCCCAGAGGACTGAATGGCATCTGCCTCAAACTTTCTCGTCTAGATTTCATAAACATTGTGAAATGCTCTGTGGTCTCTACTATGAACAAAATGTACCCGAAAGGCTTTTGTTTAAAATCTGCTTTAAAAAAAACCTCGGAATTGCAGTTTTTGTGGTCAAAAACCATAACAGATTGCAATAAGAAGAAAAAAACCTGGAAGATATAGGTGTAAAATTCATGCTTACCTTCTGGTTTCTGTGCTGTCAGAGTGACCCTGAGTGATAATTGATGGGATTTTTTTTCTTCAGCAACATGTCCAAAGATTAACCTGAGAAATCGGATGAAATTCTTAGATGATACCTCAAAGAACATATATATTAAACTCACAAGTCTGAGCTTCCCAGAGACCATCAAGTATTGTATGTTTAGATTAATATCATGAAAGCCGGCAATTCTTGAAAACCATGATTTACATTTCAAATCAAACTTTAGGGATCCCAAAAAGAAATTTGTAAGGAGGGTATGAGTGGATCCATTGGAGTGAGAGCTGATAGATCAAGTGAAAACTACCATTAGCATATCCAGATAATCAGAAAAGTGACATTAGGTTGCCTTGCCCTAATAGAGCTGTCAGAAAACCTCTTTGACAAACCAGTCGTTTCTGTGTTTTCTTGGTCAGAAAATATCTGTTTGCTGACACCGAGTCTTTCCACAGGAACGTGCTATTTAAACAAAATTTATTAAGAAAATCTTTTTTAGGTTCAGGATAGAATTGCTGATCAAGTGTGAAAGAGAGAAGCAGAGAGAGCGTCTACACACCCAGTTGCCTGGTGGTTAGAGCACATATTGCAATGGAAATGCTTCGTGCTAGTCCCAAGTGATACTTCATATTGGGTTTATCAAATGAGAGGTGACCGCCTCAGGTCTCCCGAAAGAGACAGTTTAGTGATTTTTCCTATTGTTCTTTGGCGTAAGAAGAAAGTTTATGGTCTTAGCACCACTATGAAATCTTAGGAAACCCAGTTCCATTCAGTTGTATTTTTGAGCTTGTAAATTTCAAAATACAAAACCCAAATTGATCAACTAAACTGGTAACATTTTCAATGTGCCATTTTTTATGGAAACAGAAGAAAAGTCAACATCCCGTGCATTGACAGTAAGGACAACAATCAAAGATTACATTATCTATAAAGTTGAAGATGGTTTTGGATATTTTTGAAATGTCTGAAGGCAGAGCAGAACACCATCTGGCAAGCTCAATACTTGAGCAGGTCTCTGGATTCTGGAATGAATCTGTCTCATTATGGAGACTCCCATAAAGCATAACTTTGAAATAGGGCTTAAACACAGTATACTCGTATTCTGGAAAACTGACCCAAGAAGAGATGTGCCATGGACTTTCACTTCTTTAAAACAGCCAAGTGTAAACTGACCTCACAGAAAAATGTTTCTGAAGTAGCAACCTCACACTACCCTAAGCAGAATCACTCATTCAGATACTATTCTTACCCTAGCTATCCTCTAAAGAATGGAAATCCTGGACAGGTGAGTTGTATAATTACTGCCTTCCTTTTATAAATCAGTGAAGGCATGGTTCTTGTCACTGAGTGTGGACAGCATGTGGAAGAAACTGTATGTGGATGGGAGAGGGACTTGGCTGCAAAGTACTGATACTGAAACAGCAAATATTCCTCATAGCTTAACACTGCAGTGCTGGTTTGGATGGCAAGATGGTGCAAACGTCAGATTTAAAAGGGTTTCCAGTACTTTAGGGATGTGATTTATGGATCTTAGGTATCCAACCTCAGTTAACCATTTAGGCTTCTTCTGTGGTCTGTGGAAAGAGACTGCATAGCCATGTGGTAATGGATGCATTTTAATATAGGTCTGTATGATTAACAGGCAGAATCACTTCCTATAACTGCCAATCCCTCTCCATACACTAGAGAGGTTGCACACATAACTGATTACATTGGGTGTTTATCTTACAGATAATGGAAGTTAGATGAAATGAAAGTCCTCTCCCCTTAGCGCTGTAAATAACCATCTAGTTCCTGTTGTGTAACTTCTGAGCAAGGTATCTCGGTTTCTGTGAAAAGCAATGATACATAAGACTAAACTTTTGAACTCCCCATACGCAGTTTCTTGATCTCTTCTGGGGACGACACAGGTGGGAAAGAGGAATCAATCTTAGTTCATTGTGATTCTTCAAATTTTTTATCCTATTCCTTATAGACAAAGAAATCTGCTGTTTCATCTTTCTAGTGTAGCTTTGACATATGGAGACAAGTTCTTTAAGTGGGTGGAAGTGAACACTCCTGGATGTATTGTGGAAACATTAAGATCTTTGTGGCTATAAACTCAGAGTGATGTCATCTGGGAATTGTAATTTAAAAATTGACCTACAATAAAAGTTTAACTTAAACCAGAATAACTTTTTGTAAGTTCTTTGCACAGTGTGAATTTGCACTTACTGATTGTACCACACTATGACCTTCAAATAAGAAAAATCCACATAGATTATCTGCAGGGTCAATAAATCTTAGGTAGTTCAATGTTACCATTTTTAGTTTCTAGTAACCCAGACTTCTACATATAACATGTAGGTGTTATTCAATCTTAAGCATCTGCAATGATACTCAAGAGTAGAAGAAAATTTACTCTCTTTCTAAATTGCTGCAACACCTGAACCAAGATGCCAACTGAACGTCCTTTGAATGAGAATTCCGCTCATCTGCACTTCTAGCAGTCTTAGTCTGCAAAACGAACATCTACTGTCTCCTTGAAAAGTGGTAGTGGAAATATCCACTGCAGGCATTTGAATACCACTCAACACCAAAACGCCAGAGTCTGACATACAGACCTATTCCTAGGAATACAAGATATGAAATCTCATTGACAGCAGTGAACATTTCTGCTGGGACAGTTCCCTGATCATGTTCTATATTCTGTGATGGAGCTCAGATTTTTCTCAGTCCTTATGAAAAAGTGTCTCCTGTTGACTCATAGAGAAAAATCTTGTTACTAGTAGCTTTCTTATGGCTCAAATGAGATGGACTGTCTGTTAATAAAAAGTACCTCACAGCCTTAGAAAGAATGAACCTTACTGAACCTTTCTGGGTATTTTATCTCCATGACTAATTGACCATTATTAAAATTCTAAGGGGTCTAAAAGTGAGCAAAAATGGGGGCTGGGTGGCACTTCCTTGGATTTCTACACATGTCTGTATTCAATAAAGTGAATGTAAATCTAAGACTGACAGGTGGTGTTTTATAACATAGTGTCCAAGGTCTAATGAAATTTTAATTTTCCTGCCTTGTCTTGCCCTTGCCTTTCCATCCCTTCCTTTCTGTCCCTTTTTTTCTGACAAGTATTTGGAGACTGAATGAATTTTTGCCTGGCAGTTTTAGGGTTTTTTTACTTGAGAACAACAGTGGAGCATGGGAGTTAACAAATCAGAGCAGAGTACTACATGCTGAACACAGTACTTGCACTGCAAGCAATATGACTTTTGTGAGAAAAAATGTACCTTTTTATCTTAAAGGTCATAGGAGGTAGTGTGTCAAATAAATCACCAAGTTTTGTGGATTTCTGGTTATTACATGTGTTCTCCTGGAGAAGCAAAATTTGAAAGAGCGGGACCCTGCTTCTAAACATGCTCTGTGTACTGGTGTTTTGCTGTGTGCGTGGGGAATTCGCTGTGCTGGGGCCCAACTGCATGTTAAAATTGGATGGTTTAAAATCAATTCCTCCTCGACATACCTTTCAAGTCTGAACAGATTGGAAGCCCTCAGGGTTCTGAATGTGACCTTCTCTGGAAGCAGTTTATGAGATTAACTCTCAAAGCACAGCTGGTCTCTGTCTCCCGTTATGCTACATATTAGTGATGCCATGAAACTCTATTTGGAAAAGCACAAAAATCTGCAAGCCTAAACTCAAATCTGACTGAGGAAAACTTGCTCCAAATTCCTTATGTTTCCTTCTTCTTTATTCAGAGGCCTTCATGGAAACAGCTTCCAGAAAGTATCCCATGTGTTAATATCTTCGTATATTATATTGCAGGTGGAAGAAAATATATTTTCTTTACAACTACTTTGGAGAGACTTTAGGGTTTGGCGATTTTTTTATGTACAGTGAGTCTCTAAAAAACATGGTGAAAGAGAGAAGCAAGTTTTTCCCCTAAATTTGTACAGAGCAATTTTCTTCAGAGATCTGCTTCATAACACTGACAGCAGTAGATAAACAGTTGTTAGGAAACAGGATTCAGAAACTAATCTAAAGAAATGTGAAGTAGAAGCTCTCTTCTTGCTCACAGGCTGTGATTATCTGCCAAGATCAGTCCACGGGTCTTTCTTTTAAATTGAATTTATTCAAAAGGCCACTCTATAAACAGCACAGAAAGAATGAAGACTCGGACTTTATTAGTTATATCACAGTTACTGTTTGGCATTTACAGAGTGAGTCTGTGGCTGTCAGAACCAAAATTAGAAAAAAAATTGGCCTTGACTACTACAGTTGGCCAGTATCTGGACCAAAATGGAGTGTATTGGAACTAAATCTTTATCAAGACTTCCCCCTTTCAGTCATGGCTGCAAAAAATGGAAGTTCCTGGCTGGCTGTTCCCCAGTGTGCTCTGTCATCTTGTTATCTGCTTTGGGATGGAGCTGCTCTGCCAGTTGTGCTCGTACAGTGGCAGCAGCCTATTTAAACACTAAAGCACACATAGTAAAACTACATGTACTGTTCTGGTTCCTTTCCCTATTCACTACTTCATTTATGTATCTGAATATGAGATTACATGATACCATGTGTCATCTCTCAAAAGAGTCTTCAAGACAGCAGTTTTTTGTCCTGAAAATGTCAGACTTTACTGAAGGCTGGCACCTGGATACTTTGCATGAAAAAAAGTCAGTAGAGGAGTAAATAAGGAGTAAAGTTTGTACACAGATTGCAAAAGGTCATGATTTTGGAGAAAAATTGGAGCTTGCTTGAAATATTCAAAAGGAAAAATCAAGTCCATCTCTGAATTTTTATCCAGCTCATTCCTAATACTGGAAGAAAGCCTGTCTAGCATTACTTTAAAAGCTTTCCCCCCCAGCTTATGCAATGTGAAGTACAATGACTTCATGGTCCTGTTGGAAGCATCATGCATCTGCTGTTATGCTGTTTTCAGAGCAAGCTGTCTTCTGTCTCACAGAGGCTAAAGGGTCCAGATACAATTTATTGAATTTTCTAAAACTAGGAAAAGATAATTCTGATCTGCAGTTGAAGCTATACTGGAAAAAATCACTAAGAAATCATACTAACTTATGAAGTGGGTGGAGTAGAGCATCTGCCTCAGCCCTATTCCAGTCAAAGCCTCTAATGTAAGTTCATGTTGCTTAAGCCCCTGGAAAATCAGGTGGCTCCTGTTTAGATTTACTAGTCAGTTATAACAACCCTTGGCAAAGGTGTAAAACCAGATAGAAGGCAGGTAGAAAAAGATAGATTCCTGGTAGATCTGCATAAACTATCTTTTCACTAAATGATCAGATGAACCTTATCTGACTAATCCAATTTTCATTTGCTCTGGTGAAAAAGGAGGTAGGAATGAGGCAGTAATCATGTCTGCAATTACAGGAATAACACCTCAGTTCCTCTTTAAAAATAGAAATAGGTGATAAATCTTTGGCAATAGAGAAGAAAAAAGGTCTGGAAGCTTCCAGAGTAACCCATGTATTCACTGACAGACATGGACTAGAAACTTTCTGATAAAGGTTTTTATAATATGGGACATGTGATGGAGCAAATGAATGACTGCATCGGAGAAAGAGGACAATCAGCAAGGTTTTTAAATTATACTTGGCACAGTTTACTTTGCCTCAGAGCTTTCTAGAGAATTAGTCTTTCATTTTAGCATGAGCCCAAACCCAGGGTTTTTTTTAACAATCTAGCTTTTGTGGCTGGTTGCTAGAAATGTGGGTAAAAAGGAACTTTGAAACACAGTGCATAGTTGCATTTCCAAAATCTACATCAGGCTCTGAATTGTTCACTTTCCTGGGGCAGGGGAGAGGAAGAGAGAAAAATAATTAAGGTGAATATTTTGTTCCTTGCATTTATTCTCTGCAGTAATAAAAGATTCTAGATCAAAGAGGTTCTTTGTTAGCAATCTCCAAGTTCAGCCTCACCTCTAAAGACAAATCCAAATACTGTCCTTTTGATCTTTTTGTTTCATTCTTGAAACCACTCCCTTGATGCTCTGCATACCTTCCATCATGTGCTTGGATGGTAGTAGACTTTCCCCACTTTCAGACAGGGGCTGATCAACCCCTCTTGGGGCCAAAAGCAGTAGTGATATCTTTGAAGGGAGGGTCTGCATGCTAAATAAACTTCATCGCTTTTTGCTTTGTAAAGCCAGCACTCTGGAGAAACAATGAACAGCAGCCTTTAACTCTGTGATATGAATTACTGAAGCTAGACCAGTGGGCTAACCAACCATTTGTTTTCAAAATTTTGTGGAATATCTGTAGCCTTTCTTTATGTGCATCTGTAGTTCTGTGAGTTGGCTGCATGAAGGGAGTTAAATAGCACCAGTGATCAGAGTCTTTCTCTACTCTGAACTTTATTTAAGGTAGATATAATTGGCTATGTAATGTTTGTTGTTTTTGTATTAAAAACAAAACCAAACCAAAAGCAGTGTTATGTGAGCAATTTAACTGCAGAAGTCTTTCATGTTTACAGCAGTTGTAATTAGAGTTTCAGTAGGCATTTTCAAAAATCTGACTGCGATCAAGGAAAATGGAAAACCAGATAGAATGCAGTGGGGGAACTGTACAAGCAGAGGTTTTGGTTCCCATGCAGGACATCTGAGAAAAGCTACCACAGCACTGTGGCAGCTTGATGTTACTGATAATGCCTGAGTGTAGCCCTGCAAAAGGTACACGGTGAATGTGTTTTTTTGGTTGTTGTTTTTTTGTTTTTTACTTCTCCCACACACACATGGGTTTGCCATTTAACAGTGAGTTTTCAAGAGTATTCTAAACCAGTCTCATTTGAAAGCAAGGTAGTTTTTGGAAAGTAACTGAGGTGCCACAGCTGTGAAATCAGAATATCAGGGCCTGCTCCTTCGCAGCAAGGTTTTCATGATTTCTTCCAGAAATGAGATCATATGCACTGTGGAAAGATGGCTAGATACATTGTCCTTGGTATGAATGATTGGGCGAATTACAGGACATGAGCAAATGAGGGCCCAGAATATGTATATGTGTACAAACACACACACACACACACACACATGGATAAGCACATTTATTTTAAACACTTCTGTGCAGAACTGCCTTTACCAGATACATTTGCGTGCTTTGATGAACAAGCAGAACCACTGCTTTCAGCTATCACTGGCAATATGTACCAAAATACAACTGGCAAACAGGCCACAACCAGCTGAAGAGCTGCTTTTAATTAACCTCAGTGCAAGACGATAATGGAAGCACATTTCTGTTTTCCTGTTGAATGAAGATGCACTGATTCAGCAATAATTGAACTCTGAACACTTTGTAAACTTGTTCTGGGAGGAACTGCAAGAAATGCCAGCAAAGTCATCTGTGAGTCATTAAGAAGAGAGAGGCCTCTGCTGAGGCCCGTCTTCCCAGTCCCAGGCAGCAAAGGGAAGGCAGTGGCAGTGGCTGGCCGTCTTGGCCATCGCGCTTGGCATAAGCAGGCCACGTTGTGAGTTTTCTGGAGGTAGTTGTTATAAGACAATAGGGTAGTATGATGTGGTCTAAGATCTCTTTGTTAAAGACACTCTCTTCTAACAGGTCTTTTACCATTGCAGTAGAACTGTTTTTAATGTGCTTATGTTAGAAAAGCAGGATTGCATTTATGTTTCTGCTTTGCGACTGCCAGAATCCTCAATTGCTTTATTATAGTACGTTGCCAGTTTTGCTGTAGCCAAGACGGAGGACTCCTTGTGTCTGCAAGCTTTTTTTCATGTAAGACCATAAACTTTTGCTGGTCTCGCTTACAACTGCACATGCCTGCTCATGGTGCAGGATTGGTTTTGTGTTTCAGACCTTGGGTTCAATGAACAAGAGGTTTTAAGATACAATTTCTGAATAAAACACCATTTCATAGATGAAATCTGCGGCTGTGTGTACATGTGGACTACTATGTAACTCCCTATGGACAGTCACAAAACCTGGCTTCACTCCTACCCCAGGTTCACTCAGGTGTTCGCTGCAAACCTGCTGCTTCCCTGGGAGATGACTAAGAAAGATGTGAGGATTTAAATTTAGAGGGGAAAAAAAAAAAAAGAAAAAAAAAAGAAGGAAAAAAGGAAAGAGATTAGTCTTTGCAGAGAGGTACGCCTAGCTGTCAGGCACCAGATGAATTAGAGTGAGCACTGGCAGACAGAATATCCTAGCAAGTATCTGCCCATGAGCCAGGGGCTATATGAACTTAATTGCTCAAGGGAACATACTTTGGTTGCTGATTCCATGTCACACCCAAGCAGTGTAAATCTGAACCTTGCTCTTGGCTGAAAACTGAGAAGCCTCTGCAGGCGTTTCACTAAAATACAGCTCTGCTAAAGCAGGGTGTGTGTATGTGTACAGAAGAAATATAATCAGAGTCTACTGGCTAACCTGAAGCTGGTGGGGAAAAGAAAGTGCAACATATGCATGCTGGGTGGGAAGTGATGGAGGAGTATCAAGCAGCAGCTTTAGGAAGGAGGGAGGCACCATGCAGAGAGATAGACAAGAATACAGGGAATAAGAATTCAGGGAACAGTTAAAGGACAAAGCGGGGCTGGGAGGCCAGGGCAGCAGAAGGAGGAAGGAAATGGGTGAGGAAGGTAGGGGGATATCAGACGGGGCTGGGACCAGAGATTGCTTTGCTCTTCCTTCCCAGATGTGTTCTGGGTTACAGAGCCTGGTCATGGGTTAACAGGGCCCTCATCCTGTCTCCAGTTTAGTGAGAAACTGGGGCTAGGGAAGAAGTGAAGAGACAAAGATCATATGGATTTAATCTTTAGAAAGGAAGTAATTTAAATGTAAGGCATAGACAACCTCAAGTATGCTGGTGGCCTGGCTGGCGTATCACGAGTGGGGAAAGGCCTTGGAGGTGCATGGATCAGATGGAACAAACAGAGAAGAAAACTGTCTGGAAAATGTGCGGGATTTTATTTCAGTGATATCCTAGGCATGACCTGCTTGAATGATAACGCCATAACCCAGGAAAACCTTGAAACTGCTGGTTTTTCTAGTCTCTTCCACAACAGAGGATGCAAAAAGAACAAGCCCCTGTTATATGCTAACTTCTGCAGAGTCAATTGCTCAAAAAGGAGGGAGGAAGCAAGGGAGTGAGAGGAGGAAATGGAGGAAAAGAAAGAACTGGAAAAAAAATAGGCAAATTGCAGGTACCTTGTTGAGAGGGAAGACAAAGAAGGAGAGAGACCGTATATTTATATTCTCCTTACCATGTCTATTTTTAATGGAAAATGAACATTTTCTGGCTATGTTTATACAGATCTTGCATATTTTCCATCAGGCGAGCAGTGATCTGATAGTGCTGGCACATGAGATGTGGTTGCTCTTGGTCAGAAACTCCAGCCAGGCTGCCATATATCCAAAAGTCTCAGGTACGTTCCTGAGCAACTGTATGGTGCAATATACCTACATGGATCTGAGAAGCTCTGGACCTACTTGATATCTTCTTCATAGATAAGCAACTATGTCCTGAAATCATTAAATTTACTGTGCATAGATTAATAGTGTAAAATGTGTGTAGCAAGTATATGAAACACATCTTGGGTGCACCACACAGCACAGACACATGGCCTCCAGTACATGAAATCCTGGAGAGAAGTGTGGTAGCCCTGCACAACAGTTCTCTTCCGAGCATTTTAATTTGCTATAGCTACTATACACTATACATGTTCGTGATTTATCTCGGTAACCTTGTTAGAAACCACAAAAGGTAGGCATTTCTCTATTATCTTGCCCCCTTGCCACAGTAAAAGGTGAATTGGAAGGTGCAGCAGTAAATAGCACTCCCAATAGCAACCGTGTGGCTTAGAAAGAGAAACATTAGATTAGCAGCCTGACCCTGGAAGAAACAAGGTATGACGGAAGGCTTTTACACCTTGGAAAAAACATGTCATTTTCTTCCAGTGAGAACAGGGATTTCTCCTTCAGCTCACTGAGCACTCCGGGGTGGGGAGAGTGCTCACCCCGCCATACCATGGAACTCCGTCCTTTCTTTTTAATGAGGCACAAGGTGGAAGCTTTGTTAAGAAGGATCATGAATTTTTCTGGATCTGACATCTCTTTCCCTTGCAGGTTTCTTACAACACTTAGCATGTTATCCTAGGCACTTCCCTCCAGGACTTAGCATGACTGTATGTAGGTGAAATATGGCAGTAAAGAACCCCTCACTACCCTGCTATTCACAGCCTGCCAGGGGTTTATAACATCCCTTTCCATCACACTAGGGGGATCCTTTTTCTCCCTTCCCCAGGGCTGATCTGGGGCCAACAGGCAAACAGTGGTATGCTGACAGCTCTATGTGAGGGCTTCTGCTTGCTCTTGCCAGTATGGGCACACATGCCTTTTGCTACACATGGTTTCTGGACAAGAGCAAGATCAAAAAATCAGTGAAAGGAGACCTCAGATGGGACAAATGATAGCCCGATTAGGGCTATGAGACAGTAAAAAAGTTCTTTGCTGTCAGTACAGCTAATTGCTGACATTAATTGCAGCATCAATGATAAACACCACTCTGTGTGAAGCAAAAAATGCAATGGTGCCATGATACGTGAAGTGACCCTTTGAAATGCTGAGCAAGATACTTGCTGTAGCATGCAAAGCATCAGGGCAGACTGAGGAGGTACCTATGAGATCCTCCAGCTTTTCAGTTTTCTGCTTTCAGCTGTACATTTCCTTTACTTTGTGCAACTGAAATTGTCTGGAAAGCTGTAGAGAGAGACAGGAATTTGGAAGGAGATATTATTTTTCAACATAATAAACATGGTATTTCCAAAGTTCCCTTGTATGTTCACAGTCTACCAGGCTGAGACTACCCAGAGCACTAAAACTTTTTACACATAAGAGCTTTTTAGGTGCTATCAAGCTATGAAATCCCCTTCTGACATTTCCTGTCAGTTATCTTGCAATATTTGATATTACCTTATTATTTGTAGTATACAGATAATAGAAGCTTAGTTCTGGATTTCAAAGTTAAGTCTGTAAGCTGATCTGTGGTTTCCTACTAAACAGACATTTGGAAAATAAGACTTATGTGGAAAAGTTGAGGGAACTGGTTTTGTTTAGTCTGGAAATGAGGAGTTGAAAAGGCAAATGATAACAGGTATGCCAAGACAGCTACACAGAAGACAGTGACTGATTGGATTCCTGGATCATGGGGAATAGGACATACAGAAACTGCCTTATTTTGCAGCAAGACAACTTTAAATCAGATGTTAACAGAGCACTGGTACAGTTAGAGAAATTGCAGAATCCCTTTGATCATCTAGTGTATGTTCTTTCAAATGTATAGATGTCTGTATGGCACAGAGACACATGAAGCTGCCCCTGAACATGGGGACGGGCTGAAGATCTGACCACTTGAGGCACCTTTCATCCGCTTGCTTCTGTGATGTTGCCCTAAGAAAACATTACTGGGACAGCCCCTGAAACCTGCCAGTGTTGCAAGAAAGATGTTTTGAAAGGTGTTGCTCTACCTGATATTAAGCAGAGATTGAGCATTGAAAGGGTGGAGGGTTTGGAGACCATGATAACCAGTCAAGATGGTCATCAGAGGAAGCTCCAGTAGCACAGCAGCCCAGCTGCACATGGTACATGGTGTTGGTGAAGCTTACTGTAGGTGTGCCAAACAGTAGAGTGATGTTGTCCTGCAGTCCCGTGGAGCCCACATGGACCATGGCTTCCCCTGTCACCCTCACACACTGTGGGAGCTCGGCATAGCCAGTAAAATGATGAAAAGCAAGCTTTTCAGGAGAAAGATCAGTGTCTCCCTGTCTTGGCCATCCATGAAGTCTAACCAAAGCTGCCACCAGTAGCTCTGATACCAGAGGAAACAAAACCCTTCCCTGCTCCTGCTGTGCCACCGTCCTTCCCGTGTGCCACCCTCTGCTCCCCACACAGAATCCACTTCGATCATTCCACCATTTTTTTACTTTCTGAGATGCTGTGGGGCCTCTGTGGAACAACCCCAGACATTTTCTTTTCATGAACACTCCAGATCCTATCTGGGTATAAGTTCTCAGGATTGCCCTGCTATGGATAGTGCTGTGGCTGTGTTGTCACAATGTTGAAATATGGAGTGCTCTAGGTGACACACACTGTATGCAGACAAAATGACTCAAAGACTCAAACAATTTTGTGGTGCAGAAGTTTGGTAGAAGTTTCTTGAAACTCCTTTTTTCCTGTGTTGATGGTGGCTCTGCATTTCCCAGTCTTGTACAGAAGTGGAAATTCCAAAATGCTCATGGAAAAGTTTTACTTGTGGTCTATGACCAAGCCATAGACATAAAGTACTGGAAACATTGTGCGAGCATTTTACCCGTCAGCTTGGCAAAGAGTAGCAATATTTATTTATTTACTGCCTAGACTGGCTCAAGCATTTAAGCAGTAAGCACCAGGACTTCCCAGACATCTATTTATATGACTTTTTCTATTTCATAAACAAGAGAGTTTGTACTTGTGGTTGCCAGCATATCCTTTTGGATTCTGTGCTGGTTCAGTATTCTTTTAACAAATTGCTAAATAAAACACCTTCCAAATTTCTGAACTAGTTTTGCTTTCTACCCTGGTGAAAATGAAAAGCTTTAAGGTATTGTTTGTGGAAGAGGCTCTGTCCTTCTTTTGGGTATTTTTTCACCAATGAAAAAAATTCATATAGTATGTGGATTATTATATTTTTTATGTATTTTTAATTTTTTTTAATTTTTATTGTTCTTGTGTTCAGTGGGCTTAAGTCTTGGTCTCAGAAATATTCTTTTGCCAAAAACTGCCTTTGGCCAACCTCAAACCTGTGAAACTTCTGTAGATGTATAAAAGCACCTAGTACTTCAGATTTAAGGAGGAGTAAAAGGTTTTATAGTTTCTTTAGTTTGCCAAAGACTGTTTAGGATTACTGATACATTCCCAAAAAGGAAATAAAAATAAATTATATAAAATATTTCCCCCTGCTGAATTTGTGATCAAGATATCTTATAGCAGAACTTGAAATGACTGCGGTCAGCGAGAAAGAGTGAAAGGATGACATGAATGCAAAAAGGAGTTTAAGCTAGTATTTCTTTTTAAAAATTATGGCTGTGAACCCTGAATTTCCACTGCAATTTCCTTGCTCTTGTGTGGTACCAGCCATTTTACAGTCACATCCTTAAGAAGGGGAATGATATTTTTTTCTTTAAAAATTAACAAGAAATTTAAATTTTATCAGTAGTACAGCACAATGAAATGTGCAGTTTCTACAAGGCATTTATGGACATGTTTGCTTTTTGGGTGGTCTTTCCAGCTCAGCTTCATATTTTTCATGAATAAACAGCAGTCTCTCATTTAAGCTTGAACATTTAACCATCTATTGTACTCACAGGCAATATGGGTGCTTGTTTGGTGCTCATGTGCTAAATTGTGAGACTTTAAGCACTTAAATGTAGATCTATCTTTGAATTTCCGATCACTCTTGGTATCCACCTGTTCACTGGCAATTTCATGTTTAGAAATAGGGTTGATGTCTCAGCAGCAACACATTTATTATCAAGGCCTTTCAGGTAGTCCAGATGCTTGGTTCCATCCAGTGTTTTTCATGGACTCCTGGATTTATGTTATAACTAACTGTGCTCTCATGGCATTAAATGGCTCAGCCACTCAGGTCAATGTTCACTTCCCTGGCAATAAAAAAAAAAACAAACACCAGGGACAAAAGGAGGATTTGCTGGTCATGAAATACGTTTGACAATAATTCTTAACACTGAGGAATAAGAATAGTAGGGACTGAGTATTGAAGGAGGGTAGAGTACAACCTGGAATATGCTACAGTTCAC
This sequence comes from Falco peregrinus, assembly GCF_023634155.1. Taxonomy (NCBI): domain Eukaryota; kingdom Metazoa; phylum Chordata; class Aves; order Falconiformes; family Falconidae; genus Falco; species Falco peregrinus. The sequence goes on from NC_073726.1 coordinate 49,899,529, forward strand.
CTTTAGGTCAACTAGGCACAGCTGAACCCTCCCGGGAGTATTTTGGTGTCTTAACCTGTCATACTACAATGACCATCTCTTATAAGAACTTGGTAGGCAACACACTGTCAGGTATTCAAGTCTCTCAGAGGCTGGATCTGATAAGAAGTTACGCAGTGGTACAGTCTAGCTTTTGCTCTTTCAAACCCATCTTACTGTGGCTTAACACAAGCTATTTTGCCACTGTTCCCCATGGCTCTTTCCTCTGTGCTTGAATTCTTCTCTTTCCTAGTTTCATGGACAAAACAAGCTCATCATGGTGTTGCAAGCAACCTCACTGAAGTATTGACTCAAGCAGCTAGTGTAAATCTTGAGATGCAAATTAGAGGGTTTCCTTCTGTCCCTGGAGTTATTATTATTATTTTTTTTCTGCTTCCTCTGGAACTTCTTACTGTCAAGTTTCAGAACTGTTGTGGTGGTGACATCGTCTTATTTACTTTCTTACTTTAAAGTGTCCCTGATTCTTTGCTTAATGGGAAGCTATTAAAATCTTGCCTTGGACCATTATCTCAAATGGCTGAAATTTTGAAAATGCATTAATTCCTTTTTCTGGTGATTTCTTTTATTTGGTACTTTCCTTACCACTGCAACATTATTTTTACCTTTTTATGTACGTTTTTCTTAAATATCGGGGTGCTATCTTTCAATGCTGTAACTGAGATTTTTGCCATCTGATACAGAGAAAACAAAGTTTTGTATTTACCTTGAAACTTCATAAAATTAGACAGATTTTGCAAAAAGTAGAACCTATTCCCTATGGCCTTAATTATATTTTAAGGACATCAAATGGGTTTTTTTCTGAATTTTTCTTTCTTTCGAGCTCCTTGTATAGGTACATCTTTTTCCTACATCTTTAATTGGCTTTCCTAGTCCTGTGTCACAGGTCCTCTTTAATATTCACTTTGACACCTGTCTGCTTCATTCAGTCTGTCTGTATTGCTAAAACACAAAGGTTGCCTGTAAATGTTCTCAGTGAGTTTGTGGTATCTCCATCCTTGGAGTTATTAAAAACCTGACTGGACACAGCCCTGAACAGCCTGCTCTTCATGGAGGTGGACTAGATGTTCTCCAGAGGTCCCTATCAACCTCAGCCACTCTGTGATTCTGTGAAAATATGGACAAAATTTCCTTTCTCTCCTGACAAGACTTCTTGTTCCTTCCCTCTCCTAGAATTCAGTTCGATGTTCATTGGAACTTCTGTGATAGTTGTTTTCTAAATTTCATTTGGCCTTTGATATTCTATTTGTCTTTTAATTTAGCTGTGTAAGAAATGTTATGCATGTACAAATTTAGACAACATCATTTCATTACTACTTTCTGTAAAAACATTTTCTGTCCCACAAAACCCGAGCAGTTAGCCAATATTCAGTGCTTTGCATAGTTTGGGTTGGTTTTTTTCCCCCAATAAAGAGGAAATGATTTCATGAGACAGAAATGTCTTTAACACAATCTAGTCTATTTACAATGAATACCAAGTCCCATTTGCTTGGAAAAGAAAAGGTAGATGGAGACTATTTCCTTGCTCAAATTTTCCAAGTCTTCAGTCTTTCTCTTTTAGCGCCTTCTCCGAGCCACACTTCTTTCTCTTACTGTTTCCAGACTTTAATTTCTATCTGCTTCTGACAAAGCAGCCAGTTTCAACAAAAAAGTGCCCAGATCTGTACTCTCATCAGTTTGGGGAGGCACCGTCACCCATGTTACTCAACCTCTGCTGAGACATTGTCCATATCTGGAGCTCTGGTTTTGATGGTGCCAGTCATCTTATTCTGGGTGGGAGCTCAACAGCTTTTTCCATTTGGCCAGAATGAAGAACAATTCACATATACACAACTTATAAACATATTTGCTGGCAGGTCTCCAGAACACCTTTGTGATTAGTGAAAGATGTTTAGGCTGACAGGTATGAACCTGACATTTCATTTAGCTCCAAGAGAGATGTTGATAGTGCTTTATTTTCCAATGGAAAAGTTAAACATTTCAATTCATGCGCAGCTGATGAATGAATACCACCTCTGACTCCCAGAAGCAAACACACCCACCCCCCCAACCAGTCATTAAAAAAAAAATTAAAATTAAAATTAAATTAAAAACAAAAAAACAACACAAGAGACATCTAGGGCCTGGTTTCTGTTCAGATTTTGTTGTATGAATTAAAAAATTGCACACATATTTCACATATGAAAAGAAAAATAAAGGTGATAATTAAACATAGTTTGGCAATCAAGGTTCTTAAAACCATGCTAGATCTCAACATTTACAAGTTCTTTTGGACTGATATTGCAGCTTCCATCCCTGTGGAAACAGCTGTTGTTAGAGGCATTATATTGAATCATGAAAGAAAGAAATTAACTCTGAAGAAAGATTGATTCTCTCTCTGGAAAATTGCAGAGCTTTCCTTTTCTTCCAAACTGAATTTAACTAGCAAAAATACAATTACCTCAAATTGAATCCCATTTTTTGGAAGTAAATCTTGTATTTCACATAACACCAGACTGACACCTCACCACGAGGTCTGCAGTGCCAGAAAAGAGGTCTATTGACTTTTCCAGGCTGAAAGAAAATGTACTTCCAAATCACACTTATACCTCCTTTCAATCACATATAGCATATGTTCTCATCTCTATTAAGAACATTCAGATTAACCTATTATATTAATGGGAAACATTTATGCAGGTCTTGCACCCGAAAGATCTTTACTTTTGCAATTAGCCCAAACTATTTTGCAGGGTAGACATAAAATATATTATTCTTCTTCCCCACATAAATGGCTACATACGTAAAATACTACCAGAGGTTCCTTCCTTTCTTCAAGCTGACTTTCCCTGCCCCTCCAAATTAGTTTGGTTATTCCAGCACTTCTGAAGCACTCCATATGTCGATGAATAAACCGTCATTTCCCACTTGTAATGAGATTACTCAGTCCTTGGGAGCAGATTTATTAGCTACAGTTATTTCCTGTCTAATCACAGCCTTACTTTCCATAAAGAAAATGAACAGGCATGGATTGCATTTGAGAGCTTGAGGTCCTAAATATTTGGGTTATGTCTATGTAGAGTGTCATTTGGAAGGGAAGCAAAGGGAAACAATAAAAGGCAGAGGTAGAGAGCTTTTTACAAACCTAGGCTAATAAATATGAAGAGTCTGTCAATGGACTTTATGCATATGCTTTAAAGATTTTGCACAGGCTGAATACACCTTCACTATGTATTTGTCTAGCAACGATGTCATCTGTTATGAATAAATGATGGGTGGGAGCAGAAAAATGCAGTGGAGGGAATATGCTACAACAGTGGAATAAACAGGCCTTGTAGTAACTGTGTGGTGAGAGAGAGACACTGTGTGAGGTAGAAACCATATTTCTACCAGATGGCATGGGCAGCTGTCCTGGAGGAGAATAACCCTGGAGGGATATGATGGGGCTCAGCTGTAACTCTTGATCTTCCAAGTATCACCCTGATCCCAGAACCATGCAAGAGAGAGTTTTGGGAAAACGAAAACTCAGGTCATCTTCCTCTTTTCCTATCCATCCTCCAGGGTGAAATTCAGAGGGAAGATCCAGTCAGAAACTTCAGCTGCAAGGGTAGTAGCCAAAAGTAACCTAAGGAGGGTTCTTTGAATGTTTGGAGAACTTAGGGGAGATTTGGACCTGTAATTATCGTGGACTAACCTCCACCTAAGCCACAGCTGTCTCTCCTACTGCCTTCTCCCCTTACTCTGTTTTATTATCACCTGTCATTTTCAATGTACCCTTTATCCTTACCTTTCCTACTATGTAGTGTTTTCCTCCAAAGTACCTCTGCTGTCCCTGACACTGTCACCAGCCTGAGGTCTGCTGCTACTCGAGGAGTCATGTTTGTGGTGTCAAACCCATTCAGGAGTCTTATCTATCCTGCCTGTTTAGAGTACATGGTTTTTGCAGCAAGCTGCAGCTGTGATTCTTCCCAGCTGCCTTCTAGGTTGATGTTAATGTATAGTCATTCTCCATTGCTAACACATAAATAAACCAGGAATCAAACTTTTTCCATTCCAGGGTTCCCTTGGGTATCTTATTGTATGGCTAGTGCAGCTAGGTGTAATGAAATAATAGAAAAGATAATTTTCCAGGCATATTTCTTAACATAAAAGTTCACTTTCTACCATTTCCCTTCTCTTAAGAAATTTGTTGTTGCAGGTTTTGCGGGTTAGTACTAGAAGTTGTCATTTAGTTCAGAATCTGTTACTGGTTGGGTAGAAGTAGTACATTTGAATATATGCAAATGAACGTTAATTATTTTTTAACCATTGAAACCTTGGTTCAGCGATGACTTTACTCCCGCAGAACAGTCCAGTGATCTCAGTTTTCCAGGGAGGTATATATTAACCAAAAGATCCAGGCAGTGCTATTGCAATTTATAGGGCTCACCAGCTGAGACTTCTCTCACACAGTGCCTCTGTCGCCAAGTTACATGAAAAAAACAGTATAGTGCTACACTGCTAAAATAGCATACACTTATAGTACCTGGTATATTTGATGCTATCACTTTGATTTAATACATTAGTATATTTGAGGTTAGAACTAGGAATTGAAATGGAGAAAATGAGCAGCTTTGGGCATTCTACCAGACCACAACAAATAGCACATTTTTGTTTTCCAGATAGAGGCTAGACCCCCAACTCAGCATAGGTGGAGAATGTTTGGAAGAGAGGTGGTTCTATGCATCTTAGGAACCAGCGAAACCTCTAGCCTGCTCTGTTGTGGATGCTTGCAGTACTGCCTTGCCCTAGGTTCAAACATGCAGTTTTCTGAGAAGCAGGGACTTTTAGAGACCTCTAACATCTTTCAGGCTCTATCGAGACCTGGGCAAAGATGCAGAACATGGTATAGGTATTTCACTTCTGGACTATGAGATGCTTATAAGCTGGGTGCTTAATGTGGCTTTGACAATGCAACTGCAAGTACCATGTATTCTGTGCTTCTGTGGGCATTTCACAAAAGCTGGTAAGCATACAGTAGAAACAGTAGATGCACTAAAATTGTATCTAATTATGGCAAAACTCTGATTAATATGCAGTTGTCATCAATGAGGACACTAAATAGTAATTACTCCAAAACATTTTTGTAAAAACAAAATTAGCCAAAGTCAACCAAAAAACCATTGCCCTGTAGCAAGAGGAGCTGGAGGTGATGTGCATTCATTCTGGGATCCTTTCTTCCCTTTTCCCCCTCTAATAAAACTTTCCTCAACAAAATCTCTGTCATCTTTCTCTTAGTGGACCTTTGCTCAATCACATCATGCTTGTCATTCCTGCTTTCTTAATCCCTCTGAACCAGACTCTCCCCTTTTATTGTTCCCTTTGCTTGTCTATCTTCTCCGTCCTATTAATCTGCTGCCCCAGCTGCTATCCTTCAGAAGTACTCCCTTGTTTCCATTGTCCTGTTCTGTCAGTGTCTCTCTTACAGCTCTTTTATTCTTATCCTTAGTTATATATAATCTTGTCCTTAGAATTATGAAATTACCATGTCACTACTTAAGGATATTATTGTATTGCTTATTTTTATTGTGGTAAAATTGTACGAGAATTGTAACTGGTGACATGATCACAGATCTTGAAACATTAATTAGGCCCTGTGCAAATATTCCAATATGATTCCTACTCCAGGTAACGTAAAAGTGTTAGAAAAGAGACAACACAAGAAAGTAAGACAAAGAGGAAGGAAGGAAGGAAGAAAGGAAGGAAGGAAGGAAGGAAGGAAATAGGGAAGGAGCGAAGGAGGGAAGGAGGGAAGAAAGGAAGGGACAAGAGCACAAGAACTGTAGTGCCACATTGGTTTATTCACTTACCACTATCTCTTCAAATTAAAGAATTATGAAATAATGGAATCTGAGTTGCTTAATTTTCCCACATATCTTTTTGTTTTAGTCTTACAACTTCTTAAAATCCCAAACTACAGCAATCAACTTTAACATGTTACTTCCAAAAGCCAAGCTGTGACCAGATTGTCCTTATACAGCATTTGTGGCCAAATTCTTCTGCTTCCATCAAGGTAACGTAATTCATATACTTGCTTCTAGTTCCATACCCCAACCATCACCTGGGAAATAAACACAGTATCTCTCAAATCTCATATATTCTTGCTTAAAATAACTTTCCCTGTAGAAATATGTCTACTTTCTGGGTGCAAATTGTTTCTAATACCTAAAAACTAATGAGAAAACTGCTGAAAATCATCCTGCAGCTGTGGTGAGAAGTTTGGTTTTCATACATGTGGACATGGCAGATGCAGATTCCAGAGATTTCTAAAAACAACATCTGAGATTTGAATGACAGATGGTTTGTGCATTAGTGCAAAGAACATGGGCTAAATTGAATGGTGTGTATGCTTTTTTGATTAAACTGGAATATCAGCAGCTGTAAGATAAATTTTTGGTTTTGCTTTGAGAAAAAAGGGTTACATTCTCTTTTTAATTAGCAGTGGCAGCATGCAGAGAGCTCTGAAGAGATTTGTTCTATGCCAAAAATCTTCACAGGGCACATGGGGTCTGCGCTCTGAAAAGGCTGAACATAAATGGCTAGCATTAAGGGCAGAGTTTACTAAGGGAACAAGACCATGGATTCATAAAATGGTGGCTACAGCTGCAAAACCAGCATGGGAAGTTCCCACCCCATGTAATGCCTTTGGTTATTAATTTCTCTCCTGTGCTATTTCCTTAATTGTAGAGTTACAACTGGTCATAGTGTTAAACTGTCGAACAGCTCCCTGAACCTACCACAAACAGCTTTTCAAAAAAGAAGGTGTTTCTATTCTTCACTCCAATTACATCAGTGGTCTTGGGGGTGCAAAGAATTGAATGCAGGGGACATTCACACTGGTTTTCCTGTCATGGCCAGTGCCCTATCTGACCATACATATAAAAAGTCCACCAAGCAACATACAGAAGTTCCTAAGATACCTCAGAATGTTTGTCTGTGCAGAGACATCCTTGGACAAAATGACTTCTCAAAATTTAGCTCATACCAAAAATCAGCTATCATTTAGAAAAAGGTTTTCCAGTGTCTTTGGAAAACCCAGACTCATAAGTATGCTCTGAGAGAACTCAAGGGATGTTGTTGAGTCCAACAGGATGTTTGAAGTAAAGTCTTTTTATCTGGGTGGGCAGGGTGGGCGTGGGTAGGGGGGAGTGGGTTTGGCAACTTTGGAAGACTTAGATTTATGCTTTTCAGTTTGATGGGTTCAAGATTACCTACCCTGATTTCCAGGACATTTCTTAAAGCTTTGCCCAACCAGAAAGACTGAGTTGGAATTACTCTTGCTTTTCAGTAAACCATTTTTACTGGGTTTGGGAAGCTATGGGGTGGTCTGAGATCTCAGTGAATGCAAGTACCACTGAGCAAATCACTCACCTTCTCGGGCAGATGTGATCCCTCTTCTGCATCTCTATGTGCAAAGCCTACAGTCAGCTCCTGGATGCTAAACAGAAACCGGTATCTGCTCAATACCTCGGTTAGTATCCTCACTGCCTCCCCCAAAGACTGCGTAGGGGCAACATTACTACTGCTGTAAGTAAATGTGTTAGGCTGACTTAGGGAATCTGGTAATCCCAGGAACGAGTATCAATCCACTGTTATTTAAGATGCATACAATAATTTGCAGTGATAAAATAATTAGAATTATCTGTGTCTATTATTTTTTTCTTCTGAACTAAGCAGATTAAATATTTCAGTCTTATAAGAGGGATTCTTTGGCGAATTTATTTGTTGGAATTCCTGTGTCAGCTATTTTTCACAAAAATTTTACTTTTCTATGTAGTTTTGAAAGACTTGAGAAGGCTTTAGCTTCATTTGCATTTTGGCTTGGCATTTTTTTTCTCTAGCTACTGCTTGCTAAGATAGATTGAAGTACATTTTAAAATGTAATTATTTAAATGTCATTCAATAGTGTAAGCAGTGTGCCTGGATACTTGTGGCTATATAGTCACACAGCTATACAAGGGGGAAAAAAGAAACCATGGTAACTATGTTACTCAGAAATAACACAGATTGCAATAATCAGTTTAGGATGGAAGAATATTGCAGAAATTATGCAATTTATAGATAAACTAGTATGCTATCTGCCAGCAGGCAGCTTTGCCGTAATCTGTGCACATATGTGTGGTTACTATCTTTATAACTAGCAAAATTCTGTGACAAGAGGCACTAAAAAAAGAAAAGAAAAAATCTAGTATTTTTTTAAATTACAGTAAGAATTGTGTCCTCATATTTGTTTCACTTAATCCTTATAGAAAAGCTCATTTTTGGATACTTGGAAATAAATTCCTCAATTACTCTTCTGATAGAAAGGCACTACAACTAGCTTGGACATTTTTTCAGACATTGGCATTTTGAAACAATGAAGCCTAAATAGTGATTTTAGAGAACTGTTTTTGGTAGACTATGTTAAGAAAGTAATCAAAGAGGTTAGTAAATCGAAGATGGAATACTGTTGAGCAAATGAACACCCCACTCCAGTTTTTTTAGCAAGAATGGCATTTCTAGCTGACAGAACAGGAAACAGTACTTGGTGGTATAATAAGTTGCAAATTTATTAAAAATACAAGAAGTAAATTAATAATGGACATGTGATTGTCCTCATTTTCTTTCGTCTGTTTTTCCCAGTTCCTGTACACTCCTCAGCACCGTTTTTTGGAAACATTTTAAGGGGGTTTTAAAGACAGATTAAAGATCTCTGACACTGAAATGCAGCAGTCTTCGTGTGACAAATATTTTTCAAGCTTACTTCTGGTAATTGTTTTCATGCTGTTTATGTGTGAAAGAGGGCAGTAGATATGATTCCTCTTATGCTCCTGGATGAGACAAGAGAGGTAAAGGCTGCATTTTCAGAGGGAATTATTTCTGCTTTATTGTTTATAGATGCTTTTGCTTAATTTGATAGTCCTCACTTAAGCATGTAATATCCACAAGTCTTGTGAAGTCAGTGGGTAGCAATAAGAGCTTAGCACTTCAGAAATTCTTGTCTTTGAATATCTAACAACCATCCACATTTAATATAATTTTTGAGTATGAGGCTATGAGGCTTAGCATAATGCAACAGAGGACTTCTGGTGCCTTTAGAGGACACAATTCTCCACTAACAGCTTGCTTCGTTTCTTCACAACTGTGGAGAGTGGCGCTCTGCCACATGGCAAGCAGTTGATCTTCCCCCTCCTCCTCTTCCTCCTCCTCCTCCTCTTCATGTCACAGTAACAGGTTCCCGGATTGGCTTGAGGGTCCACAATCTGTTTCTGTGTCAATGATTTTCTTCCTTCTGCCACTAATATCCTTTAATACTTAGACCAAAGATTTTAATATAGTGAGTCCAGATTAAGTCTTGAGAAGAATAAATTTTGCTGGTTTGAGACCAAGTAAACAGGAATTCCTCCGTTATCAGTTTCTGCCTTTATAGCAAGGTGGTGTTTGTGGTTTTTTTCTTATTCTTTTTTGATATGTTAGCCTTACCTTTATTTTTCAATAGTTTTCCATCAAAAACCTCTTCCTTTGAAGAACTTGCAGTTTAGCAACTGTATATAAGCAAAGAGTAGATGAGAGGGAGTTCCTAAAAGCAGCAACAGACACCTCCCTCTTTGTCTTCAGTATAAAAACCTCTGCAAACCCAGCTGTCTGACGATAGTACAGCATCTGAACCACAGTACTGTTTAGCTTTTTTAAGAGTTGAAATGCTGTGTAAGAAGTGAGAACACTACATTTTTCCTTTGGCTTTGGATAATACCGGGTTGATAAAGAACTTCTGCCTATGTACTGTCTTTATAGGACTTTCTGCCTCCATGTCTACTGACTGACTTGAGATCTGACTGCTAATATGCAGGAATCAGCTGAAAGTTTAATTTGAAGCAACCTTTTTGTCTAAAGATATCATGTTACTCCTTAGAGAGCGTTTTCTCATATGCTTTTCAAATTACAGATGCTCAGACAATCCTCTGACATCTAAGTCATTCAAAACAATGAATATTATACTCATGCTGTTGAGGCACAAAATGTCTTTATATTTCTTCAGGAAATATTTTAAACCAATAAACAGACAAGCAGAACATTCATAATTAAGGCTGCCAATTTGTCCTCAGTTCATGTAATTTTTAAACAAAATGCTGCGTTTATTTTTCTGAAAAGAAAAAGAGAAGTTTGTGCAATTAGATATGAAGCCTGAGATAGCTGCAAAGGAAACTGAAGCTGACTCTTCTGGAATGGCAAGTTAGGGGGTTTATGCAGTGGCTGTCATTGCTGCTGGCGTTCCCCTCCTCCCACAGACTCAAAAACACCCTTGGCCTTTACTCTGAAAGGAGCAATTTTGCTATGACAAGTTTTTTTAATAACTTTTTTTTTTAAATTGCCACAGGAATGCAACTTCAATCTCCTTTTGAGCAGCAAATTCAGTTTCCCAGATTTGGGTAGCAGTGCTGTTATCTCGACTCCTTTCTTGGTAAGGAAGAAATTGATTCCCTGATAATTATATTCACTTGGAACATAAAACCAAGAACTGTTTCACTACAGTAACTAATATTAATGCTTCTCCTTACCTGAAACAAGAAAAAAAATTGGCCTTAAAAAGGCAATACCCATTTGAAGTCCACTCAACTTCAAGAAGTCAAAGAAAGTAAGTTTCAGTCCCCTTCCATTTTTAATAGCCTTACAATTTTTAATTTTCTGGTTTCTCTTCTCCTGTAGCTGGAAAATGAAACTATACCATTTCCCCTAGCAACACAAAACAATGGAAAGCTGTCTGTGTATACGCTGGAGAAGGTGAAATAATAAAATTTTGTGTTTAGTGACAGAGAATTCTGAATCACTAATCAGTATCAAAAGTGTTTGGTAGAAATGATGAAATAGTTCACTTCCTATGGCACCAGGCCTAAAAAATGACAAAATGGGGCAGACCCCCTACACCCATGGAGAGGCCAAGGTCCCTTGCTGATATATGCATATGCAAAACAACCACCCACTGGAAAAGAGGGCAGTGGAATATCTCCATCCTTCTGGCTTCAATTTAAATCCCTTTTTTTTTTTTTCCTTGTACAATTTCCTGACTCCCATGATAATTGATTTTATACTCTCTCAGGTATAAATTGCATTATTCTGCCAAATATTTAGGCAACTGTCATAGTACATGTTGTATTTTATGCCTCTTTATAGTAGAGAGGAATAAAACTGCCTTTCATTTGCTTTCTGTTGATAGTTCCCAATTTTTTAGCTTTACTTTTAGCTTTTCACCCATCTGTTCTCTGATTAGTTTTAAGGGAGCACACAGAATGCTTATGTGTCTATTTACAAATGATGTTCATGCAGTTTCAGTAAGATTAGCAGCAAAGCATTTTCAAAGCAAGTTTATAAAGATAGCATATTTGTAGTGCTAAAGGTGTTAAGCTGGGCATCTTACTGTCCTTAAGATTTATCAGCAGCATTTGTGCAGGCATATAATGTATTTCATGAAATCACAAATGGTTTGCAGCCTTCTGTTTGGCTTTCCACATTCTTCGGATTTGATTTTTTCGATGGCCTGTGGAAGTAGGCTATCGTTCTAAAATAGCTGTAAAAGAGCAGTTGGCACCTAATAAAAATGAATACCAAACCTTCCAAATTGCCTGTTCCTAATTGCCCAGAAAGTGTGAATTAGGCTCTAATCCTTTGGGTACTTCACTTGTACTTTACTGCACATGTGAAGGGACCCCAGAGAGTGGTGGATGGTGGCTGGGACCCCTGGCTGTGCCCTGTGCCACAAGCGGCTGCCCACCATCCCAGCTGTGGCTGCAGCAGCTTCGCTTCATGCACCTTCTGCAGGTGCAGCCTCAGCCTGGGCAGCCTCGAGCAGCCTCAAAAGCTCTTACCTTTTCAACTTTCATCATCCTACCAAGATTTTGAAAGAAACAGGGGATGGAATTTGTGACTGGCCAAATTTTATCAAAAATAAAATACCTCTAGTAGTAAGATGCACCTTGACAGTTCATATCTGTACCAGCAGTACACAGCCAGAGCATTTATCTGTTAAAGATCTGGATGTAAATTCAGGTCTTCACTCAGAGCACCTTTTTAAAACCAACACCAACATGCCCACAGTAGTCTGAAGAATGATTTGGCAGCTCTTAAGCAAAATAAAGAGAAACCACCCATTCAGTGGTGTAGTCACCTGCTAGGAAATCATCAGTAAACACCAGAAAATGCCCTAATTATGAAATTTGATAAGGTTTCCATTGTGTGAAACAGTTCAGACTTACACAGGGCTAACAACAGCCCAGACAAGAGAAAGAGAAAATGTCTTGGTACTAATTCTGCAGAAAAGAATCTTGACATGAGTCAGCTATGTTGTGCTATAGGAGTAAAGGGAAAAAATGGAAAAAAAAGTCATGTGGCATGTGTACATGAATATTGCTTGTGAGATATGCAAAATAATTTTTATAACCTACAACTATAGTCAGCATTCAGAGGGCATCAGCTGGAGTCCTGTTTTGGGTACTGCACTTTACTAAAGATGTAGACCCGAGGAAAAAGCCAGAAGGTAACTCTGAAAGACCAGTGAACAAGAAATCATAGTCTGTGAGGAAACACTGACAAAAATGAGGCTAGAAAAGAAAGAGCTGCACAGAAAGAGGTCTACAAACTACCAAGATTAGAAAATGGACTATCTCGTCTCCTTTTCAGTGGTGGCAGAAGAAGTGAAAGGCTTTGCTGTAGCAAGAAAGCTTCAGGCTGTGGGAAACAAACCTTTCCAACTGCTGGGAAAGGTCACCACACTGCTGCTGGAAGCAGCTGCCTCTGGAGCTGTAAGGCCTCTGTCACTGATGGCCCAAAGTACCCTGGGCTTGGCAAGGGTGCCTCAGGAGGGGCACAGCTACAGCTTACCCTGTCCTTCAGCTCCAGGTGGGAATGGGTGTCTTTGCATCCCTTCCACCTGCAGGTTTCTTCATAGAAGAGAAACTGCAGTTCTTAACCATAAGCTAGATATCATTGCACAAAAGACGTGCGTGGTTAGCAAGTGATGATGCTTGCTTGTTTAGGAAATAACATCAAAGACTCAATTATAAAGAAGATTTTCCTATATTTTTCATAATTCAGAGTTCTGGGATAGGTTTTGGTGCCTGGAACAGAAAGGTTTTATGAGGTTGTTATAGGCCCTGTAACTTCTTGGCCCCTTCTCATGATTCACCATTGGCTGTTGCACTCAAGAACCAGACTTCAAGAGTTTAGTCCGGCGGGTTTCTTAAGTAATGTGCAAAACCGTACCGAGTTAAGAGTTCAGACAATATATCTAATAATAAATGGCTTACATTTTAGATATGTCTTTTATTGGAGAAGAAAAGTATTCCCTGCTACCAATTTCAATTCCATGTTACATCCACACTTCTTGGATGTATCAACAAGGTGGATCAAGAAATATGAATGTGCATGTCAAAACCAGTATGTTACCTAATATTTACAGTTAGTGGGTTGGCTAATATTTATGACCATCATATAAGGTATAATTTTAACCCAGAATAATGCAAGCAATAATTTATCTGTAGGATCCTAGAGATTGCTTGTCTCCATTAATCATATCCAAATCTCAAACAGCTGTAAGCACGTTTAGAAAATGTAAAGTTATTCCTAAGAAAAGAGTCAGCACCTGTCTATAGAAATCTCTGTAGGAAAACATGTGAGTTGGAAATTTTACACACCTACTATAAGTAAAAATTATTTAAACTGGATTGAGTTCTGAGTTATCACTATGTTTGGGTGTGAGTAAGGGCAAAATATTTTCAAGTATTCAAACAAATTGAAAATTGTTTTTCTTTTGGTTTGTGTATTTGTTTTTACTGAACTTACGTAGATGTGGAGTTTGGTTCAAATGAATACCTAAATGTTACCTCCGATAATTTCTCAGCCCTTTGCTCAGCAGAAATTACAACAAATGTTGGTATATTTTAAAATCACTGTCTGAACTATTCAAAAGCAGAAATGATCCACTTCTAAAAGACAAATTATTTGCCAAGAATATTACTTGAGTTCAGTGATTTTTGTTGTTTTCTAGTTGCTGCTTTCATCAACATCCCTGTACTTCCATGAGTGCTGCTAAGTTCAGACTAATGGCATATTTTGAGAAGATCACATGGATTGAACATAAAAAGCAGTCTTTCAAATGCAACTTACATACATATAATTTTAATATTAAGATTTATACCATAGGTCCTAGAGACCTGAAATGACAGGTAAGCCTTATTTTCTTGTTACTAGATATATACCAGATAAGAAACACTCTAGTCAAAGAATCAAAAGCTTTACAATCTCAAACTTTCTATTGTTTTGACTTTTCAGATGGCAGAAATATTTTTTCTGGCATACAAACCTGTTATTTGAATTACTCCTAGTACGTTAAAAAGCAATATTATTAGCATAAAAGGGATGCTACCTGCCAAGCAGCCTGTGAATTCTATCTGGCTAATACATTGGACGTTAATTCACTATCAGTGCCTGGTACTCTGCCTACTCTGATACTCTTCATGTATGGCAATAAAATGAGACTCAGCAGCAACTAACACACAGCAGTATATTACATGCTACTTCCCAAATATTCCCTACATGAAGAATGTCAGACGAATCCCATGCCAAGGAAAGATAAAGTGTTAGATACTGGAGCTGGGAAATAGTAAATGGTTTCTTACCATTGGTGGAGAAAAATGCAGTATGGACAAAGTCCATGTTATTGAAATTAGCGGTCCTTTTAAACGTGTTCTGCAGAAGTAAATTACAAATCTTTATTAAAATGTATGTGAGCTAAATCTTTTCTTTTTCAGTACATAAAATATCTAGTTACTTTTCCTGTAATGTTATATTCATACATGATTTCACAGTAGCTTAAATTTTCTAATAGAGTTCCCAAAGTGCTTGCTTGTATCCAGATATGTGGTCTCATTTTAGAAGTGCTGAATTCCCACATCTCCCACTGAGCAAACACAACTGGGTCGATGCACAAAATTGACCTATTTATTTATGGTCTTATCCGACACCCTCTGAAATTAAGGAAAATACCCAATTCCCTTGTGTGCAGAAAGATGAAAGAGTTTGCTAGAGTCCTTTAATTTTAGGCATCTACTCATACAAAAGCTTGTCAATAGAACCTTCAAAATGCAAAAAGAAAAATTTGGTAGAAAATTTTGGGTTTGCAGGAAAACATTTATTTCTGATCATTGACACTTATTTTGGAAAATGTATTTCTAAGTCTTTTCTACCATAATATTTGTTGATAAAGAACAGTGCGAAAATACCTACACATGACAACATTTTTTTTTTTTAATACTACAGAAAAGTTTCCTTCCAACTGATTTGGGAGAAAAAAATAATATCTTATTCTTCAGTGTTCTATCATAAGGCAAAAGAGGTGTATCTACATAATGAAAATACCCTTGAGTAAACACACTATAATATTCAAGCAATTTTCATATCTCAGCCTATTAATGCAGGCAGCTTTCTCACGGCCTCTCATATAATCTATTTATACTGTGTCTGTCTGGACAATATGTGACTGAGAATGGTATTTATTTTACTTTACTTCATACTGAGAAGCGTTCATTGCCCTCTTAAATAAGCATTTAGAACTTCCTGCTTCTTTTGGAAAAAAAAAAAAAAGCTTTCTTTTAAATTATGTGCAAAGCTGAATGAATTTGGAGGAAAAATAAATCCCTTGCTTACTGAATAACTTGCTCCAAAGAGCAGTATTATTTGTTAAGTACAGCAAATAAAATTTTGTTAAATAAAGTGAATAAATACTTGAGTAACAAACCTTATGAAAAACCCCCAAACAGTGCATATCTAGTAAACAATTTTTTGCCTGCTAATTTATGAATTCCCATGAGCCTTGTGCTTCCCTCTGGGCCCATCCTAGATAAGCTACACAAGCTACACATGCCTGTGATAGCCTTTACTCTTCCGCTCTTGTCATACCCTGCATAACCCTAGAACTACACCCGGGCAGCCCAGATGAAATGGTCAGGTAAAGCCCTGTTGGGCAGCTGTCTGTGAGCAGCCAGGTTGTTTTCAGGGGCCTCTGTGCAACATAGAAGCTTGAAAGGAGTTTAGTGCTTAATGATATTATTTCAGTGTTCAATCCACTATACCTTTCATTGAGAAGTTTTTTTAAAGCCCACTTTTTAAACTAACAAACTTTGAACATAGTATTTGCCTTGTAACAATACCAGTTCCTTTTTCTAGAAGTGACTGAAGAAATTTCTCAGCATGAAAGTAGAAAGAAGTATTACTCTGTGGGAGTGTTCAAGTGTACATATTTCTTAAGTCTCACTGGTGAATAATGGGAAAAGATGTCAGAAAAATGTATGTGCTAGGGGAGGAAAACTTTAAGTGATTCAGTCTGGTGAGCAATAGGCATAGCTTGAATTTCAATCTTTCTCCATCTAGCATTTTCCTTTCCCCTTTTTTCAGTCTTATGTTTTTTATTTTCCTCTTTAATTTATTTAATACTTTTATTTATTCACATTCAGTCTTATACAATTGACATTTCTTTTTCACAAGAGATAGTAATTCCCTGATACCACTCATTATTTAGAGCACTATGTGCTAGACAAACTTTTCAGATATTCAAGGGATGCACATTTTTGCATTGTGGAATGTCTTGCATTTAGTGGCATTTAATACAAAATATAACGAATATAACCACTTTGCCTTTACATATGCAGCCTCCAAGAACAGCTTTCACAAGAAAATATCTGGATTGCAAACAGTCTCTTCAGTGCCAGAAAAAACCCTGCTGTCTATACGACTCTACAGTCCCATTGAGCTGCAATTTTAGAGTTGCCTGGCTATTCTTTCATGTCTACAAATCACATCATTGTGTGTCCCAGTGTTAATATGTTCCCTCAGTAACTGGTTCACGTGAAATGGATTGCTATAAAATTTACATCCACATTTTTATTGTACCAGTGAAGAGGAAAACCCAGGCATTGCAAATTTACTCCATATTTTTTGCTACAGACACATTAAAAGATAGGAATCTTTTGTTTGGACCAAATTAAACAAAGTGCAAGATTTCTCTGAAATAATATGTACTTCCCATGAAATGTTTACAAATTATTTCTGCAAGAGTAAAAAGAAGTAAATCAGTCCAATTTAAATGCCTGCTGTAAACCTGGTTATAGTAGGTTGAACATAGCCTTATATTAAATTTTAATCTATAATATTGACACCAAACTGAAGAAAACCAGGTCTGCAGTCCCTGAAGGAAAATAGTAATTTTTGTGCACAACTTCTTCTTGCACACTCTCAGAAAGATCTGCTACTCCAAACATTTGAAGTAGATGTCCAGTTTCATCCATGCTCTGTTAAATGCAGAACAGTGTTAAGAAATGACATCCAGATTATAAGTATATTTTTGTTGCTGATCTCTTACTCTGCCTCCAAGATGCAATGGAGTTTGGCTTCAAACAGATCAGAGCTGCTTTTGCTGGGTTCTACTAGCACTAATTGATGTGCCCACACAAACAGTACAGACAAACAGACAAAAGCGACTGAAATAAAATATTTCTAACCCTAGTTTTAGGATAGATTTCAGAGCTTTGGTACTGATATTCACTGTCAGCCCTGAAAAGGGTATTTATACATTAGTCTTTCAATGGCTGAACTCACATTTATTGGTTCAGCCAATCCTGAAGTCTACGGAAAAGCCGGGAATTCAAGATGTTCACTTTTTACACTGTTTTAACCAGATGCGTCAACTCTTCCTTCTTGTTTCGGAATACGTAGTCACCTTTGTTTTTAGAGAAGCTGTTTGTTTTGTTTTGTGAACTATTTTGTTGGATTCTGAAGTAGGAGCATTATCCACTTGATATGAATCTTGTTTCATTACTCTAAGTCAGGTAGTTGAATACTGTGAGGGAAAGCCAGGCATTCAAATAATCCACCTTGCAATTCTTTACAATGTAATTATAATGCCATCAAGACGTAGAAATCCTTGGCAAGCTCAATACTTCTCATAGAAAGTCAGTGTCATCATTCTTCCACAAAAGGGGAAACGAAGCTACAAAATGTGATAATCTGAGATAATTTCTAATTCTCTCATGGTAGGTAGTATGGTGCCTCTGTATTGAATATGAAGGTGGAGGTTTGCCATTTTTCATATCTTTTGAAGACATGTAAGACAATAAAACAGTGACAAGGATTTGTTAAAAAAAAAAAGGCTGTTCGTCCAAACCCAGGTTTTCCTTTCAATTCGTAAAGGCTAGAAATAAGAAAAAAGTTTTAATTGCTTTCAAGGAAAAGGTAACTAAACCAAGAGTCAATCCTTTTGAAAATTCTTTAATGTCAAAAAATATCTCCACAAAGATAAAAGAAGACTTTCTAGTATAGCAGACAAGGCACAGAGGATGATTGCGTCACTCTTCTAGGCTCTGATGAAACTCGCATAAAGTATTAGGTACCCCATTTTAAGATTAAATTAAGAGAATCTGTTGGAGAATAAATGAATCATCAGAGGATTGGGAAAAAAAGTGTAACAAGAGAAAGGGTTAGAGGATCAGCAGTTGTTCAGAGAAATCTTAGGGAGGAAATGATGACATTCTTCAAGTACGCAAAAGGTTGCATCAAGAAAACTGCAATGAGTTGTCCCACAAGAAGTAGAACAAAGAGTAAGTGGTTTAATTTGCAACAGAGACTTGTGTTTGATATTGGGAAAGCCTTAACAGCTACAAGTAAGACTGACTAACGGTCCAGAGCTGGGGAGCGGAGGCCTTCTGGATATGCCTGGGCACAGGGAACATCAGAAACGGCCACAGGGAGAACCAGGATGTCTGAGAGGTATTTAACTTGATGCTGCATCACAGCAGGAGGATGGACTAAATCTTCTTTGTTGTCTCTTCTACATTGCTATGACTAGTGTGATTATTCCTGCTGCACTTTGTCACAAGCTTGCAGTGCAATACCACTACTGAGAGAACGTGTGTTGGAGCTTCTGCTTCACAGGCATAGCATGCGGTTTATATACTATGAGGCGCTGCTGTTTTATCAGCTCAAAAGCCTATCAGCATCAAGAGTGCTTGTTGCATTTGTGTCTACAGATTTTACAGACTTGCAGCCCATGGAACTTATGTGAAATTAATTGTGTTATCTTACTTTACATAGAATATACTTTTTCTCTGGAAATTAATGAACACTGAAAGAAACCACTCCATTACACTTGGCAACCCTGTAAACAGTATGTCACATTTACTATGTAATATATAGCTGGTTTATGACTAATGTACCTTTAAATACAAGGGATGTGGGACTCCAATTTGCAGTCACTTTTACTGAATTAAATAGGAATAAAATAAATGTGCTTTTATAGAAATGACTCAAAACCCAAGAGAACCAAATAATGAATGAGATTCTTTCAACAGAATTTTTACATGAAAGTCAACATAGAACAGAGCTCTACAGTAAGAATTTAATTTTCTGTTAATTTTCCATTTCATTGTTAGCTGATTTAAAAATACTATACAAAATCATTTTTCTTTATATTAAATACCTTTTTCATACACACAATTCAGACAATCAGATTTCCTATGTAATGATTTTTTATCTTGTTCTCTTCAGAGCTGGATGTTTATAAAGACAAGCAAAAGGATATTCTGATAAAACAATTTAATTCTTAAGCTTCTAAATAAAAATACATGTGTATATTAAGCCATTGCTCATGGTGATAGAGAATATCCTTGTGTCCAGTTACTGCCTATATTGAGTACACTTCTCCAAAAGCAGAGACTGGAAGAATTAAGAATCTGATGCACAGTTTTCTGTGCCTTCTGTAGTTGATGGGTCTTGGTCTACCTCTTGAAGTTTGGGAAAGCTAACACAGAAATCCAAAATTCAGTTAGCAGTAGATCTAAACTGAAATCAAGCTTTTACACTTAAGATAAGCCTAGGGAAGTCTGGGCAAAGGGCACACTGTAGATCAGAGAGTGGTAAAACTGTTGCATATGTCACATCAGTCGCATCTGTTCATCAGCTTTCTACAAACAAAACGAAACTAGGAAAAAAAGAGGGTAAATACTCTGAATGTCTAGAAATGTCATATTTAATTAAGTTCCATTTTGTACTAATTTGCTTCATGATTGCCAGTTGCCCTGATTCAAGAGTTTATAGTCACCAGAATCGTAAGGTCACCACAATATTTTTTACAGTCACACTTAGCACCCAGCATAAGGTTTATCTCTTCTCAGTATCAAACAGCAATTCCTTCTCCTTTAGAGTATAAAATGGCAAATCCCTACATGAACATCACTTTTTAAATGGAAAAGATTAAAATAAACACTTAAACATTTGTTTTGGTGAAAAATGGGAATAAGTAAAAGGCAAAATTCACATTTTTTTTCAGAACACTCTGAGCAATTCTTAGACTGGCAAGGAAAATAAATTGAATCTACAATAAATAGTGTACAAACTTTCATAATAAAGCAGTAATTTGACTCTCTTTTTCCTTGATGAAAGATATATGACATTATTTTTAAAAGTCTTGGACCTGAAATACAAGAATGTGAATTTTCATTTTCTAGAGCCACTGATCTTTTATTTTAAACAGAAGGTCATATTATGGTTTCATTTACAAAAGAAAAAAAAAAATATCCTGAGGTATAATCTTATAGGTGAAGCCGTAAAAAAAAAAAAACCACCAAACTCAGACAGGCTCAACCTTCTTTCAAGATTCAAAGAATACTTTTTAAAGCTACAAAAAACATTTTGCTGTCTCCAACAGTTACATTTCATACATTTTTAACTTTTTTAGTGCCACCAATTTTGTTCTCCTTTAATCTAAACATACAATAATAAATTATCAATTCACTATTTGAAAAAGAAACTATATGAAGAAGCTGCTTGCTGTGGAAAATAGCACCAAATTGTCTCAATGAACAGAGAATCTGAGGAATAATGGGGAGACTTGCAGGAAAGAAGAGGGAATTTCAGTAGATGGTAGGAGCTCCATAACTCTGTATGAAATTCATATAAAATGGCTGGCCAGTAACCGTTTTGGAGAGGATTTAGAACATACTGAGAAATGAAGTTATGTAAAGTGGTGGCAAGGGGTGAAATAGCGATCTGCCCCCAGAACAACACATTTTGCTGTTGTTATAGCAGAATACTTGAGCTCATCAGACTGATCAGGCTATTGGGCCTCTTGTCCCAGCAATGCCATCGCCTGCATGTCCTGGTAACACTTACAACAAACAGTATAAGAGATCCCAGTGGCTTCAGGTGACCTCAAGTTTAGAAGTTCAAGGCCATGGAACAAAATAGAAATGTATTAATCTTAACCTAAGCAACCCTAATTTGCCCCTGTAAACCTGCTGTAATCCATAATCCAGAGGTTTATTCTGTTGGAGGCAGGGGAATGCAATGTCTGTGGTAGCCAGGAGAAGTGAGATTGCAAAATGGACTCTGTAAACTGCACAGGTTTCTGTCCTGGATGTACACTTAACAAGTAGATTATGATTATTAGATAGGCACTGCAAACCAAATAGCAGGTGTCCTTTAGGCTAAAAGATAACCTAAATTATAGTCATAGTTGGATAAGGGGGAAAAAAACACCACATTAAAGCCACAAAAGTAAGGCTTGCAAGAGGCCTGAAAGATTCTACAAAGACCTCTAAATCATCAGAATTTATTGGTTGTATTTTTAAAACCTGTTTTACTCTCTTCTATCCTATAATTTGCCTAATTTTTTTTTTTATCTCTGTGACTTAATTCTATTGCTTCTTTTGCCAAATGTTTCTCCTTAAAAATGGCGTTGCAGGCTGTGAAGGGGTTACATAGAGTGTGAACTCCCACTCAGAAAGCTGAATTTTCTAATTGTGACTGAAAGATAGGTAAATCCTCTTGCAGAGCTGATTCAAACAATTTTCAGGAGACACAGGGTTCAGGAATACAGTGGAAGACCTTTAACAACATGACAAATGACTGTTCCAACCTGTCCAAGTCTCAAGATCCAATTTGCAGCAGTTTTGGTTTTATAAATGAGGAACAGTCTCTGAATATATTTTTGCTTGGAAGCATATGTGTGGATTCTTCAGAGGCAAGCTTTCCATCTTGTTACAAAAAGCTGATACATTAATTTTGAAATATCCTTTTTAATTTTTACATGCAAGGCAAAATAATTCCATCCTTAAATTTAGTTGGTAGATTCAAACTAGTTCAATATACTGATGTTTTAAAAATTATTAGCTGGTGTGGATGCCTGGCTGTTTTCTGTGGCCATCCTCCAGTGTGTTATGCAATACCTGATTTTCAAAAAATGCTCTTTGAAAATCAAATCTATTAGAGGTATTTTGAAAAAACTGTTAGTCACTTTTCCAAATCTTGACTTAGATCTCTAAGGGTTTGGGTTCCTGGTATATTATGATAGATGAAGATGAGTCAAGAAATCCAATGGCTAAATTTTGAAATACCATAAATCACAGGATGCAGAAATTTCAATAAGATGGTATGATTTATGTCTCCTGGGGGTGTGTCCCAGCATGCTCATAAATTCATCTATTAAGTACAGAGATCTAAAAAAGAAAACCAACAAAAAAAACCCAACCAAAAAACCAGAAGTGAGACAAATAAGTGCAAACCAAGAATATTCATAATCAAAGCATAGTTTAACCTGTGTGTTATCCTTTAAATTAAAATGTAGCTGGTCTTTTTGGAACAAACTTTTGTTCCAAATGGTATGGAACAAAGAAGTAACTGTAAAACAAGTTGTAAAGAAGGAAATAAAACAATGAATAATGTAGAAAAAGGATTGCCTTCATTTTTTCTCATCACCAATAGAGTAAACATTCCACTGTAACTGATTAGCTGAAGGAATTGCAATCACATTAAAAGTTTTTACATGTAGAATTAAAAGCTGTTTTGTTTAGCTCACCATTTTATCTAGGTTGACTACGGAAAATTACTGTTGATGAACATCAGTGCAATTAATTGGTTAAAGCAACCCTTTGAAGAGCTTATTTACAATAATAAAAGTACAATTTGCTTTCAATAGTAGAAAGAAAGCCCGTATCTGGTTAATGGCAAGTTAAAGTGAATGACTCTTCAAATGCTTAATGAAAAGCAATGGGTATTTTGAAGTGTTCTCTGAACATCACTCTAACCTAGAAGTATTTAATGGCCAATGCCCCTAATCCCCAGCAATGTTGGAAGTGGAAGATATCTGATTCTATATTGATAGAAAAATATTTGAAACATATTCAAGACTTTTTTAATTCTGAGTCATGATAGTGGGAAAATGAGTTTAAAAGGTTTCTACTGCCCTTTTTTGTAAAATTTCATTTTGCCCTTCTTCAAGATGCTTGTATTCTACTTTTCCATGTCTTCGAATCAGGTAAAATTTGAGTACAGTGTATAGTGTTCTTATGATCACCTCATCCTGTATGCTAGAGATCATCTGTGCTATTTGACCTCTACTCCCACATCACTATTTTTCTTTATTATGTTTTTAAATTGAATCAAATGCAGTGAGCTACTTCAAAGGTCCAAGAGTTACAAAAAGCACATAGTTTTCATTTGAACCCCACAGGGCACGCCCTGTTTAGACAGGGTTGGTTCTGATGAAACTCATCACCATCTACCTTAAGATTCTCTTTATATTTCCTCTTTATAGTGATGTCACATAATCTGAACAAAACTGTTAAGTTTTGTGATGTCATTGCTTATATCTTCAAAGTAATGATTTCGTATGTTTAGCTGAAGTTAGAAATTATTTCCTCAACAGATTGCCAACATACAAAAATGAGCATTTTAATACAGACACACAGACACAAACCCTACTGTAAAGGTCCTTTTTTTCTATTCCAATCCTGTTTTTAGGACTTCCCTCAGTAATACAGTCAATAGCTCCCTCTGAAAAAGTTTACCCTCTGTGATGACTAAATTGGAAATCAAGGATGACTTGGCTATTCACATGTTTTTCATAATCTGGGAATAGGCTGTTCAGAGCTGCACAGGATGTGTCTCATTTTGAATGCTGGTTCATAACCCCTGACTAACAGAGGACATACAAGGAGTATAGTTCCAACAGTTGCATGAATTACTGTCATCCTTTTCTAGGGCATTGTGTAATCCAGCTGGGATGACAAGGCTTGTCCAAAGCATGATCTCAGGGCCATCAAAATGGGAATTAAAGGTTTGGATTTCCATCTGAACCTTGAAAATGGTTGGACTCCAATTCAAGATACTGCAAAATACAAAGAAAGGCCAAAATCTGATGAAACAGCTGCTTACTTGAAATTTTATATCCTCTTACCTAAATGAATCCTCTCCTCTCCAGTCATTACTCCATCTTTCATGATCCACATTCCCAGTGACAGTCTTTCCTGGGAAGATCTCTTCCACAGGGAGCTGTAGCCTCCTGGTAGCTTTGGTGAGGGACATCTGCCAGCACACTCTTTCCTTCGTGTAAGAGATTTTCAAGAGGGCTGGAGACTGCTGACGTTTGCACAGAAGCCAGGCAGGAACAAAATATAATGCTGTCTGTCACTGAAACACAGCATATGGAGCACCTGAGTGCTAATACAGAGGTATATCAGTGTGTATGATAGCAAATGTTTTCTGCATATGGTTTCTTCATCATTAATTAAAACTGAAAAGGTAAAGTCAAAGTGAGGTTCAGGTGTCTTTGGTCCATTATTGCTTTTTCTTTTCTCTCACTCTTTGTTTCTAGCATGGCTAGTAGCTGGGAGGACTCATACAAAGTCTAGTTTTACCAATTTACTGCATTTTTGAGGGAAAGAGGTAACAGTGATCCCAAAATGTCCATCTACACTACAAAAATGTGAGGAATAGTTAGGAACAGGCTTCCTCCTCAAGATGGAAGTTAAGTTTGGAGTGTGTGAAATGGTAAGTAGTAAGGCTACATTGATATGTGTTTAGCTCCTGCAGCTTCTGGATACATCTGGACAAAAAATTTGATTCAGGAGAGAATAGAAATGCCAGCAGAAAGGTAAGCCAGTGTCAAGTACAGAAACAGATTGGCCTTTCCAAAGAGAAGAGAACAAAGCAAAGGACATGATCATGTCAGATACTGCAGCTGAGGACAATTTGAATCTCTTTCCTCGAGTGACCCTTAGATCCCACAGACTCCCTTCAGAAGACAGCAGGGAGATGACTGTGAGGGATACACAGTACATGCTCTTGTGGAGTGGGAAAGGGAGAGAAGGGAAGACAGACAGTGATGGAAGAGACTACTCCACTAAAGAGAGGGCTCTCTTTTTTGCAGATTGGTTGCATTTTGTTCAGTTTTATAAGAAGTGCTTTCACAGCCACAGAAAAATAATGCTACTGGTAACACATGTCCAGAATCTGAGACACTGGTCCTTTTGATCTGTAGAAATGTCAAAAAGTTCAGGACTGTAATTTCTGAGGTCACAGAACACTGAAGGAAACTTTGATTCTCAGAATATCCAGAAATTACATTTCTGTCTCTTTAGCTACTTGTCAGCCTGTGCCTGGGTCAATATTTACCTGGATCAATGTTTACTAAGCATGGGTCAATATTTACTCGCATTTTTAGTAGAGGAACTCCATTGCTGTGGTAAAGAAGAGATTACTACAGGTGACTGGAAGAAATTATTACGCATAGTATAGAAAGGAGATGAGAGACAGGCAGTAGTGTATTTGAGAACACAGAGGATACCATGCTAGAGAGCTAGGAAAGCCCAGGCGTGAGGTCTGAAGATAGAGAAGGTGAAGACGGCCCCTGAGAAGCAGCCAAACAGGGGATCTGGTTTCATCCATTCCTAATGGGATTGTCACTTACCTAGCTGGTGCATGAGCACTTTGAGGCAGATTTGCCTGCCCCTCTTCCTTACCACAACGACCACAACAACACTAACCAGTCTCTGATCATCAAAGCTGGGATCTATTAGAAGGCAGCCCAAGAAAAATGCCTTTTTCTGTAGTGGAAACTTAGAATGAGGAAGAGCCTGAACCTCTGGGCCACCATGTTCCTGCAGGACAGATCCTGTCCTCCTGCTTTGCTTTTCTTCCATAACATTCTTGATTGAAGTAAATGCTCCCCTTTATTTTTTTCCCCAGGCTCCCTAAAATAAAGCCTTTCTTCCCACCCCCAGGGGCAGATTATGTCAGCTCCCCATCCTTCTGAGGAGCCTGCAACCTGAGCTGCAGCACTGGGCGCCTGCTGGACATACCTCTCTCCCAGCCCAGCCGGGCGCTCCAGGAGCTTTTCCCTCAGGGTGCGTTTGCTCCTCGCAGGGCAGCCACTCACCCCTTCCTGCATCGGCTTCCCTGGACCCAGGCGAAGCAGTCAGCAGCAGGCAGGCTTCCTGTCTCCTCTCCCACCCCTGCTCTTTGAAAGGTCCACAAAATAAGCTGTGAGCAAATGAAGCAGATGCTATCCATCAAAATTTAATAAAAAGACTGTTATATAAATAACATTAGCATGCAGTTGCCTGTAACTTTCTGGGAATCAGTATTTGGAGCAGCATGTAGCCCTGTAAGTTTGTTAAATTGGAGTAATAAAATCATACAGAAACCAAGATTGTTCTAATCATGATTTTTTTTATATTGACTAAGCTGCAGTCAAAGTAGGTCAGACTGGGAAGGAGAGCTTATCGATGCTGGGCCCTGTGCATGGCCATGGGCCTTAAAATTACAGAATGACTTAAATGTTGTAGTTTAGTTGTTTTTTTAAAAAAAACAACCTTGTTTATCTTCTGAGTGTCATAGCAGGGGGCAAAGAGTGAGGTTAAAGGAGTACTTGTATCAGACCTACATACCCATAAAAGCACACGAAAACGGGCTACTGCACCAATGTTCAGACTTGAAAGTCCTCTCCCATTCATTGAGATGCTCTGTCCTCCACATACTCCACTTTGCATTTCAGGAGGGCTGGGATCCATAACACGTACCTCTACTGCCTCTGGGCATTGACAGGTAGTGCGTTTCCATAATCTCTAAAGGTAGTAACACCTTCCCTCTGAGTTTCTTGGGATGGGCTTTATTACAGAAAACATAGGAAAATCCTTCCTCTACAGGCAACAGTTCCTCTGCAGGCAGACTGGGAGCCCCCAGCTCAGGTCCACCTGCTCCCACCTTGATCTTGATGTCTTTCTTTGATTCTCCCTAATGCCTAACACAAAAAAGCAGAGATGGCTGTCCATCTCCTTATGTGCCTCCAAAGAGATGACTAAGCTATTAAATTATAACACCTTTCAACCCCATAACAGATATCAGAACAAATGTATTACGATTTTACTGGGAAAGTATATGAATGGGTTCTGTGAAGCAAACTGACAACAAGTTTACCCTGACCTGTTCCTCATCAAAATCTTGCTTTGAAATGTTTTTAAACACCAGATGCAGCTGGTAACGAAGGTTCAAATAACTGACATTACTAAGATGCAGCCAAGATTTCAGCAAGCCTCATGGCGACACTTCTAGACAAAGATAAGGCTTTGTTTTAAGCATGAAAGCTTGGAACAGCACTAACCATATGTAGAAAAATGTGACAACAAAAATCATTAGCAGTCTTGCATCCAGTGGAGAGGCAGGGGAAAGAAGTTAGCTCAAGGATTGGGAGTGGGGGTGGGGGGCGGGGAACAAATGATCCTTAACTTTTAGAGTGAACTATGTAAAGAAGCTGTAATGTAAGGTGTCTGATTACACCTTTGTGCTACACTGACCAAGACTAGCAGTCAATTATTCTACCATGTTTTCTTCCATCAAAGGAGAACAATTATAAGAGCTGTTTTAATGGCTCTTCTTAAAATTAAAAAAAGAGAACAGCTAAACTTTCCAGAGTTTATTGTGTTTCTAAAAATTTGGTGTTCTTTTAAACATCATTTCACATATTACAGCCTTTAGTTTCAGATTTGCACCTGGTCTTAGCCTGGGGGCAGGAATAAAAGGATACAAGTCAAAACACAGAGGCACAAGCCTCCAGTATATGGATAGGACAGCTAACAGAAGAGTGAAGCTACACATGTTCACAATGTGTTTGGATTACTAAATAAATAGTAATTATTGTATTTGCTCTCCTTTCAGTTTGCTAGACTTTTAAACATTTTCAGGAATAGAAAAACTGTATTTTATATTCTGTTGATTTTTGCATCAGAACAGAAATTACTAAAATAAAATACAAATCTGAACAGAGTCAGATATATTTTTCCTTTCATGCTTTAAAAAATCTCCACTGTCTTAAAAAAAACCACCCCCCCAAAAAAAAACCCACCCCCAAAAAAAACAGTTAAAGCTAATTTCCCCTCTGTCTTGCTATCCTGGAGAGAAAGTAGTAAAAACAGCAGTTTTATATAAAGCAGTTCTAACCACAAATGTTAGAATCGTTCTACTAATGAAAACATGTTTTTCATACATATCAAAAACATGCTGTAGTTTGAAGAAATACAGAAAAACTCTATTATTAGACAGGATAATAGTGTATTACACTGTGTATTACTTGGTTTGACAATCATTATAGCATAAGCAAAGGCAGGTTGATATCTGTTTAAATAGTTTTACCTAAAGCTACCCCTTTTTTCTGATATTAATCTCCACTTTGACTAACTACAAGATTAATTTATATCATTTCCTTGAATTACAGATACTGTAAACAGGAGGAACAGCCAAACATTTTTCTCAGTAATGAGTCAGAAAAAACCCCCATAGTTAAAACCAAGAAAACTTTCCTAAATATATGTTATAGGGATATAAATAAGTAAGATGAATTACATCTAAGCATCTGTCTTATAGTGTACAAGTAGTTTGGGATTCTAAACAGATGAAAAAAGAAATAAAGCAAATGAAAAAGAAAAAGGAGGAAAAGAAAGCAAAAGAGCTGATAAAGTTTCTGGCTACAATACAGGAGACATATCATTACCATATGATCTAATGTGGGTGTCAGCCTGGATTGTGTTCATTGAGAGAAACCTTATTTTTTAACTGTGCTATGGAATAGAAGCAGGAGGGTTTTCCACCAAGTGACAGTCACTGAGCTGAACTTACCCCCTCCTCCTTTCCACACCTGCAAAGCCTTTTGCTTGGGTTGAATATTTAGTTTAATTACATCTCAGCTTTGAGAGCTCCTGTTGCAAATCCCTGGATTAAAAGGTACGGTTTTCAGTAATTCTCCTGAATTATGCTGCACTAATAAAACTTCGGGCAAGTCTACGGCAAGAACTAGTTGAATTTTAGGAGAAGTAAGGAAAAAATCCTACTAAACGTTTAGCAATGTTAAGTTCTGTATCCAGCACTTTTGTTTCTTGGGAACATGAGAATGCATTCTCAGGGACTGTGCGGATTTCCTACTGTTTATTTGACTGTTCTGTCTCTTGTTTTGATTTGTATAAGCACTGCTATAGTCCTTTCTTTTTCCTTACTGTAAACTTTTGCAGCAGTATATTCTCTGTTTGCAATCCAGTGTTTAGAATTGGTGATGTAGTGAGTGTAAAACAGTGCGTGAGTTCTTACATTTCTGTTTTAAACTGTACTCTGTGAGTTCTTTTTCATTTGGATTTCTTCCTATATATTCCAAAATTAATGAATATCATTTCAATTTCAGAGGAAAAAATATGAAGTAGATAGTTAAACAGGCTCAGGGTATGACTTTGTAACGTTAGAAAGTGCTATGTTACAGTGTACAAACAAGGGACTCATTTAAAGAAGGTTCCTATGAATGAAATAGTAGAAAAGAAAACTCCTGGAGTTGAAATTCCCGTTAACAGGGTTTTAATCTCTTTAAAACTTCCAACTCCTATGTTTGCACATCTAGACTTTATTACACAAAATGGGTAAAAAGTATAATTTAGGGGATTTAATTTTGAAACTGCCCATATTGTTTAACTTGTCTTTTGTGGCATTTTGAGAGATTTCTGACAATAGGTGAACTAATATTTAAAATGTAATATTAAGGTAAACTGACAAGAAGACCACCAATACAGTGGTGACGTGAACTGATGAAGCATATTTCCAGTGGTATTTTAAACTGAAATGTGGCCAAGTCTATGGTATAGTTTCCTCAGTTTGTGGAACAGTCTTCCTCATTATAAACACATAATTAAAGCAAATTTAAACAGTTATGTCCTGCAGATGTAAATATTGTGTCACAGATGTTTAAGAATTCAGAATTTTTTTCCCCTCTATTTTTTTGTAAGTGAAATGTGAATATTTCTTACTAGTACAGTTTTGTAAATGTCTTTTTCTCTGGTTATGTTCATTTACACATGCAAACAATAGGAACAGATACATGTGCCTGCAGTATGAATGTGTATACGAATGAAGATATGCAGACACATATCTACTCCTGTTTCCTGATTAATATGTAGCTTATGTCTGCTATTTTCTCTGCTGTGTCCTCAGATTGGATCCTTGATATCCTTTGTTGTCCTACAGTCTTCCTTTATACTCAGTTCTCACTGTTTTTATTATGGTTTTGACAAAACAGGGACCTAAGGAAAAGGCCTACTACAGGGTTTAACTGATATAAGTGAAGTCATCAATATTAATATGAACAAGAAGTAAAGTGTGAAGACACTTCCAAAGTGCCTTTGCATTGTTTTGGGTTTTTTTTTGAGGGGTAGTAATTTAATTCCAGGATAAGATTCTGATTGTGCATTCTTGGGAAGGATGGTGCTTCAGCAGTCACCTTGGGGGGGGGGGGGGGGGAATACAAGCAGTTTTAAAAATTTAAAAGTATTTTAAAAATATACAAATATCTAAAAAAGAGCTGGGGAATCTTTTATACTGACAGCCAGTGCCATGCTGGAGTTAGTGTGTAGCATTACCAATACTTATTGATGTTAATGTATATCCTGAAAAGTAATTTGTACTGGAGTACTGTTTTATTGATCATTTTCACACAGCAGCTTATTAGGATGAATGGTGATGATTTAACAGATTTGTCTTTCAATTTCAGATTATTAATAAATTGCATTGTTATTTTTCAATAGTTCATACATAATAATGATTATTTTTTTAAAAAAAATGGTTTTGATTAAACTGTGGTAAGAATTCCCCACCATGCATTGACACCACATTACTGTGCCAGCCTTACTTGTCCATGTGGACCCTGCATGTGTCCTGGGGGTGCTGCTGGGGAGCGGGCAGCCCCGATGTCGGTGGAGGGCCAGGGCAGGGTGTGCAGGAGGGTGGCCCACATGGGGACACAGCCAGCCCTGCTGCATGGCACAGGTTTGCACAGCACTGAGCTGGGCTGACAGGACATGCTGAAACGGTCTGAGCCTCTAGTTGACACTGGGGTCTATGAAACCTCTCAATGCACACAGTAGGTAGTATGTCTGCTGCAGGAAGGGAAAATGCTTTCAGTTCATATCAAGTCCTAAAATTACAGAAGCAAATGGTTCTTAGACAACAGAAACAATGTTTTGCTCCATGTGTGAAGTCACTTTGAAGTCTTTGGGACACTGGAAGATGTTAGGTACCTGTCTTCCTGTTAGGCAGGTGACAGAAACGTAAGCGATGATTTTAAAACACTAGCAAATTTTATAAGGTTACCTCATCATCCCCTCAAGACTGAGCCCTAAAGCTTTCTGGAGGATTGCAATGTTGGCATCTGCAGGTAGAATTTCATAAAGAAAATTGAACACAGGCACAATATAGATTGTATCTAATTCCAGGCCTGTGTGTTTTATTTTGTTTTTACTCCTGTGAGAGTGCTTGGGTGTGGTATTCTAGAAAGAGAGGCCTCAGTATACCAGTCGCACCTAACATCAGCTGCCCATGTCATCCATCTGCCTGGTAGGTTCCATATGTTGACGCGGAGAGGGAGACAGTCCTCCTCCTCTGCTTCCCCCAGGTTTTGTATGTTTCCATTAGTCAATGTAGAGCTGAGAAATGCTACACCACACCCATAACTTTTAGATAACTTCTACTAGAAAAAAATTAAGCCCAGCTAACACCCAGACAAGGCATTTTGGAAGTTATTGACCTGAATAAGCAAGTGGACTTTTTTGCTTTCATTACAAAGAGCAACATCTGTACTCAGGACTATGCCATTCATTTTAAGAAAAGGCTCCTAAATCGATGAGAAGTTTGCCTTTCTGACACTTGGCCACTTGAAGACAGGTTTCTTCATATTTTTTTGTGAGTTGTTTTTAGACCCATAAAGGTTTGTAAAAGATAAACTTTCTTATGTAAAATAAAAAGAAAAATAAATTAATTTCCAGAAAACTAACTGATCTATACAGCCTTGATGCAAAACTTGCAAACAACTGTTTTGTAATTTCTCCTTAGTGCACAACACAGGTAGTACATTGTACAGTGTGTTGAAATGCATTTAGGCCTAGGTCCTGAGAAAATGTATTTAAACAGTTTTCCTTGTTAATATCTATGGCAATACATGCTTGGGTAAAGTTGTTCCTGAGCATGAAAGTCTGTAGAATGAGGCCCTGAAGTCCCATTACAAAGTGTGCTGACAGTACAACAGGCATCAATTTGAATGCTCATGCAGTGTAAAACAGGGGATTTTCAGAGTATATTGTTTATGTCATAAAATCCCCTAAACAAAAAATTTGGAAAGAAAGTTAAGAATATCCAATATAACATCGTATTCCATTTTATTGTGCTGTTTAAACTGGGAAAGGAGTATAGCTCATTTAAACAACTAAAGATTTTCCCCTCTCCACCCCACCACTAAGTCCTACTCTTTCTCAGTCAGTTTTACTAGGCTATAATTTAAAACACACAGCAAGCTGGAACTTTAAAAAAATATTTCTCAAGCCACAAGTTTGGGAACCTCAGGTTCGTCCCCAGGGGACGAACTCATTCCTATGAAACAAATGCTAATGAAATCAAATAGACTGTTACGTTGGCAGAAAACAGACACATGGAAAATGTGGCTTATTGTTTTGACTGTTTTGCATAACAAAGTTGACAGCGCTGCCTGTTCCTAATAAATATTACTCTAAATATGCAAACAGATGTGTTTACAGTTGTCTTTAAACTGCTCTGTAAGAAAAAAGCCTACTGACAAGCAGTTACCAGACTTCTATCACATAACTGTCCTATTTTCACAATTCAGTTTTCATTTATTGAAAGGAACAGTTATGCAATTGGTGGATATGCTGGACCTCCTTCGGCAGGAACTGTGCAGCTATGGGAAACTGCTACTTTTGTTATAAATCTCCTGCTTTGATCCCTAGGTTGTGCCCGGAGTCGATGAACTAAGCCATGAGGCTGGCTCTTCTCTTTGTCCTACTGTTGCCAGCATGCTTGGCCAAGCCGTTCCACCAGCAGGGCCTCTTTGACTTTATGCTGGAGGATGAAGGGTCGGCTGATATGCCTCCAACGGATGATCCAGTCATATCTGGATTTGGACCAGTGTGCCCCTTCCGCTGCCAGTGCCATCTTCGCGTGGTGCAGTGCTCTGACCTAGGTAAGCCCAAGAGTATCTTTATAGAGTATATCCTTACATTCCAGCCACAGGTTTGCAGCTGAGAGGATGAAGCTTCTGTGCACTGCCACTCTGAAACTGAGTTTTTGCCAAAGAAATATAAAGAAATATGCTACAGTAATGTTAACTAGAATGTGCTATATGAAGTAGGCCATAGAGCCCTGACAAGATGAATTTGTTGTGACCCTAAAGAACGTTTGATTTTTCAGTGTATATTTTGTGTATGTACATTTCATTTGTTCTTTGAAAGACCAGTTTTCTGTTGCAGAGAAAATAACTTTTCAAAGCTATTCCTTCAAATGCATATTAAATACATTCAGTGAGGTCAGATGTGGGGATGGAAACATTTTTAAAGGTTCTAAATTGCATTGTCCAAGCTCCAGCACTCTTTAATCATACTGTCTAGTACTTCAACATAGAAATCATCCCATTTCCATTGGAATACATGAGCATGGAATAACCAACCCTGAATCATATATGCTGGGAACAGCTTTTTGGAGGAAAGAGCTTGGAAACACTCCAAACAATGAACATATTTTGGAGTTCCTTATTAAATATCTCTCTTAGACACTGTTCAACTGAAACCATGAGAACCTTTTTCACAAACTCCCCTTACTCCCTCACATACAAGGGCTTGTCTGCACAGTCAAACTATCAGGATGTGAAGCCACGCCTGCCATCACTGTATTTGACTTTCCCATGCAGAAATCTCAAGTAATGAAGTTGACTTCAGTGAGGCTGCTCTTGGTTTAAGCCAGTATTATTCAGTCTAAATCAGTGTGTAGCACAGAAAATCAATTAAAATTGGTTTTGCTCACAAGGAAGTTAGGCAATTTATTCAGTGAACAGCCAAATAACTTTTCTTATGATTTTATAGCTTTTTTTTCTTTAAGTTTTTTTTTTCTCAGCTGTTTAAATGTATAGCTGGATGTTTTTATTTTCCTGTGTTATAACATTGGCTTTGATAATTAGTGTAAATCATGGCACAAATCCATCAATTAGGACCTGGGTCTCATTGTGGTGGGTGTTGTACAATTACAGAAAAGGAAGGGGAAATATTAGTTACATCCCTAGAAACTTCAGTGAATTTATTAAAGCAAGCCACATAATTATGCAACAGATATGTTTGGCAAAGACCCAGTGAACAATGCAAACCAAGTTGCAGTAATGAGCATGGACTAACTCGCCATGCATTCATAAAGTTTTCACAGTACTGTCCCCATTGAAAAAGAGTCTTTTTTTACCAGTTACATGTGAGATAACAGCAAACATGGGGTGGGGAGTGGGGAGGAGGTTGCCTCACATGCCATGAAGGTCTTAGGTTTTATTGTTGTTACATTGGCTAATGCTGATGGAATTTAAGTTATTTTGGAAACTTGTCTCCAGTCTGCTTCAATTCTGCAGAATGTAAGGAGCTTTCATTTGGTAAAAAAGTAGAGATACTCACAGAGGGATCTTTTGTTGCTGTACTTGCTCCCATGTTAATTCAGTTCTCCTTCATACACACATGGTTTCCAAAGGGTTGCACTGCAGTCCACTGCCTGCGCATAATTCTGGCTTAATAGAGTCCCGTACTGACAAGGACACTCAGACAGCAATTAAGGTCCCAGGTCTGTGTTTCTCAGATAATTTTGAGAGGAGTGATAAGAAAGAGATATATTTTGAGCTTGGTTTAAATTCACATTCTGCAGATACCGCAGTGAAAAAGTTGTGCTTTTGAAGTGGCTGGGCTGATAACATCCAGCCTCTGGGCATGAAGGAAGAGAGATCTCCCTGGGCTTAAAATACGCAGCCCTGGAAAATAAATAGAGAAATGAAAAGTCTCAAGGAAGTAATAATCATTCAGAGTTCCCCAGCCTTGGCATGAAGTTTTATCCATCCTTGTCACATGTGGCTACAACAGCCCCTGGTGGGTTGTGGCCCAGGTGGGATGCTCACCAGAGCACAGGTCTGATGGCCACTCCTGTGAGCAGGGACAGGACAGCTGTGTGTGCTGCCTGCTCGCAGGCAAATTGGCTCTTTGCTCTTCTCTCTTCTGGCCTTCAATCTGTTTCTGTGCAACTCAGACTCAGACGAGGTCAGATTTACCTACTGGCTTGAGGAAAACTGTTCCCAAAAGTGCAAAATTCTGTTGCAAGCTGTGGAGGTCTTTCCAGGATGCCGTAACATTCTGCTGGGCTATGGGATGAAGGGTGCTTGGGACACAGTGATCAGGAAGATGTGCAGACCAGAGCCATGAAACAGCAATAACAGTTCCACCTCCCTGCTAACCACTGCTCCTGCTCGCCTCTTCCTTCAACTCTGGGCATTTCTGACCCAAACAAATTAGCTACCACCCTCCCTCAAAATTATTAAATGTAGTCATCTAGTCCCATTGGCACTAATTGAAGAAAAACTGCAGGCAGTAACAAGACTCCTCCCAGGGATATATTAAGAGCTTACTATATTAAGACTCACAGAGGAAAGCTGAATTCTGGAGTAGGATTCTTTCTTCCACTCACCCTTTGGCATGGAAGGAGGGCTCTTTGCAGTCACAAGCCCCTGGGCACATCAGAGAAAGGCAGCTGGAGAACCCTAACATGGGCTACTTATGGAGAGGTCTCCTCTTCCTCAGCATGCTTCTTTTTGTGCCCAAAGGGGCATTTGCTATTTGTTTTTGTTTTGCTTTGTAAGGAGAAAACCAACTATCTGACACAGTTTTATGAGTAAACCACAGAACTACCACATCCAGGGTCCAGAAATCAGGGTTGCCTGTTGTCTCATGAGCACTGGATGGGGATAGTAATAATAATAATAAAATAATAAAAATCCAAATTCAATAAAAACAGTGAAAAAAATGCCTGGTGGTCCAATTACACTCCTGTCAGCTGAATTTTTGCATTCCTGTATTTTTAAGCTTCAGTCACATCTTCCTAAGCACATACCTTCCAAATTAATTTATTTTGCCTCCAAGCCAAGAGCTGAGTTAGCAGGAAGGAGAATTCCGTCTTCTCACACCCTGAAGAAGAATTCTGTCTGAGCTGTGGTTACTGACAGATCGAGAGCAGAGCCCCATGTGCCTACTTTATATGAGATGTCTTAACTTTGTGCAAGGATCTCATCAAGGAAAGCCACCATGGTATCTTTATAAAAGCACTGCCTTTTCTGAATATGCCTCTTGTTGCTGAAAGGGAGCCACAGGTTTACCTTTTAAACATGCAGCAGAATAAGACATTACTATGCTATAGCCATACTTTCTGTAGAAATCACAATCTTTCTTATTAGCACACACTACAGGCGGGGAGTACCTGATGTAGCTGGTCAGAGGCAGCTCTTTGTGTTTTAAAATAATAAATACAGAGAAGATGTGCAGTCAGTTGACCAGGCAAACATCTCGTAAAAGTCCTCATAAGGAGTAAATGTTCCATTTAAAGTCTCATCCCCCCAAAGGGTGTCTCAAGAAAAGGTTCCTCTCAGAGTGCCCTGGTAGGCAGGAGGATGTACGTGTGATTACTCAGCCCTGCAGCGGATGCAGAGTGCTCCATAAGAGCATTTGTAGGTCATGACCAGAGCTTTATTTCACCTTCAGATAAGTCTGGCAGCCCCTTATGAAGTGAGCAGTGTCTGTGTTCTGCAGGGTGCAATGAGGTCGCCTTCCTTAGAGACTTCACAGGACATAGGGGGGTCCCTCCAGCCTTCTTGCCATGAGCATGCATGGAGGATTTGTGGACTCCAAATGTTGTGCGAGAGATGGATTGCAGTAATCAAAGTTCAAGCAGTATTACAGCTTAAACTGGAATCTTACACAGAGCTCAGAAATGCAGGGCTTCTCCAGCTGTAAAGAAGGGTATATTAAAGCTCAACATGGGTGTTAGACTGTGTGTTTGAAAAGCACTTTGAGATCAGTGGGTGAAAAACTCACATATATGTGTAAAGCATTATTCCAGGGATCCAGTAACATGAGGCAGTTTGAACACATACAGTGTCTAAACTGTATTAACTGATGGCTCTTCAACACCTGAACCATAGTAATGTGACAACAGCTAATTTATTTGTTGACAAAAGATGATATGTCTCATTGTATAAAATCTTCCAGAAACATCTGAACACCCCTTATCTTATCATGACTCCATGTGGAAACTTCATCTCTCATCATAAAGGAAATTATCTCCTTTGGGATATACCTTGATTTGAACATCAGATATCAACATAAAATCTTTTTAAAGCAAAATAGTATGTACCTCACTGGTGATCAATCTCAGTCATTTCTGAGTTCAAGAAAACAGACAGGATTACTTACTATTGTGTACTTAGCTTTAAAATCCCTGCCAGTATTTGGATGTTTACTTTCAAAAACATAACTTTTAAAGCTAAATGTTTAACTCAAATTCTTACAAGTTTCTAAAGATGTAATAAAAGACAGCATGGATCCTTAAAGAGTTAGACATTAACAAAGTATAGTTTTAATTATTTTTTTTTGTTTTGTTAATTTACATTGTAATTTCTGAGCTTTTAGGACAACTTATTCCATGTTTTATGCATTTTTTTCTGCTAACAGTAAGGACTAGAGACGTATTCCTTTCACGTTTAATAGAAGTTGAGATTCTCATGAAATCCCCTGACTTCATGGAACCGGATCATTTAACAAAAATATTATCAGTAAAAATGGAACCATGAAATCTGGGAAAGTATATTGTCACTTATACTGAGAGTAGCCTCTGCATCACAGTACCGTGGCCTTAAAACTGTAGACTAAATACCTTTTCTGACAACATTCTTTAGCCAAACATAACTTATGCTGTCATCAAAGACAAGTCACTGGGCTTTCCACATGCTAACTGGTTGAATTGTAATGCCCTAACATGCTGGACATCAGACTGGAAGACTGGTACTATCTGTAATATAGGAGTAATCTCAGGTGGTGTTAGTTAAGGGTTATCTGGGCCCCTTTCATAGCCATGGGGAGAGTTAGGTAGCTGCCCTCAGGGGGGCAGTTCCTCCTGTCAAAGGTGGATGTCAGTGACAGAACGGCTACTTTGTTCCTGGAGAATTAAACTAACAACACAAGGCCTCAATGACCACCTAAGCCTATGCAACTTACTTTCAAATTAATGAAGTTAAAATTAAAACATGGTGTCCTGCTTTTGGAAAAAAAATAAACTTGAGTTACCAGCATTAGTTTGTAATAAATTTGCCATGGGTTATTAAAAAGTTTATATATACTCTGCTTAGATATATTTTTGTAGGATGCCTTGGAAAACATGAAGAAAACATGAATTAAAGCCCTGTAGTCAGTACATCCTGAAAAATTATCAAGTCAAGAACCCAATAATTAGAAAACACTCATGAAAAATTGTCAAGAAAAAAAAAATCAGCCTGGATGTAGACTGCTTCATATTAACAAAAAGTCGTTAGCTTTTGCCAATGCAATACTAAAAGACAGGCCTTGTTGCATTGCAACCTGAATTGCTGATGTTCCAGTTCCAGTTGATAAACATGATTCTAGTTGAAAATTAATCCAGTCTAAACACATCCCTTCTTTATTAGCTGCTTAGTCCTAGGTAACAGTTACCAACTTTGTATTTTCTTTCTTCCCCCCTCCTCCTTTTTTTTAAAAAAAAAAAAAAAAAAAAAAAAAAGATTTGTTTGGTTGCATAAGACTAGGAAATGCCATTTAGAAAGCCTAGTGGCAGGAAGGGAAATGCTGACTGCCAAGTCCAAGTGATACAAGAAGTGACTGTTTTCTGGTTTGCACTGTGACAGCGGTTCATTTCTAAGATTTCCCAATATGCAAACAAATAACTAATAGAAAGCTAGT
This sequence comes from Falco peregrinus, assembly GCF_023634155.1. Lineage (NCBI taxonomy): Eukaryota > Metazoa > Chordata > Aves > Falconiformes > Falconidae > Falco > Falco peregrinus. Next base: position 49,938,753 of record NC_073726.1, read on the forward strand.
AAAATGTGACTTAATTATTATAAGTCATAGCAGGTCATTACAGTGCTTTAAAACATACTAAATAATCACTGCTGACACCTACTAGTGTTATGGACATCTATAGTACATGTATTATGTTAACACCTTTATAGGGTGTATTATTTGGTAAGACATGGAACTATTTAAAAACTGTCCATGTTTTCGCTACATAAAGCCTGTGCTATTCGACTCTGAAAGGTTACCAGCTGAGTCTTAGGAAGAGCTAAAGAGTCCAAAGGCTTCTTCCCAATGCTCACTGAGAATCCACTGCCAATAGGGAGACCTGGGAATTTGGGTCCTATGTGTAGCCACCAATGATAACAGCAAGGAACTGCTAATACTAGCCTCCACTGCTTAGGAAAACTCTGCTTGCAGAGCCTAGTTACCATGGTATTTAAAAAGATTCTAGTTTCAAGTTTCAAGCAGATTTTCAAAACATCTGTCTCTAACCCAGATTTGAGAGTATCCCCTCCTTATCAGCTTTGGACTCACTGGTCTGTATTTTGCTTTACTCATGTCCTGGATATGCCAAGTGATTAAAAGGAAATGCGTTAAAAGAAAATAATCAGGTTACATTAAAAAAAACAAACAAACAAACAAACAAGAGTATTTTTCTGAACGTATTTACTTTTCCTAAAGTGAAAGTCTAATAATATATCCTTCAAAATACATTGTGTATTTTTATTTTTTTTAATTTATCCCTTCTGCTTTACATGCCTGCCCTGGCAAACAGTATTGACAAATGCTGGAATGCTAGGTCCATTCAGTTGTATTATGTTTAAGGACTCATTCACACAGGGTATTATTGTCCTTTATATTATGAAAGCAAAGTAGATAGGGAGTAGAACTCACTCATTGGCTTCTCTGCAAGGAAAGAGATGGAAATAATTAACACAGATACAAAGGGACATTATGACCAAGGACCATGCCTGCACAGGGTTTTTTTGAGGGGTAGGGGGGTCGAGTTGTAATTTTCAACTTATAGGACCAATTATGGGACTCGAACAGCTCTGTACAAACGACCTTGTTGTTAGCATGGTTACATTTGCTATATAGGCAACTCTACTGCAAACTTCTTAGGTAGTCAATAGGGAATAAAAAAGGTGAAAGTAGTATTTAAAGAATTTGTGTGCTCTCTTCATGCATACTCTTAAGTGAGAGGGCACCCAGGAGAGTATCCCATATCAGCTTTGTGTTTATTTCCTGGGATCTCTTAGAGTGCTTTGAGTTGCTACAAAATCTGTTAAGGAGAGCATGCTTGCACTTTTACTTTCAATAAGAAAAGGAATGCAATAAATACTCATATTTTAAAAAGCAGCAAAACCAAGAAAACTTCTCTGCCCACCTAATACCATCACAACGTTAGGGATTTAATGGGAAAAAGCAAATGCACAGAATATTTATAAAATTCTACAGTATTTAAAGCATGTGCAAATGCAAATGGGACTACAGTCTGGTTCTGTAATACATCATTAGCACAATAGAAATGTGCAGTAGGTCATCACAGAACCAGTTTCTGCCTGCACCTCCTGTACCACCTAAAATGTGAAAGCTTAGGGTGACCTCAGTTTCTATGCTGGAGTGCATGTTTTCCCTTCTACTGCTCCAGTGTGGGCCTCTAGATGAATTCTATTTTAGAGATGCATGGAAGAAAAGTGTTTGTAGTGGTGCAATAACCAAACTCTTCATTGATTATCTCTGCCTAAGAGGTATAGGATCAAAGGCATAAGTGAGTTAGCCAAACAGGACTAAAATGCTATGTTATCATTCATCTCTGATGCCATTTCTTTCCATAAATTCAATGAGGTCTCCAGCTTTGATTTCCACACCTTCAGATTGGGAAGATTGTACTGATGCTTTACCACTGGGAACTAAGAATGGGAAAGTAAAAGTGAACAGTGCTAATAAAGTTTGTATAGTAGCAGCAGCCCAGGAAAGAAAAAGAAAAAAGAAACGAAGGGATAGTATGAGCAAGAAAGGGAAAAATCTTTTCTCTTTTTCAAGGGAAGCTATATCAGTAATTATTAAAAAAGGAGACATATAGACAGTTTCAAATCCAGGTAAGGAAAAAGGAAGAAGGAAATTATGAGAAGAAATTAATTAAACTGTTTTCAGGGTTAGTGGGGAAAATTTATTTTCTGTCCTTTATTCTTTCATTCTGTGACAGGGAGTTTACATTCTCTGGGCTAGAGATGGCTGTTACAGTGATACCTGACCTGAGGAAGATCTGTTACTAATGGACTAACAAAATAAATAAGTGACAAAGCAAAAGCATCTAAGAGTTATAAGCATATATAAAACATCATTTAGTAAAAAAATGGGAACTAACAGGCCTGTAGACTCCCTGTTTCAGTTAGGAAATTATCTCCCAACATTTACTGAAATGTTATTTACTATGTCCAGGCACAGTCACAGCAGCTCCTTCCACTGTTAGCTTGCATGAAAGTAGGTTGAAAACAATCCTACAACGTTTATGAAAAATGGCCATGTTATGTTTAGAAGTACCTGAAATAACTGGGAACATAACTTTGCCCTCAGGTCATAATAAAACTAAGGCTGTGCAATGGCCATGTGGTCAGAACAGGAAGGGGTAAGTGTGCTTGAAACCAGAGAAGATCCACCCCCACACCACCAACTCCCCACCCCCCACCCCCTGCCAAAGTTACTCTTTACGGCTAATAGAATATGTTAGTGGTAATTCTGGTAAATCCCAAAGTAAAGACTGAGGGAGCTATCTTTAAATTGTCATCTGCTGCCTGCTGCTTAAACTGTGAACCAGGCAACCATCAAATTATATTGCTCCAAAGGATCTTTCAGAATGTAATTTGTTAGATAATGCTCACTTTTCTGAGTCACTGAAATGCTTTCTTCTGACTACTCTAAAATACTTGTAAGAAATAAGTGTTTCACCTTAATGAATGAATACTCATAGATATTACATCTGCGTTGCATCTACTTCCACTAAAGCCATTATGCACATGGTGCTGGCAGATCGCATGAATCACACAGGACAATTGCTGTTCTCTGATGGGATGTTTTATGTCTGTTAACCATGACAGTGGGAAATGTAAAGCTGGCAGTTCTAGGAATTCAGCAAACTCATAATATTTGATATTTTTTACTTAATGTCTTCATCCTTGAAGTCTCATGATTATTTCAGAATATTTTTCTGCCTTTCTAAAATACTTCAGTGCTTCTTGCGAAGGCATATACCTTCTGGACCTTTGAAATTAAAAGTCAGTTAGAAAGAACACAGAAATAGAAGTTGCTGGACTTTTAGTTTCAAGAATATATCATTACTCTTAGGTATTAGCTTTTGGAGCCAGGAGGCTGAATCTATCTGTACCAAAAATGTGACTAGCGCTGAAAAATAATTCGTAACATCTGTAGCTTGCAATATCCGTTTTACTTTGTTTGCTGCACAGAGTGGGTGGAAATGGAAAGGAGTAGTTAAAGCAATGCATTCATTTTTAAACCTTCACTAGGTAGGGCCTTTATAATTATTAGTACTATCATAATGGAGAATTATGCATTTGATCTTAATGCATGAATTTGTTTCTATTTTTCTGTGTTTCTCACTCTGCTCTGGGAAGGAATGTTGTAAATGTTTTGGGGAAAAAAACCCAGTGTGGTAACATATCAGCAGGTCTACCTTTCTGAGAGGCCATCTCAGCAGGGAATGGAGTTAATTTTCTTGTTCTTTCCTATGGAAAGGGTCAGAGGTATACAAAATTAATAATCTGTGAGAAAAATAAGTCCAAAATGGATCTTAATGGAAGATGAGTCTCACCAACTGAAGAGGAGGAAAAAAATCTGAAAAATGGTTTTGAATCACGTTTAAAAAGATGTATTTTAAGTCTCATGCATTTGAATAGACATGGCTTTTTTATATCTCTTAGAATAAAAAATATTAATGCTGATTTCATAGCAAGGGAGGGGAAAGTAGAGAACAAATATTTACTTTGAAAGCAGGAGAGGAAGGGACTGTGGATACCTCTCAGTAGAGAAGGACAATTGTTTATTATTTTATGGGTGGCAGGATGCAAATAATGAAATCATTCCTATTTGCAAATCCCACACAATAGCGAGCAAATTTCCAGTAAATACTGAAGCAAATAGCCTGGGAAAGCATCAGTGAACTTTTCTAAGTCAAAGCATTCAAAGCTGTGTTAAGCTCCTTGCCATCCTTCCAGAAAGCAGTTCTTGAGCCACTTTTTTTTCTGTGACTAAGTATCCTGACCCTGTAAGCTTGCCATTCACCTCATTCGCCCCAGGGTCCATTCAGGGCATTATAAGAGCATCCCCGTCAGTGGGATGCAGCAGAGCTGGGCTTGGAGCAGGGGAGAGCAGACAGCAGCCTGCCCAGGCAGCACAGGCAACTGCTGGAGAGGCTGCCTCCATCGGGAAAACAGCCGCTGATGATCACGGCTGGGAATTACATGTAGCTCAGCCCAAATTCCTCAGCTGGCAGCAGCTGTTTGTGGAAACTGAAGGAGTCTTGAAAAGAGCCCCATTTTATGGCCCCTGTGATAATATTCGTGAGTGCTGCAATGTAATAATACATGTATCTGAGCTACGGCATTCAGATGTGTCTCTGCTTTTGGCCCCTTCTCTCCAGCTGGGGAAGGGAAAGTTTATTCAGAACAAAAAAGCCCCATTCCTGCTTGTTTTAAAATGGATAGGTGGAGGGGAAAAAACCCCCAACAAATACTCCAAACAAAAAATTCAAACCACAAGCTCTGTTGCGTTGTTAAAGCTGTTTATAATTGGCACTGTTCACATATTTGTTATTTTGACTATGTGGTCTCAGTGCTGCAAGGATGCAATTCTCATGGAAGTGTCCTCATCTCTGGGCTACAGACAGACTCCTATTTGCTTAGTCTCCCTTGCTGGCCCCATAAATCCCACATTCCTTTTCTGCATAGTCTTATGGCTTCAGCAGAAATGTGGCTCCATGCCAAGTTGCAGACTAACTTGTGGCTCTCACTTCTGAGAAACTGGAGCAGTGGACTGAAACCCCTTCATAGCAAGGAGGGTTCAGAAGCCACCCTTCTCCTTTTGTGGGTTAAACAGTTCCATGGCTGCTTGATCACAGCTCCTGTAGCTGTGCAGGTTACTCCCTCAACTGCAAAGCCTGTCTTGTATACCAAAACCCCTAACCTGCCTTAGTCCTCACACTATTCCCAAATCCTTGCTACAACTCCTACACCTGTTTGGCTGGCTGAATGGCAGCGTAAGCTCACTGGGCTGGTGCAGTACTACACAGGAGATGGCTAGCCACAGATTGCTGCTCTCTCAGGGACTGGAGAAGGGCTCAATTATGCCAGCCTTGGCTCTTCTCTGCCTAATTTCTGGTCTCATAAAATTTCCAGATCCATCAGTCTTCTGTCCTCTCCAGGAGGTGAGGCAATCACAGTTAAACAGCCAGACACTGTAATTTCCTTAAGAAATTATGAGGAAAAAACTACACCCCACGTAGATAGGATCCCACAGAGACAAGCCTGTTTTATGCAAAGTTACCTCCTTCTCCATCCTCCCACTATACGAGGAATTCCTGGTCCTGTTAACCTCTCCCCACCAAATGTCTTCTAGGTAGAGAGTAGATGAGCCTTCCAGTGCTTCCAAAAGTGAGTGTGGGCCCTTGATTATCCATCTCTGCTGGATTGTGATGAATACATTTTGATTGTGTCTGTTCCAAAAATCTGTGGTGTAGTGATAAGTGTAAGAAAAAGTTAAGAAAACTATCCAGAATAATAAATTTCAGCTGATCCTGACTAACAGGAAGTATTTTGAGCAACTTGCACAGTTCCCCCCCACCACCCCATTTTCTAGTTCTGTGCTGTATTCTGTTCTGTATGTGTTTTCATGCGCATGTATTTTTACACACATACGTGTACACTGGTGGGAATCATTGAGTGCTACAGGTTGATAATGCAGAACAGAAGAACATTTCCATTATAAAAATCTGCAGAGAATAATACAGATCTGATCTGTGCTGCAGGAACCGATGGCTGCTCATCTTCTATAAGGAAGTCATGGTTTCTCCCAAAGAAATATTTTAGTGCAAATCAAAATGGTCTTTATGACTGAGGGTACATGAACTGATTTATTAAATCCTTTATATTTCCGTAATATTTAGGCTCTTAAATTCAGTGTAAACAAGATTTTTGGAATGGTGGAGCTATACCTTTTATACTTACTTGTGAATAAGTAGAATTAAAAAAAAATATTTACAAACTTAAGTAATCAATGACTTAGTTTTATTCAACCAAAATAAAGACAGATATTTTTGATTTAACATACAGTGGGAAAGGCAGAAGAATCTAAAACTTTACTCAGTTACAAGTTAATCTTAGGTACTAGAAGCCTGAAATATTTCCAGGGAACTGAATACCAAACTGCGTAGCACTGATTATTCACATAAGAAGTCAGACTACTATGAGAGATTTTCATATGGCTTTTTAAGAAGAAAACTTTAATGTATTAAAAAATCACAGCCAAGAGTTGGAATACTTGTGTAAACTGTTCTTAAAATGATTGAGAGGTGACTCAATTGACATTTTCCAACACCGGTTCCCTTTTCAGTTAGTATTACATAAATTTCACTGGAAGGCATTTGTAAGCAGACATGCAGTCATGCTGTACAGCATGGCTTCAGAAGTGTATGGGTGTCACTGGAGTTTCTCAGAAATTGGTAGTAAGGACAGCCCACAGTTCCTGTCTAAACTTCTCAGTCTCCCAGACAGAGGAATCAAAAAAACCTCCAGGGAAATAGTTATTCTAATCCAGAACCCAAAATCTATTTCAACTTCCAGTGGGATTACAATTTTCTTGTTTCGGTTCAAATTCTGTCATGCTGTCATTTCAGTTCAGGCTCCCCTGTTCATCTGAACTGGATATCTATTTACCTGTCCTGGCCAGAAAGGTTTGAAGGTTTGCTCTCCAGGTAGGGAATCTCCAGCACAGGCACTAGTCTGGACTACACCAATGCTCGTCCTACATGTATCTGTCTGGAGAACCATCTATCTGCACAGAGACCTGGACCTGCCAGCTGAAGCAGAGCTCTTGAAGCCATCGTAGATGTGACAAGTGGTGGAACACTTGAATCCAGTCCACACCTGAAACACAGTTTAGCCCTGAATTTACGAGGTAGTCTCCAGATCCATCCTTTTATAAACCCTTCCTCCACTGGAAAGCTCCAGTTGGTGTATCTTTCAGCTGGAGGATGTACTAAACCGCTTAATGATAATGCAATGTCCCTCCAGCACCTGGGGTGCATCGTGTACTCCTCTACGCTTTGGTCTTCAAAACTCAGACAAGTCAACAACAACAAAAAAGTCATTTCTATAGTTTTTTTCTGAAACATTTTAAAAAACAGCTTCAGGAAATGTGTAACAGAATATACATGAGACAGGTAATAAAACAAGTTTAACACTTTAAGGGATGGGAATTACATTCTTTGCATGCAAAGCTAATTACTGTATTGTACATCTTCCCAGTTTTTCATACAAGGTAGGAAGCCTTTATTAATCGCTTTTCACAAATGGATAGCTGATCATGAAATTCGCCTTATTGTTATAATTTGAAACATCTAAAGTTTAACTTCATTGCTCTCAGAAGTTATCAGTTCTACCCTATTCAGGGATAATGAGCTGTTAGATGCTGACAGAAGCTTGAAATGTATGGTTGGAAATTTAGTTTGAAGTTTAGTCTCTGGCAAATTATCCCCTCAGTGGCAATCCAAGGGTTCTTACAAAGTATGTTCCAAGGGAATGGCATAAAGGACGGCTGTATAGCTCTCATGTGCCCTAGTTTCTGCCATAAGCACTTATTTACAGATACCAGTCTACTTATATAAATATACTGAGAACCATAACTTAGTAATGTCACTTTGAGTGCAAGTAATTAAACCTTTTTTTTTTGTATTTATATGTGAAAAATGCTATAGAAGTTGCTAGACTGTAAGAACTTATAACAAAATTATGGTCTTGAAAAAGGAGTGCTTTTTGGGAAAGAATTTTTAGTTGCTGACATCATTCCTCTCCACTAAGGACAAAAACTGTCCAAAGACAACCAACGTACAAATTATATGGTATCACATTTTTATATATTTGGAACTCTAGTCCTACACTTTTAAAAGGAATGAGGGTTTTGCAACTGCCTTCAGTAAAAATGAAGTCCGTGCCTGAATGAGGATGGTTAATTTTAGTAATATGAAGGATCTTAATCTCTATCATATATTCATGCACTGAGTATCGGTAAGGTAAACAGGATGACAAGTGAGTTTTGGATCTTGTCATTTCATGAACAGTAGAAACTTTTACTAATTCATTCCAGGCTGGATGATTGTGCTTTTTACAATTTTTGTATAGTGGTGTGATTAAAATATAGTGATGTGATCAGCCAGGCTAATGCATATGATACTCAGTTTTAATAAATATCACATTTAAATATTTTCATATTTTTTAGCTAATGTTAGATAATTTGTGGATGGGAAAATAAATTTGAAAGAGTGGCTAGGATGTTTTTTAAATTCAGAAACCAAACTTTTGTAATGATAGGACAACAGAGTATGTTCAATACAGGCTAATATGATCAATTCAAAAGTAAGATTAAAAGAAGCAAACCCTTTTCAAAAGTTTGGGTCTCTTGCATACATATATAGATACCTAAAAAAGCAATCTTATTTCCAGAATTTGCTAAGCACTGAAAAGCAGTAACAGACATCAGTGGGATCTGTGAGATGCTCAATAATTTGGAAGATTCACACCAGGCACCCAAAGATGAATTGGAGACCTCATTTGCATGCAGATGTTTTTAAGAATATGGCCAAATCTATAATGAATTCTTAGAACATCACTAATTGTAGTAAAAAGCTGCAATACACAGCACTGTGGCATCTCTAGGGTTTATGGTAAAATTTTATGGTAGTAACTATAGAATATAGTACCAAATGTGCTTTTTTTCACGGTTTACCATAATCCTTCCAAATAAGACCCAATCTTTTTTTTTTTTTTTTTTTTTTAATTACTTTACAGATGTATATATGTATGCTAAAAAGATTGAAAGAGAAGCGGGTTTGCTTAACATTGGATTTTGACAGAGAAAGCTATGTTCCAGGTGGGAAAACACATTTGTGGTGAACCTTAAATATCACAGAATCACAGAATTGTTGAGTCTGGAGGTCACCTTTTGAGATTATCTTGTCTGTCTCCTGCTAAAGTAAGGTCAGATACATCAGGTTGCTTAGGGTTGAGTCCTGTCAACTTCTGAATATCTCCCAGGATGGAGACTCCACAACCTTTGTGGGCAAAGCACATCTTACCTCTGGGCAAGCATATTTCACTGTGTTTGCAATGCCATGTTTCAGATTAAAATAGATAGGTTTAAAGAAACAATATATGGAGACACATATCTTTCATCTGAGAACAGTATCACGCAGTCCATCATCATACTGGGGAGACACTGGTGATACTTACAAAGAGATCTTTCTCAGGGCAATTCAAATACAGTTCAAGAAATATTTGTTAAAATATTTACTGATAAAAAGACTGCTAGGCAGAGAAGTCCACTTCTATTAGATGCCCGTGCAGAGACTTTATTAGTGTCTACCATTTGTTTAGCATTTCACATTCTATTAAAAAAAACACAACCCCCCCAAAAAAAAACTATTTAGGAAAGAACATTTTAATTTTGTGGTAAATCAGAATGACTGTAAAAGATTTGCTCTATTCCAAGTCACAGTATGAAAGGAAAACTGGGTAAAGCAAGTGTTATTTAACACTAAATAATTTCATTTCCATGACTTCATCGTACTTACATATCAGCTATTCAGAAAATAGTCCCAAAGAGAGTCTTTAATTTAAACTGTCTGATGTTCTTTTGGCTGTTGTAGTGAGACCAAGAGATTTGTTCTCCAGAAAACTTGGACATAGCTTCAGATAAAAGAAAAGGGGGGACGTGGATTGTTGGGGTTTTTTTTGGGTTTTTTTTGGTTGTGGTTTTTTTTTGTTTTGTTTTTTTTTTTTTTAAGGTGGACAGTTACTGTCAAACAGTATTTTTTCTGGAAATGATTATAATTAACTAACGTACTTCTTTCAGAAAGGCTTACTACCTTTTAAATAGCAAAATAGCAGGAAATGTTCTCTGTCCACAAAAACTAACACACAGTGAAATTAATAAATACCATACCTCCTTCTGAAAGCGATATTTATTCACACAATTCAGTGGAATTAAATGTGTTAGAAATAATTTTCCTAAATCAATATGTTGCTTCAAGCTATAACTCAGATATAGTTTCAGGAAACAGCATAATGGAAATGTGAATAAATAAATTTTGTTTTGACATAGCAAAATAAAACTCCCTTTGACTGGCTGGGGACAGAAATACTTTCAGATAAGTCTTCATAAGCTTTTTCAGGAAATGAGTTCTAGAAATGGTGTTTAGTGAAGGGTAAATGCTGCTAAGAAGAGTAATGATCCCTATTTAAAGTTTCCTTCAAAGTCAATTCTTTCTTTTCACTGTCCCTAGGTCTGGAAAAAGTGCCAAAAGATCTTCCTCCTGACACAACTCTTCTGGACTTACAGAACAACAAAATCACTGAAATTAAAGAGGGAGATTTCAAGAACTTGAAGAATCTTCATGTAAGTGTATAAACTAACTAATATTTGCAAAAAAAAAAAGAAGGCAGGGGGAGGGGGGATGAAATGTGGTTTTGGCCTGGTACTCAGGTTTTTAAGGAAAACTGATGAAATACTCTGTGATCTTCCTTCACCAGCCCAGCCTGTGTGTTTCCTTTCCCATTCCTCTCCTGCAAACTCTTCTCACACCACAGAAATTTCTCATCTCTTTTCATCTCTTCATACCTGCCTCCTGTCCATTCAGTCTCCTGGTCTCCATCATAACTTCTCTCACCTAGTCATTTATGTTTTCAGTCCCTTTGGCACAGTGGCTTGGCTATTTCTATTTAAAAAGCGGATCCATCTCGACCCTGCAACCTCACTCACTCATTACTGTATTCCTTCCCCTCACCTCTGAGCCCACAGAGATTTGAATATGCCATGTTTGTCAGCAGTTTCTCTGTACTAATTTTAGTTCAAGAATCTTTTCAAATCAACCTTCTGCAACCTGAACTGCAATGGAATTGTGTTGTTGCAATAACCTCCTCCCAGCAAACTCCATCCTCATCCTCCTTTACCTGCCAGTCTCTTCAAAAAACTGCTGTCTGGTTTTCTCTTTGCTGAAATATTTTCCTGCCCTGGTTTCTGTGACTGCCTTTTTTTCTGGTTCCCCTGTTCTTTTCCAAGTTTCCATCAGACAACTACCTTCCTCTGTTTCCAAATTTTTGTTTCTCTGTCCTTCTCCTTTATTTCTATACTTTTAATCAACACCTTAAAATTCATACCTCATAGTCTTCCCTCAATTCGGTTGAAATAATCTCTTTCTTTCACGATCAGAAAAAGGATATTACTCCTCTGCCTTTGAAAGTAATACCCCAACTCAGTCATATTTCTGAAAATACTCTTTTTCTAGCCTTTCACCAAATCAATTTATCCTGTGTATTATTCCATTTGATCCTTTTTGATTGTAACCAATGTGAACTACCCAGCTTTGTTTTCCTGGCTCTTCACAGCCTCTTTCTATGCTGTTTTCATTCACAACCAAGAAACCAGCTCCCACTATTTATCTGTTCGTGATGCCAATGTTATCACCCAGACAAGCACTGTTTTAAAAAGAATCTGCATTCAGCCACTTATACTTGAGAGGAAAAAAATAAATCCTGTAAACATTTATCTCCTTTATTGCTTCCAAATTCCCTCTTAAATGTTTGTTTTAATGCAACATCAAGAGGAAAAGTTTACAAAATTTTCTAGGAATAGGCACAATGCCAGTCTGTCCATAATGAACTGTATCAGTAAGCCACGCTGAGGTTCATGTCATCTAATTTTAACATAGGTATCTATACTTGAACTAGTTACATAGATAACCTCTACAGTTAAAAAAGAGAAGTAGGTGCTTCTACATGACGTTTCATCTGACTTGGTTTTAGAATGAGCTGAGAAATTTTTTTTTTTCAATTCCTCTGCTTGGCTACTGAACAGATTTGCAACCCTAATTCCTGTCCACTTGTTTTGGTTTTCTTCCACCTTGGAAAGAAATCTTGTGTTTACAGTAAAGGTCACCTGTAAAGTGCTAAAAAAGAGAAATGTCTCATCAGTGAAATAAATCTTTTCACAATCCTTCTTCATGACGCTGCATGGAATGAGTTAGAGCATGGTACTGCAGATGAAAAAAGCACTTCCCCCAGTGACTTCTGCCTACTTGGCACTCAGCTCAGGTCTCTGTTATACATCCTGCTGTGAGTTAAGCTATTGTGAACTATGTAATCTCACTGAGGTTAACTCTGTGGGCTGCTTTTCTTTATTTTCTTACAGCAGGTATAATTTAATAGCGAATTAAATAGATAACTCTTCAGGGAAGAGATTATTTGTTTGTCTTACTCCCAAGGGTAAGTTCCAAAATAAGTGCATGCTTAGGGACCAGTGGGAAACATACAGAAGAATGAAAATAGTAAGATAAGTTTTAACAAATAACCTTCTGAACAATGCAGTTTTCCTGGATTTACTCAAGAACAAAAAACGATCCTCTCATCTCCTCCCCCAAATAATAATTTAGTCATGTGGTACATTTATGTGACTAGGCACCATCTTTACTCTCAGCAGGCATCATTCTTCTTCTTACGTAATATCTGGGAATGATTCCCATTCCCCACATTGCAACTAAATATTCTTCAGAGCCATAGAGAAAAAGGGATATTGTTTTTAGATAAATATAACTCAAAATCTTTGTTGTTGATAGAGCTCTATTCTCACTTCTGTTTTAAGGAGATATATGTGTGTATGTGAGATATACATATATGCATATATATATCATGTATATGCTTTTTAATCCCTTTTTTTAAATTCCCTGATGAATATGACTTGTGATAGTGTTACACTTTACAGTATGATGTTCATCTCTAGACTTCTTAGACTTTACTAAACCTTCTTATACTCTACTAAAACAGGAAGATTTACATAAATTACCTGTATTATTGTTCCAAAATCTAAAATTATCAGCAACTTCAATTAACCTCTTGCATGAAGTGATCAGCTAAGGGAACAATTTCTTTAATCCTAATTTTCATAGATCTTGAAAAAATGAACAGTATATTCAGTTTATTCCTTTTGAATATTCATTTAAAATTCCTTCCTAATTCCTATAGACACCACCAACCACAGGTGTAATAGATCTAGAAGAGATTTTCATGAACAACTTGGGGCAAATCTAAAGTTCAATTTGTACTAAAACCCACATGAATTAAGAAGAGAAGAAAGGATCTACCTATAACTTGCCCATAGCTTCTCTTTCAGCATAAATGCAAATGCTTGTTTTGAGTGCACAATACACAGAAAAAGAAATGAAAGATAAATTAGTACCTACAAAAATATTCTTTATATCAGAAAATTTTCCAGAGTAGGTAAAATAGTGGTTAATATCTGCAACTTTGAAAATATGGCAAGTAAGAAAGGATACAATTAAGAGAATATTTATCTGCAAATAATAGATGCTTACCAGAAAACACCAGAGTCAACAGTTTTGGAGCACTTCTTGTTTTTATATTTTTAGATTTATTCAGGTAAAAGTGGCCAAACTATTAATGTTATATTATAAACACTCAGTGAGACTTTACGCTATTTAAAAATGAAAGATAAGGTACATTTTATTAGCAGAGGACTTGGAAGAATAGGGAAAAAATTGAAGACGTTCTTTTTTTAGGGCCGAGGATTGAGTTTTGTGGTTTCAGAAAACTGTCTGATATTATGTGAAAACTTGCTTATGATTTAGACCTGTGGCAAAGCAATCAGAGAGGTGCTATGGAAAAGCCAAGGGGGAAAAAAAAAAAACCAAACCAAAAATACTTCTATGAAACTGTCAGAATTTTCCAGGCAGACTGACACTTCTGGATAGAGCACAGTACTTTGACCCCATGGACACAATAAAGAATCCAAAATACTACATGAGTAAGGCCTCATGCAGAGTGAAGGAGGAGTCTACAAAAACAGCACATGGAGTTGCATGCTGTGTGGCAAAGCCAAAGCAAACCAGTATAACACCTGGCACTTGGAAAAAGAGGTAAAAGAAACTACTGTGTATTAGATCACTATAAGAACAGCACAAACAACAGAATAGTGACTGCATGCTTTTCCAACAGGAATTTTTCAATGGCACAGTGTTAGTACAGCAAAAGAAGACAAATGCATTATTGGCTTGAAATCAAATGGAATGTTACTTAATTTAAGCTGGCAGGACTATCCAAAGCCATGGCTGTGCATACAACAGCGCTAAACCCAGTTGTATTTATACTGAAGGAAAAGACCTGCACAAAAGAGATAAGATATTTAAACCTGGGACTTAAGGTTATGACCATATCGACATTAAGGCATTATCAGCATTAGATGTATGGGCAAATAAACTGAAACACTCCTTGTAGTAATATCAAGAGGAAAAAAATCATGTATTGCATTAGAAGTTTCAAGCAGTCTTTTTTTTTTTTTTCCTTTCCCCCCCCCCCTTTTTTTTTTTTATCAAAAGAAGGCTCCCTATGGAAGGCAAGAGCCCAGATTAACTGAAGAGAAGTCTAAGAACATCTTCCAGGGATCCATAAAGTCCCTAACAGATCAAAAAATATTAATGAAAGAACACAGTCTTCTGAAGGCTCATTACAGCTTCAGTTCCCTTTACCAAGGGATAATTAAAAGAAAAGTTAAATAAACATAATGCTCTGCAAATCACAGAATGAAGAATCAGTAACCATCAGCATACTGTAAAAACCAGACAGACATCTATGTCCAGTTTCTACCTCTGAACTCAATTTCCACTATCATCAATGGCAAACATTCTTCATGGGACTGAAGAATACCTTTTTACATTTTATTTTCAACATGATGCAGCTGTAAGTTTCTAACAAATATTCTGAAAACAAGAAAGGTTAATCTGAAAGGCAGGACTCCCTTAGGGAGCTGTTGTTGCCTCAGGCTCTCCTTTGCATTATGTTTAACACACAATGAGATTTTCCACTGAAACATACATGCAAAATATTTTTAATGAGCAGAGGGTTAAGATCTTTTTGTGTGAGGAGAACAACAGAAAAAAAAATACTTTGAGGTCCTTAAAATTCTGGAAAAAATCAGCTAAACTAAACAGCTAAAGAAAAAAGAAAATTTTATGGAATACAGCAATAAAATAAACAAGCAAATTGTGATAAAATAAATAACCAAAATGCTTGATTCAGTAGATAAGGACAGTGTTGAAAGATTCTCTAGAACTCCAGAGCATTAGAATTATGCTTTCTTGGAGCAGGAAAGTGTAGAACTATCTGTCCCCTGGTCATCTGTGCAAGTCACATTACACAAGACTTATCAGTGAGAGCTCGAACACCACACAAACTAGATCTGCGGCAGGCTCCTTGGTTTTGTGAGATTATCCAGCAGGGTTCTGTGGATGTGACCAAACTGCTTTCCCCAGTCTGTCATTCATGCTGACAGGCTGTTGTTTCAGTGCCTTGCCATCTCCTTCCCTCACAGTTCATTCATCTCTTCCCTATTGTTCCTCTGTCATCCCTTTTTCCTTGCCTTTCTCAGCTATGTTCCCTTGACCCTGGGTTTGGTAGGGTTACTACTAAACCCTACCAAAGAATTTAAGTAACAACAAATAAAGAATAATTGCACCATCATGGGTTTTTTATACCTTTATGCTTTTCCTGCCTTAGTTGTAGATCATAGGCCCTTCAGGAGACATAAAATCTGGAATCCTGTTCAGAGACCTCCTTGGATCCAGAGGCTCTTGGTTCCTTCAAGTTTACCAATGTTAATGATTTTTTAAATTAATTTCAAAATGAAGACTTATTTTGTAGAATTCTGTCTCCTGGTATAACACAATTAGAGGAGAAAGTCAAGTTCTGGTTTTTATTTTTTGTGTTCTTCATTAATTTTTTTCCTAAGTCACTATCCACTTCTAATAATTTGACAGAAAAGCTTGTCTATATATCCAGGTTATCACTTAGCTAAAAACACAAGGCAAACAAAAAGAATGAAAATTATTATTTTTTTTACTTGGTTGCCTGACTCCTGAGCTTACTGTTCCTAAGCCATTACTGTTCCTAGCAGAACTGTAATAAAAACCAGGTAATAATGTAATACATAACCCAGGAAATTAAAGAAATTCCATCGGGTCAGCAGATTGACTTTTCAGTTTAAACCCTGAAGGATGCATGCATCATTAAAGACTTGATGTTAGGTAAGAGTACCATCCCCAGCTGGCAAAACAGATGTATCACCATGTACTATGGCTCATAATAATTTGCTGATCATTTCACAGGTCACTTCTGATTTTGGCAAGGCTGTCTCTTCAAGGTATCCTAAACTAGGAAGAATAGAAGTAGGGATGAAAATCTCACAGATCAATCCCCTGAGATTCTCACATAATGAGATTACACCCCAAAATACAATCCACTGCTCCCCACCCCAGGCAGGGCAAAAATTGTAAATTTTGGTAATCCCAGAAGAGCAGCCATATGCTAACTAGTTCCTACAGGATTGCCACACACTCCCTCTGCAGTTTGTCAGGGTGTATTTTGACACAAGCCTGCCAACAAATGTTCCCAAATTTTCCTGAATTATGAATCCTCCTATTTGTTTTGGGAATAAATATTTGAGGTAGAAACCAGGCCAGAGGGAGCGAAATGGCCAGACTCCCACTGACTTCAATGGAGCCAGCATCTATTCCTGTCATACAGGAATTTTAGTTCGTTTTTTTTTTTTTTTTCCCTGACTATGCTAATACCAGAGGTGTTTCAGTAAAAAGTAAGCCATCTTTGGAGCAAAGCTTGGATTTTTTTTCCTCTGTGAGCACTACTTAAACTGCTGGTCATGATAAGGTGGTTCATAGGTATTATCACAGTGCAATATTATAACAGACTCAATGTTTACCATGCAACATTTACATGCTATAAATGACAAGGGGAAAAGGCTTTATCTCAGGGGAATGGGGATGGAAGCTAATTTTTCTCTTATCCATAGGAAATTGCCATGAACCCTCCTAGCCTAAGTGATGTCTTTAGTACTTGATGTATTTACATCTCTTTATTTTCTCCTTCTTTCCTGCCTCTTTTCTTACCTATGGCTAAATATCTTAACACCCATACGAAATCAATCTGAAAGGTGTACATTCCTGTGCTCAGCCTTTTGTATTGTGGATTGGTGATATTCTTCAACTCTTTTTTTTCTTTCTTTTTTTTTTTTTTTTTTTTTCCTGGTGTGTGTGTGTGTGCATTTTAACAGAAATATCTTTTTCCATTCACTAAAATGGAAATGTTGAAGAAGATAGATTTTGAATACAAGTATCAATTCCTGTGGCTCTGTTCTAGGCTCTTAGATTTCTGCCAAATCATTTCATATACCACCACAAGTGCTATCTGTGGCCAAGGGCTCCAGCACTTCCAGCACTTCCAGGCTGACCTTTATTTTTCTCTCCAAGTACTTCTTGCTCTGTAAAAAATTTTTGTATGTCCTTTAACGAGATGTATATAATGCCCCACCATGCCATCTGGGCTTTATTCAGGATAGCTAGTCCATGTGTGTATTTTTGCCTAACATCCCTTCCTCAATAGCACTGCTGCAGATGTTTTCCCTAGGTTTTGCTCCTTTAGTTCCTGTTTTCACTGACCTCTAAATTCCCCTGAGTTTTTTGTTTTATTTCGTTTTGTTTTGTTTTAACTTTTGTTACATGCAGACCATACGGTGCACATTCTGAGGAAAGCAAACAGTATTGCTCCAAGGCTAATAGCTTGGTCTTCAAGTCTTACATATAATAGAGTTATTGTGAAGTGGGAAAGGAACCCAGGGGTATGGCTTGCCAGGTGTTGTGCTGGTGTGTTATCCTCATCATTTTCTGTTGCTCTGGGAGACAGTAAAACTTCTCCTGTGAATTCTGATGTGTGGGTTTATTTTTTTCTTTTTTACAGCTGTACAACAGTGTGGAAAAATAATGCAGGCTTATAATACCAGGAGCAGGAGCTTGCAGAGTGGGGTGTAAGTGGGAAATGATATTCTGGTACAAAAAAAGTTGAAAACTACAGGCTTGTGATACCTTCCACCTTATGCCACCATACACACTATTCCACTGTGAAATCAGTATTTTTAAACACACCTTTGATAGATACCATCATTTCTAAGTGTGAGACTTTCTGAATGTTTGAATAAAACAACATTTCTGTGTGTTTCCTCAAGATAACATGATCATATTCAGGAAAAAGCATTGGCAAATTGAACAGATAAATCCTAAATACTTAGATAATTTCTGGTTTTGGTCAGGACTATCAGTTCTGCTCTGAAGACCTGTAACAAACCTCCTAACATCAACAGCTCAGAGAATATTTACATTGCAGTGCCTAGCTGAATGTATGCCTACCTATTTCCAGCAAGAAATATTTCACATCAGATCATCAGCTGTGATAATCATAGCCCAAATGTTTTATCTGAAAGGCAACAAAGTTAAAATAAATCAAATAAAGAAGGAATAAAGGTAAGGGAGGCTTTTAGCTGAAATAAATGACCAAGCAGAACAAAACAGGATGCAGGATAAAAATTTCAAGTCTCAATTCCTTGAATGTTGATTTATATGGAAAAGAAATCCATGGGAAAATTAAGAAAGAAAAAAAAAAGAAGAATGTAGCAGTTGCACATTCAGTTATTCACTTATTACGATATAAACAAGGAAAGAGACTCATCTGCATAATTCAGACTGTATCCCTTATAACTGAATTATTTCCTATGTCCAAATATTGTGCAGGTAGCTGTACTACACCATAGGCAGAACCTACATCTGTATCACAATTCTGGCAATGATGACTCAGGAAACCACACCCCATGTGTACCCCATGTGTTTTCATGGCAGTTCTTATAGCTCAGGCTCAAATAAAAGACTGTTGGGGTCATGGCTTCCACTGACCAATATATTTATTTTGGGAGAGACTCATCATTAGGGAAATACTCTGCTGAACTGTGAGTGACCTTTTCTCCCTCCTCTTGCAAATGCTAGCTAGCATACAAAATTAAAACCAGATATGCTCAGCTTTACGTGTATTCAGTTAAACAATGTACAGAACATACTGCTTTCTTTGCTTAGAGTGATCTGCAAAAGGAATGCATTAGGGAAAAACCCCACAAATAAAATACTATTTTAAGCTATCTTCTCACCTCTCTTTCTGTTTCCATGGTGGAGAGGTGCTGTCACAGATGCTGATACACCTCTTGGCACCGTTTTAATACTTAACTGACTGTGGAAAGAGTTGAATGCTCAGTTTTCCTCTAGGAAAGAGACTAAAGTGTAATTCTGAAAATATTGTGTATTAAAATGCACTGAATTTTAACTATAGTGTATGCAATATAAAAAAATTTGTGGTTTAGCAGTAACTGTTGCCTTCTGTTTCTAAAAACAGCATCATGGAGTTAGTGAACAAAGATGGTCTTTAGCTATTTTCTAGTAATGAATCTAAGCAGATACTATATCTATATTTATACAGCCCATTCTACCTAATTCACTGCACAAACATGCAGCACTGTAAGTCTGATAAGTAGATAGAAAACAAATGGAATTATACAATTCATTCTGATGTGTATCGTATCTGAAATCCTTTCCAGTAGCTGCATTAATGTTCTAACAGTGATGGGACTTTCTTTTCCCTTTTTATGTCCTGTTTGGTAAATCAGAGACTTAGCATTAATGTGAAATTCCAGAGGCATACTGGGACCACTTATGACATGTAACAGAGTTTTCATAGAAGCATTTCTCCCCTGACTGTATGGAGAGCTAATCTGCTTAGTTACCCTGAGTCTAGATATCACAGTTGTGAGAATTAGATTAAGCACCTACATAATAGCCATTATGAATATGGTCCATGATACCTAACTGCAGATCTTACAGTATGATGCTTCAAATTGCTCCCCTCCTGTACCAAGGTACACTTACCAAAAAAAAAAAAAAAAAGCTTATATCTTTACAAAAAGGAGGCTATTATCAGACAGAAATCTAATCAGTGCAGTCTCTACAACTAACAGGAAAGAGGTAATGATAAGAATACTTTTACTAAGCTGGACTGTGCCTTCACTGTATAGAATCATAGAATATTCTGTTCAGAAAAAAACTGGTTAGGATGGTTGTGTGATGATGGGTAAGGTATAAAAGTATCCTCAGAATAAAAAAAAAATGGAAAAAAAACCTCAAATAAACCTGAAAATGTTAATTTTATGTGCATGTCTTGTTCTTTACAACTTTCAAATGGAAGGGTGGCACTTATTCTGGGGTATCGATTATGGATGTTAAGAGAAGCTGCATATACCTCAGTGATGAAGTGCTCACTTGCATTTATTATGTAGGCCTTGTTTATCTTTCACCATTTCAGAAGTTCTTTATCTATTTGTTTTAGTACTGCATTGTATTTTCTTCAGCTCACTAGATTGACTGTCAAAAGGCATCAAAAATATTATAAAAGAATCATCATTTTAAAATGTTTAATTCCTAAAATAATTTCCCTAGTGATCATCTGAGATCTCCTTCATTATTACTCCACAGGCATTGATCCTTGTTAACAACAAAATCAGCAAAATCAGCCCATTAGCTTTTGCTCCTCTGAAGAAGCTGGAAAGGCTTTACTTGTCCAAGAACAACCTGAAGGAACTCCCAGAAAACATGCCGAAGTCTCTCCAGGAGATACGGGCTCATGAGAATGAGATCTCCAAGTTGAGGAAAGCTGTCTTTAATGGACTGAATCAAGTGATTGTCTTAGGTATGAGCATAAGAAATTATAAAAAAAATCAACTCTGTTTTTTCAAGATGATGTTTTAGTTCAGTCAGTGATTTTATGTAGAAAGTCAAGAAATGCTCCAATAAATTGTACCTCCAAAGTGAGTTTTAGCTTTGACCTGAAGGATGTAGGTACCTACACTGCAGCAAAGCTCATGACCGTGTTTTGTTGGCAGAACTAGGCACCAATCCAATCAAGAGTTCAGGCATTGAAAATGGAGCTTTTCAGGGGATGAAGAGGCTCTCCTACATCCGTATCGCAGACACCAACATTACTAGCATCCCAAAAGGTAAGAAATACAATCAATATTACAAAGATTTGCACAAGTATAATATAGTGACTTCTAGTCAGCCAGAAAAAAAAATATTATTATGGAAGAATCCTGAGTTCTGAGTCAGTCCTTAGAGTACCCATTACTTGACTACTTCATTTTTTGGTCAGTTGACTTTTATTGGCTTGGCAAATTTTGGTTTTCTATTATGAGAAGCTCTACAAGAGGTGCATTGTTAAAAGTAAGCCATTTTATGATATTCTGCTTTTCTTGTCTCATAACTGAAATATAAAGTAGAAGAATATTTTCACCCTCCAACCCTGATTGGTGAGCCTGATCACCATTAAACAGATGTAAACTCAAGTAGAATCAACTGAAGTTCTACAAGCATAAAATCAGTGCTCCACAAGTCTGTGGAGTTTGAAGCCACAAATACTATTCTTATACAAAACAGAAACATTTGCTATTTTTAAGAGTACTTCATGGCAAATTGCTACAAAATAAGAACTTCAAAATAACTTATTAAAAAACATAACAAAATAAAACAAACCAGAATGGTTCCATTCCAAAGGAAATTATATTCAATTTATTCATACTACAGTCAGCAGATTGTTTCAAAAGAGCTGAAAACTTTTTCAAAGGTAATACTAGTTGTTATTTCTTTCTTCCCACATTTCCTGTTTTGGATATTCCTTTGAGGGACCTCAGATAGTTAAAATACTTGGTTCCAATTTTTTTTTCCTGATAAACAGAATTTGCAAAATACTGTGTGCCCTACCTAAAATAAAAAAAATAATTATTTTACCTCAGCTGTATAATCTCATTTTCAGCTGCTGTTATTTGTTAAAAATCAATGTTTGTAGATTTATGTATGTGGATAGGCTGGCTAAAGTGAAGGCTCTTTCTCTTACCTTGACCCATTTACATAATCATGAAGGCCAGAATTCATATCTGAGAAGAATATAATTTATCTGGTTTTTAAGAATTAACTTTTATGATGACCTTGGGAGCTTGATTTTATTTCATGCTAAATAAATTGTTACTAGTTGTTTTTAGTTTCCCTGATTGTGAAAGTTCCTTGTTTCCTTCAGTGAATTGTGCTGAGCTATGTCAAGTAAAAAAATTTTTTGTTACTGTAAAAGATTCTCAGTCTAACACAAGCCTTTTTAGAATAAGATACCAATCCTTTACCAAAAGTGATTTGATGGTGTTCTCTCTTTCAGGCCTTCCCCCGTCCCTTACTGAACTTCACCTTGATGGCAACAAAATCAGCAAAATTGATGCTGATGGCCTGTCTGGACTCACCAACTTGGCAAAGTAAGAATTCTTTTCTTCTTTTTGTGTAAAAGATTGGTTGAAATTGTAACCACCACACACATAATTAGAAACATCATTCTGGGCTTCATGAATGTTACCATCGAGGCATTCCATAACTTAGGAGGAAAAGCTTCTAAGGAGTTGTGTACTGACTTATGTGAACAAAACACTTTTTTTTTTTCCTTCTAACAACACTTTCCAGCTGTTTTCAATTATGAGTGATGTATGCCCAGGACAACTGTTTCTTTGATTCAATTAAAAAGAAAAGAAAAAAAAAAACCAACCAAACCAAAACCCCCAAAGGAAAATAAAAAAGAAAGATAAAGAGAGAAACTGGAATTTTTAATTATGTCATCTTCTTTCATTGTATTTCCATCTTTGGTTCACGCAGTTTTCTTGGGACATTGCATTTCTCATGCAATTTGCCCTGGAAACTGAGGAAAAAAGCACATGGGAACCAAAACTGCTTGCAACAGTGTTTCCTTTGTTTCCCAAGAAAGGCAAGTCTTCAATGAGTCCCAGAACATGACCAAAAAATACCCCCCCAAAAAACACCAAACCAAACCATACAATATAAATGAAAAAGTGTCATTTTTTTCATGGTGACTTTACCTTGCTAATTGATGAATATGTTGTTGAATAAGTTTCTCTAACTGTAGGAAAAGGTAAGGAGAATTCCAAAACAGTAGTTCTAGACATACAGAGTTATTTGTGAATTAGTTCACATTAGATAACATGCTAAAATAGTAAAGCAGGCCTTTACTACAAGGTATTTTAATATTATGATACTTAATGTTTTTTTAAATGGAAATAGATGTGCAATTGATCTAAAAGTCTGTAATCAGGTTACTGGATCTAATTCCTGGATCTTCATCTTAATCATTCTGCATGTCATAATGAAAGCAGAAAACAGAAATCAAAGAAAGATTACTGAGCAACAGGAGTTAAGTTTGCCGTTGATTATAGTAGATTGCACAGTGCTTTAGTGCAATGAAGTATAGAGTAACTTAACACTTATTTTGAATCTGGCAATTCCAAGTGGTAAAGTTTAGAACAGGTTTCTAGAGCTTTTAAAATAAGACGTTTCAACTAATTTTTGATGTTCATATTTGATGACAGATTCATCCCTGTTCAAAAAATGACTGCACCTGGTTTTTAATGAAAAAATAAGAATCCCATGATTATCGTTAGGGTACTATGAAGCAGTTATTTTTTTATGAAAGAAGCTTAGTATAAAATGTAACATTCCCCAGATAAATGGTAAAGAAAACTTCCAAAACCAAAACAAGATAATAACTACTCAGGTAGAGCATAATTTACTTTATTGGAGGAGGGAGGTGTGGGGTATGTCAGCTGTCCTGCAGATGACAGGGGGTTTCTGCTTTTTCACATTCACACTTGGAAAACACTACAGGCTATATTGTGGGAAATCTGTCTTAAGGCATAAAGTTTTATGCTGCAAATGCTGATGGACTATTAAAAATATCGAACCTTGGTCTGCTTCTGTTGTGACTGTACAGTACAGAGAAACAAGATGCTCTGTTGATTGTTGTGTGGAAATGTGGAGCTGCTCAGAGCAGACACCAGCTTTTAAACTGCCCTCTGACCTGTGCTTAAGGATGCAACCTGAACATAGTCAGAAATCCTCTTTCATAATGCTGAAAAGTAAGGCAGAATACAGGTTGGTGAAAAAGTGCACACTGGACATAACGGAGCAGACAGATGAAGAAAGGAGGCAGCTATGCGAGAGGCAAGGATGGCATATGGGATAAATTTAAGGGGCATGCTGCCCCTTATGCCACGGAAACAAGCTACCAAAACCCAGCTTTTATTGACACATCTATATCTTTAGGAGCAGCAGTACGGGGTCAGACTGCTCTCCTCCTGGATCATGTCATGACAGCTGATGCTCAACAGTCTAATACCTGCCCTAAAGCACAGTTAGACTTTGAGAAACAGGTCATTCTTCTGACTGTGTTAAGGTGTTTTGAACTGTAAAATGTTTCACACAAGAGCTTGGTATAGATCTACTGCTCATTCTCTTTTGAGTTCTTGAGTTCTAACAGCACATAAATATTTGCTTTTTGTTTCTTTGTTTTCCTTGTAAAATTACTAAGTCTTCCAAAAGTCTTCATATAGTGCTGCAATAGAAAAAAAAAATATATCTCATGAATGTAAACTGAATAAAGACTGCTGATCGCATGGGGGAATGAGCTCCATATACATTATGCCACTGTTGTTACTAATGTCTATATCCTATTAAAGTTTACGGAAAATTTCTAGCTCCATAGAGTAGAAGTTGCATCAAGCCCAGAATAATGATATTGTTGAGCAGCATGAAGTTTGTTTAAAAAAGTGAGAAAAAGCAGGGTTGTTGGAGACAAAAGAAGGTGGAAAAATACTTGAGAATTTATTCAATTTTTAGGTATGCTTTTAATTATGGTCTTCAAAAATTTAAAACGCTGGGACTAATCAGCAGAAACACTGGAGAAATGTTACCTATTCACTAATATAAAAGGAAGTAATATGTCAAGTATATTAAGCAAGAGTGATTTTTTGAATTCTTCCATTTTTTTACCCATGGGAAAAAGAAGAGAGATGAAGATCATAGTCTTTCCTAACACTCTTAATCACCGTGTATTTTACACACTAAGATTGACTTCATTTGTAACCATAGCCCCGAGTGACTGAGAGATCGTAACACATCTAGATGAGATGTAATTACATATAACTGCACTGCTTGTGGAAGTTAGATCCACTTTTCTACAGACTCCTCCCATTTCACTCTTTCCCTAAAAGACTTTCCCTGCATGAGACAATGCAGAGTTGGATCTTGTCCATCCCTATCATCTGTAAAAGGGTTATTTTTGCTTCAACAGACTAATATGAAAGTTAGACCTGCTTTTTTTTCATGCTGGTCTCCCCAGGTGTGACACATCTGCTTGGAGACCTGCATATGTAACATATATTTAGACATGTGTCAAGCAAGAATTTATAGCCTTCTGCCAAACTGTTTGGTTTTATTTGTTTTCTTTGTCATCCTTTTAAAGACATTCACCATGAGCACCCATCACTGAATTCCTTTGTAGACATTCAAAAGATCTTATTGCTCTGTAGGATCAAATCTCCCAAACTTTCCTAAATCCTGATGTACTCTACTCAAAAGGAATTTTGTTCTAATAATTTTGAGATGAAAATTCTTCCTGAACAAATTCTAGCAAAGATAAGGGACACTGTGAACTGATTTCTGAGTGAAATAAATCCCTGTTGATGTCTTAGGAGGTCTCATTAAGCTCTCCTTTGTCATCAATCATTTGACAGCACTGGAATGTTTAAATAAGTATGATATGACTATTTGTATTACATGTTGCCAGTTAATAGGATATTTCTTTAACTTTTTATTTTTAAAAGAAAAATTATAAAATGCACTTCCATTCTTGGACATTATTTCTGGAAACATCTCTGCCATAAAGATCGAACAAGAAATATTAGTTCTGTGATTTTATATTAGGTCCAGATTCTGACTTTTGAAGCTGGCACAAGCCACAAAGAATTATAGGTAGTAGATTACCATGAATAAGACTTTATTTAAAAGTACTAATCCATAGCAAATTATTTTATCACAAGGATTCTGATTACCAATATTAAATTCTTTAATTGATTCAGTTATTAATAAATCTTAGAGCATTTCCCCTCAACATTAAAAAAGATTGCCTAAAGAAAAAAGATAAAGCAAACTAGATGAAGTAGGTTTAGCCTTTGTAGAAATAATTTTCTCAAAGGACAATACTCCTGATGATAACTCCTGCAGAATTACCACTGAATTCCTTACTGCAACACAAAGCGTTGTAACTCTGGAAAAGTATTCTGTAATTTGGTAATTGCAACCCAAAATAATATTAACACAGAAGTACATGGATAGGACCAGATTTTCCAAACTGGGCATAAATTGTGCTAGTAAACCCAGAATGTGGATGTATAAAGCAGAAAGGATGATTTTTATGATGAAAGCTCTAGACTGGAACCTGGGAGAAATGTGTGCATCCCACTTCTGTGTCCTGCTGAACAGACCATCACGTATGACTGAGCTCATGGCTCCAGTCTGTAACATGGCTCTAACTACATAAGTATCTTCGAAGGATGTGGTGAAAATCTAAACTTAACAGTTCTGGTCACCCTGGGTTATGTACTTTGACAAAGAAAGGTACAGCCAGTGTTCCTAAAGTCATGCAAGAAACTCTTATTCAGCTTTTTAAAAAAGACTGGTGCCTATGAAGGTATGTCATATGCATTTACAGTGGGATTAGTCATATATCTCATGAAAGTATACAGTACCATGGGCACAGGTTGAATGATAGAATGATAATTAGCTCATTACCATTGTTAGATGTCAAACTTATTTAAACATGTTTAGCTAAACTAGTTCTCTGAGGTACCTCTCTACCTCATGCATAATTCTGAAAATTAGACTGGTCTGTTCTACAACAGTAGAGTAGAGAAGTAATCAACCCAGGAAAGATGGTTATGTGGGCAAGTTTAACATATTTTTTTGTTTGGATTTTTTTTCTTTTTTTTCTTTTTTTTTTTTTCTTCCCCCAGATTGGGTCTCAGCTTCAACAGTATTTCCTCAGTTGAAAACGGGTCTCTTAACAATGTGCCTCATCTGAGAGAGCTCCACTTGAACAACAATGAACTTGTCAGAGTACCTGGTGGGCTGGGTGAACACAAGTATATCCAGGTAAAGTTTATTGTACTGCCTCAGAGAGCAATAGTTGAAAGATTCCTACTAGTATTTGTGCGGTTATTCAGTCTTGAACAGAAATGCACACAGTATTTGTGCAAAGGTAACTTGATGCAAGTTTCGTGCTGAATAGGCATGCAAAATTTACATACAACAGGAAGATTCTTGTTCTGATTTTTGTGTGAATGTGGCTATGTAGGTGTATAGATCTGGAGGTGTGCATTCGTTATCTCTGTGTCTGAGGGGAAGCAACAAATATGGGATGAATTATGTACTCTAAATTCCTCTTTACTCAAAAGTGCTTTCAAAGAAAATTTCATCTGCTGAGATTTTTTCAATTCTACCCAGTGACATTTTGAAACCTTTCACAAGAACATTCCCTTTGGTATCTCAAAATGCTGTGCCTTCAGGAGGGCAAAGACACTCAATACACGTTTCACATTAGCGGTATTTTTGAGGCCTGTGTGGTTGGATAGCTAGAAATATGGCCTCTTGGAACCAACTGAAATCTGTCTTCACCTGGACTAGGTTTTTATGGGAAAGAAAGCTCCCAAAGAATGAAGATTCCCAAATGAAAATCACTACTTGCATGTAGCTTGGGAAAATTAATCTGAAATGGTGACTCTGGAGCAAAGTCATATTCATCAGCTATTTTAAATCTTTGTTAGTGATTACTTTGGCTCTGAGTCCTGCACAGTTGCACTCATGAGAGTGAAAGCATTAGAGCTAGAGAGAAACCAATTAGTACCAAATATATTCTTTATATACAGCACATGCTTCTGAACCACAGCACTGTATTAATAACTCCACAAGTTTGAGTCCTGTTTTGGTTACAGTATGATCAGATAATAGTAATATTATTAGATTGTCTTGCACAGTTTCTGCTTTTTGTATGGAAATTATTTCTAATTTGGTATACTCTAGGTATTTCAAAAGGTAAACAGAATCAAGCATTCATTAGGAAAAAAAGGATATATTGCTACTCTGTATAACATTGCACAATACATACTGAGTATTTGACATTGAATCATTTATCTTATTTGCCATAGTAGCTCTATTTCTCACTTCTGTACTTCTGTGCTTTTCAGGTGGTCTACCTTCATAACAACAAAATAGCTTCAATTGGTATCAACGATTTTTGCCCTCTTGGTTACAACACCAAAAAGGCTAGCTATTCTGGTGTGAGTCTCTTCAGCAATCCTGTGCAGTACTGGGAAATCCAGCCCTCTGCTTTCCGGTGTATCCATGAACGCTCTGCAGTACAGATTGGAAATTACAAATAGATGTCTAAAGATGGGGTTCGGTTGTGTTTCAGCTAAAAGTACCTGTTGTAATAGGCCTGTTCCAAAAATTATTGCTAACAATAATGCCAAATACCAGAAACTTCACTTCAAAGTGGAGATGATCCATTGATGTAGAATAAATGAATCATTACAGATGTGCAAGATCAAGCATACCATCAAAAAGAATTGCAAACTGTGCTTTAAACTGACTTATTTCAGCCTTCTTTTCCAGCATGCTTTCTGTGGCATTTTTCAGTTTGCTGAATGCTACAAGTTTTCACATTCCACTGTATATGAGATTCGGAGTAAATATTTGTCAAGCTATATTAAAAAAGAAAAAAAAGATAGTGATTGAGGTTATTTTTATAGCCACACACACACACACAAAAAAAAAAAAAAAAAAAAAAAAGAGGGAAGAAAGACTCTCAAATCATCTTGAGACTTGAGAAGGTGAGAGTTACCTCCTTTAAATTTATTTCAAGCCCTGGAGGTTTAAAAATATCCACTATAACACTAAGCTAATTCTGAATGTATCTATTTAGCAGAGGCAAATAAAGTTGTTGCTAATGTCATTATTTTGGGAAAAATTAAATAAATTCATATAATTAAATAAATTCATATTGTACACATAGTTCTTTAAAGTTTGCCATTCTTCTAGAGCAATGCTATTCAGGATTAGCCTAACATAATCCTATCGAACAAAATAATGAGTAGTCTGCAGTGCAAAACCTGTAACCTATATCTGGAGTTCAATGACTAAATTTCTCTAGGGCAAATACTTCTCACCTTGGTCACAGAAGCGGTTTTAATGACTTCAGTGAGACTGCCTTGCAGGGTATGGTATTAGGATTTAGTCATTGGTATCAATCCATGTATATATCTAAACCAAAAATAATATCAGTTCACTGTTCTGCATTGTACATGTCAGCATCCTTTACTGTATTTGTTTTCTAAACAATGTTTTTAATTGTCAAGTAGAGATATGCAGGCTTCCCATCTGATGCATTTGAGGAATTTAGATTATAAGAAAAATCATAAGTATAGCAAAATATGAAGTGAAATAACTGCAAGGCCTAGCTGGACATTGCTGGGACATAATTTGTATCTTCTTAGAGTGATTTGAAGCCCTCTGCAAATTGGGATTCTTCAACCCATACCAGTGGGTAGCAAGCACATCAAAGGTAGGCTGCACATTTCTACTGTCAATCTACAAAGCTAAACATATACTCAATAAAAATGTCACCTTAAAAGAATTTTCTGCAGCCTCTAATACTCCAAGGTCAATCTCTCTAATTTGTAAAACTTGTATGTCATTTATATTAAAGAATAATGTAATACAGGCAAACTCCAAAGTGTTTGTCTTTATTTTCTGTTTTGATAGCATAACCTAGTGTGTTAGAACTTTAATTATGATTAAGTCTTGAAAATTGAATGTTTTTAGTATGATGATAGCTAATGTAAGAGCAATTTGTCAGAAATTCTCTTGCCTCAAGACAGTTTTTCATGCCTAACACTCAGGTAATTTTTCTAGAAAAATAATATATTCTTTTTATAGCTGTCATTTATTCAAGTAGTAAATAATTGGAAATGATTATGAATCACTAAAGACATCACACAGAAAAAGCATGTTTGCACTTTTGTTAGCTATCTCCTTCATATAGTAGCCAATTATCTCCCTCATTTGCATCTATTATTTCTTCTGGGTTTCACATCTTCTGAGTTTTATTTTTAAATAAAACTGACAGTACATGATACCCTTGTGTCACTGAAGAGAAAACCCTCTAGAACATCAACAGTTACATTTTTTTTTCCTTTTGGTTCTTGGTTGGATATCTGCGATTTTTCAGAGAGAGACTTCATGCAGAAAGCTAAGCACTGGCATTTCAATAGAGAACAAAGGCATTGTCTTAGCCTGAACAACTCCACAGGGTTTCTATGTACACAGTTCAAATTAGCAGATACAGATGCAATTTATAGGAAGAGATTTTTACAACAAATAATAGCAATACTTATTACATAATACTTCATATAAACATATTCACAAGTTTCCCATTTCTCCCTTCATGCCTTTAAAATCTCTTCAAACTAAGGCTTTTCCTTCAAACCAGAAGCAGCTTTAAGTTCAGAAGAAAGTATCTGAGTCTCGTCCTCTTCTGTGATACCCATGGTATGTCCCATACCAGGCTTGCTGCCCTCTGTGCTCAAGCACAAGGTATTCCTCATTAAACACATTCCCTGCTAACAAGCAAGGGCTGCAAACATAACAGGAATTTCCTGATTCCTAGTCCTGTGCAATAAAACAGAATAAGCAAATCCTATAACATGAGACCTCATGACAAATTCAGAAGGTAAACACACTGTTGGTTTTCCATAAATTGTGCAGCCATACCTACAATGTCTGACTGATGGGACTCTAGACACATAAAGCATCTGCAAAGACTTCAAAGCAGTGGGAAGCCCAGTACTTTTAAAACTGCTTTCATATAAATACAGAACAGATGGCTCTTCCATTAAAAAAAAAAAAACAACACAAGAACAACAACAAAAAACACTGAAAAACAAGAAAAAAAGAAAAAATAAGACAAATCCAAACAAACTATAAACAGTTGAGATGAAAGAAATAAAAGAGCTAAAGTAGAAAGCATTTAGACCTAACAGTGTATCTGCGATCCATCCATAAAGTATGAAGATGCTAAACAGTCACAACTGTAGGACTCAAAACACATTAAGAAATGAATCCCTTGTTTCCTGCTGCAGCCTGAGGCCTCTTATCCCTTCCTGCATCCCTGGGGGACAGAGGGCTCCCTGCAGGCAAGGGTGTGACCACCTCTCAGGTGTGAGAACTGGCCCTCCTAGGGAGCCTGCAACAAAACATATCCTCATAATAGGGAAAGTCAAGCTGGTGGAAACGAGAGATATGAGAATAAAAAGATATAGTGACAGATCCTCAGCTGCAAGAATAATGGAAGAATTTAACGGACAAGCAGAGGCTTCTTATTTCTTCACTCAATATAGAATTATAAAAAAATCCAAACTAAAATAGTAGCCCTTGCTTGCCTTTGCTTTTAAAACCAATTTTCTAATAATATTTTTAAAATTATATCTTTTTGTGATGAAGAAGACAGAATGATAAAATTAGATACACCAATATATTTTCAGTCATCTTAAATTAATAATGCCTATGATTCATCACACTACTTAGGAACATGCCTGAGTAAATGTTTGAACTTCCCTTTTCCTTATGTAAAGAGTTTTCAGAATTATGGCCAGTATTTTCTGCTATTTTTTTATATCTAAATGTACAATTCTTCCCCTAGTCATGAATCTTTCTAAAGTGTTAATTAAAACCCCTGTAAGAAGTTTTTAACTAAAGAAAGTGGTCCTTTCTGGTTTCGACAGAATTGACTAAATAAGTTGGATATGAAAATAATGACTTGAAGAAGCGATGCTTCTTTTTTACAGCAGTTTGATGGCAATACTGTAAACTTATTCTTTTGCTTTTTTAGTATCCTTTCCACCATTTTTTTTCTTTTTTTTAATTAATGCTGTCTCTCAGGTTTAGGTTTTCAAAAGTACATGCACATCTTTTGTTAACAAAACCACATTGCTAAATAACGTGGTTTTTCAAAACTTGACTACAATTCAATTAACCCCTTCATCTATACTTGTCTTTTAAGGTCAGAAGGGAGCTGGCTGGTTTGTGCTACACTGCACCAGGTTATGGACAGTCATCATTTACTTGATTGTTGATGGATAAGTGGCATCAAATCCAATTTCACTTCCAGGAAAGGATCAGCTTTCAAATCCCTGGCATCAATGTGTTGCTTGATTTCCAGGCCTATAGATTTTTCTCAGTTCCCTCCACAATGTACTTCTCAAATCGTCTAAACACAATGTCTTGCAACAGCTCCTTGGCCCATAACCTGCTTTCTTGACCTACTAGTGAACCACTCTGTTATAATCTCTTTCTGCTTATGTTTGTTTGTTTTTTTTTTTAAACCAATAGTATTATCTATCTCACTGTCATACATACAAATTAGCAGAAAGCTGAGAAATTTGTCTGATGCAAGCATTAATTTCATGCATCTATAATATCATATATAAAATAACCAGAGAAGATTACAAGATATTCTGATCCCACCACTACTCTGAAGTGCCATCTAGTGTCACTGAGGGACAGTAACAAAGTTCCTGTTCAGTAATTGTGAAGAGGAAAGGTGTTTATGAAGCTTTAGGAGCAGAGGCTACACAAATTCACATACTTACTCTGCTGTTTCTCGCTCTCTTTTTTTTCAGAGTGCATATTTTTGAAATCAATAGCCTCTTTGTATGTCCACATTCAAATGTTCTTGCTTTGTACACAGGCGTGGTTTTGCTCATCCTTTCTGAATGTACATGTTGCTCTGAAGTCAGTTTTGCTACAGGGACTGGCCTACATCTCTGTAAATTTCTTTTCAGAAGAGGTGGCCTTATTTTCCACGGTCATTACCAAACTGTTGCTAGGTGGTTGGGGTTTTTCCATTCCAAATTTTAAACCACCAAATGGCTTTATTCAGTGCTAATTTAGCTGGAAGCAGTTTATACAATAAAAGAAAAAGAAATTAAGGAGCATGTTAGTGACAAGTTTGCACAGCACTGAAAAGGAAATGCGGTCTGTGAGATGTTCAATATTAAATGCATAATCTTCAAACTGAAATACTGGAACCAAAAAGAGTTGATAATTTTTAGCATAAAACATTACTCTAACAAGTGCTCCAGCAGCTCCAGCTGCAACAGACCTAAGTATCTGTGCAAGTCCTGAAAAAGCACAAAACCGTTTGAATTAAACTCAACACAAACACTCAAACAGCTACACTCATCAATGGATACATTCAAAGTGACATAGAACAGCCCTTGGTCTCCTGCCCTGCTTCCTGTTCTGGAAGCTCAGGGCTGTTGGCGTGCCGAAAGTGCCTGAGGATCCGCCTGGATGCAAGCACTGCAGAGGGCTGCTTACCCTGCCTGTTAAACTCCAAAGATACAAAGATGTGGTGTCTTCAAAACTGCTTTGTCAGGCAGTTCTCTTACTCATTGTGTACATTATGCCTCTTAAAAGTTTTGGAGATTGCCTCTGTGTGGGTGTCTTAAGCCAGCAGACCAGAAGAATGTTAATGCTTTGTTACTGCCTGCTTAAACTGGAATGTAAATCTGTGGGGGAAAGAAGGGACAAAACTATGAAAAATAGTATTTTAAAAATCATACATATTGTGTGTGTGTGTATGTTTATATATATGAACACATCTTTGTAGATTATAACATAATATTAAAAAATAGAAAAAAAAGGAACTAATAACAGAATCAGAGAATCTTCAGTGTGACGAGAAGCAGTTATACTCATGTTTCTGAACCCACGTGTACGGCTGCAGCAAGCAACTTAGTGAAGAGGTTTTGGAAAATAACAAACATTGTAGGCTTTGCATCTGCAAACATTTACCCACATTAATAGTTCCAATGTTTTTGGTCAGGGGAATGGAAAGCTACAGATGGGCACTCAAACTTGAAGGGAAATTAAACAAAAGTTGCCATCCACTGCCTAAATACAAAAGGCAGGTTTTTTTTAAAAAACAAAATGCTGTCTAAACTGCCTCTGCCCAGAAAAGTTTCATCCAAGGAATTGCCCCAGGTACTGTCTTTGGCTCACACCGAGATGGAGAGAAAATGAATACCTGCAAATAATGATTTCTGGTGATAAATGGCATGACATTTTTCTTATACACACAAATATTAATTGGTAAATTTTGTTGTTCTTCGCATTTGGCAGAATGGACAGAAGAACATTTATTCTGCATAAATGGTTACAATTCACAAAACTTTCTATTTTCATACCTAACATGAAATTGAACAAAATTCCAAGGTGCTTTTTCCCCGACCTTTATGTTATTGACTGAACAGCACTGAAGTATATAACTTGTGATACATCATGCTAACACCTTTCACTTATTTTCAATTAATATATTGAACTACATAATATATTTGAATGAAAAAAAACCTTAAGGATATTGCTACTACATTTGCAAACTTCAGGTTTGGACAAGTTACGTCATTGCTTCCAGATGAAGACTTTGAGATGAATTGGGGTAGTGCTTCTCCACACAGTAACTTTTTGAAAGTTCTCAAATCCAGATAAAAAGCCATGGAAAATAGGGACCATGTGTCTGCTGTTAAATGCATATTAGAAAACCCTTTCAACAGAAAAAAACTCAGAACCAATTAAGCTAACCATATAGTATTCCGCTGATGAATCCTTTCATCTTTTAATTTCAAGGTATTGAATCTCTGCAGGAATCAAAAGATTATAAAGAATAAACCAAATTCCAGAGTGCAGGGGGAAAAAACCCCAAGAATTCCAAAATGCATAAAATAAACATGACATGACAGACAGAATCATTCTAAATATTACGTGGCTATGTTAGAAACCCTAGACAACTGAAATGCTTCAAAAGCCTTATTCACTTTTGAGAATAATCCTTCAGAGTTTGTCCATACACATCATTCTAATGTGGAAGGAGAGAGTAGATATGTTTCAATGAAGTCTTGAAACAAAGTGCTATCTTTGAAGTGTTGGCTAACAGACAGTGATTGAGAGATCCTGAATCTCAGGTGATTAAATATTTCATCATGCCATCACCAAAATTGAACAAAAAAATTAACCTTTGGATATATTTTTTTTTCTATCCCTTACTGCTCATTTTCAGCATCAAGATCTTTAAAGACATGCCAATCATTTTTGATACCTAGCAGGAGACACTGCATATATATGTTACAGGGAGAGAGATTGTGTGAATTTCTGTTCAACAGATGCAGATAATGGAATTGTAACCGAAAAAGTTAAGTAGTTAGGCTCCTTACTGCTGTCAAAGAACTAAATTACTGTGAAATGGTAATATTTTCTTTGAAATTCCCGGTCAGAATTCTGACCCACAGGATTGTTGTCTTCCCTGCGTCTTAGGCAGTGAGAATGTGCTCATGCTATGGAAAAATACAACTGCACAATGATTTTAGATTATTCTGCAGAGCAGAAATAGAAAAAGACATCAGGAGTAGGATTAGAGAAGACATGTCCCATTTACCAAAGATCTGACTACAGAGGAGGAAGCTGAGGATGCCTCCCATCCCCCTCCATCCCACCCCTCATAGTTCAAATGATACAGAGGAAATAAAAGCTTTCCAACTGCTTGGCTACCTCATGGACAGCTTCTGGTTTGTATGAGAACGTATACGTGAGCCTCATGAAGGTCAAGGCAATACAGACTGGGTAATGAATGGATGGATATCAGCCCTGCAGAGAAGGACTTTGGGACACTAGTGCATGAAAAATTGGATATGAGCCAGCAATGCACACTTGCAACCCAGAAAGCCAGTCACATCCTGGGCTGCATAAAAAGAAGCCTGGTCAGCAGGTCAAGAAGGGTGATTCTGCCCCTCTACTCAGCTCCTGTGAGACCCCACTGTGGAGTGCTTTATCCAGCTCTGGGGTACCCAGCACAAGACAGACATGGACCTGTTTGAGTGGGTCCAGAGGACAACCATGAGAACAGTCAGAGATTGCTGGGACACTTCTTCCACAAAGAAAATCTGAGAGTTTTGGGGTTATTCAGCCTGGAGAAGTCTCTGGGGAGATC
Organism: Falco peregrinus; assembly: GCF_023634155.1. Lineage (NCBI taxonomy): Eukaryota > Metazoa > Chordata > Aves > Falconiformes > Falconidae > Falco > Falco peregrinus. The sequence goes on from NC_073726.1 coordinate 49,974,950, forward strand.
TTATTGCAGCCTTTCAATATATAAAAATGGCTTACAAGAAAGAGACTTTTTACCAGGGCAAGGGGCAATGGTTTTAAACTGAAAGAGGGTAGATTTAGGTTGGATATAAGGAAGACACTCTTTACATGAAGGGTGGTGAGACACTGGCACAGGTTTCCCAGAGAAGCTGAAGATGCCTTATTCCTGGCAGTGTTCAAGGCCAAGTTGGATGTGGTTTTGAGTAACCTGATCTGGTGAACGATGTCCCTGCTCATGGCAGGGGGGGTGGATTAGGTGACTTTTAATGATTCCTTCCAACTCCATTCTGTGATTCCATATGCAGTACCAGCGCCCTGAGTACACCAGGAGGCTCTTGCTGCCATGACCATATTCTTCCAGAGCCTCTGCCTACCTAGACATCTACCATGCATTATCCCAGGAGCTACATTTAAGCTCGGGTCCTTGTCCTTTCCCTGAATTTATAGCCAGGGTTCAGCAAGGGAGGGCAGCTGTGTGAGGGAAGGCAAGCTGGGAGCCAGCCATCATACAAGGCAGGGCAGCAAAGCGCAGAGTCCCACAGCACTTAATGAAGAAGAGCAGAGCTGGTGACAGTGACCAGGACTGGGCAACCATCCAGTGATGTCCACTGTGGAGGCAGGTCCAAGGTCAAACTCAGATATCATGTCAATAAGATAACACCAGGTACAAACCCAGGCACAGCATACCCACAACGCAGCTAGGACTAGGGGTTCAGCTTATATACAACTGCTGAGCCGATGGGTGGAGGCAGTATGGCTGGAGTATGTGGATGAGGCTGGTCAGGACAATCAGAGCCTACTGGTATGCTCAGGGTCTGAAACATGGTGTGTTGTCACATACAGAGCTTGCAGAAGTCTCCAGTCACATTAATGGCCTTGTTTACAAGCTTGAAATGCAGAAAATAAATGTCACCTTCCCTGAGGACACTCTCGGCTCCAAGATTAACAGGCAGTTCAGACATAGACAAGATGACCTTTACTAGACTGAAAGGCACACAGGCATGGAGTAAAATGTTCAGCATCACCTGAGTGAATTAGGAGCTCAAACATTGTTTTCCAAGACCTTGGAAGGCACGTTTCTGAAAATGTTTTGATATGTGAATATGTGACAAGTCATTAGTGACTTTCAGAAGGATATTATGCTCATTGGTAAGGCAAACACCTTCTTCCCTGCACCGTGCTTTGAATCTAGTGTTATGACCTATCATCTGCACATCTATTCCCCATTGGCTTGCAAGAATAAACCTCTTGCGGGTTTGCTAGAGACGTCACCAGTCTGAGACAACACAAATCTCTGATGGGTCTGGGTGCAGGGGACATGAGGATGCAGACTCACACACATGCTCAGAACCAGCCTTGCTCATTCATCAACACTTGCATGCCTCAAAGAACACTCTTACTAAGTCCCAGAAAGGGGGAAGAGTAAATCTCAGTAAGAGAGGAGAAAAGCAGGAAAGCCTCACCAAAACTCTTTTACAGAAAGTATGGGTCTTTCTGATGTGATTGGCCTGTTAATATTTTATGATAGCAGGTACTCCAAGAGTTATTCAATTGTTGTGCTAAAAGTACTAATAAATGCAAAGATTTAATTGCTGAAACACAGTGTAAATGCCTTCCATTGTTACTCATGTGAGATGCTTAGCGCTGGAAATATGAAAGTCTCATTCTGCTTTCATGAGATTGGAACAGAAGCAGTGGATCTGGCTATACCGCAGCTGGCTAGCCATAGTATCAAAGTTACCTATGGGATAGGAACATAACCTAAATTATAGTGTTGCTTACTGGTACTGCTGTAGCTAAGTTTGTGTCAGCAATTCTATGCGAAACCAGCTTTTCCACTTAAAAATTATTGCTCTGCTAAAACTTGGAATCAGATCATATTTCTGGAAGGTATTTGTTTCTCTTTTGAAAATTACAAATCATGTATTTTCTTCAAAAGTTGAGTGTAAAGCAAGAGTGACAGACACGGACATACAAACACACAATAAATTTTGTGAAAATGGTGAAAATAATAAAATCATAATTTGATAAAATGATGATTGTGGGTTAGTTAATGTCAGCAGACTTTATGACCTGAATGCCTATTTTCTTATTGATGTCCTAGGTTATGTTCCAGAGTCTAAAGCTGCATCTGTATTATTAAGCAAAATCATGCAATTTTCCGGCTCTGAACCAAATAGCATGACTTGGCCTCATCCATATTGTAAGGCTATCTTACTCCACAAAACAAGGTGGCTTCACTTGAACCCTCTGTTAAGAGTGGTAAGTCCCAAACTGTGGCTAGGAATTGTTCAGTTCAAGCTAGAATCATGAAAAAGCACCTTCTAATAAATTAATACTATAAAAAAATGACTTGCCAGTGCCAGGGGCACTATGTGATTTACTAGTGTAGGTAGGTCCTAAAGGGGAGATAAGTCATCCATTTGCTTATATAAAATAATTTTGTGTGGTGTGGTGACATTAATATTTTGCATATTTTTTCTCCTCAGTCAGTTGTAATGCTTTCTTCAACCCTTCATGATGAAGTTTATCTCTGTCTTTATATCTTTGAACAGCTGGTAACATGGAGTTCTGATCTGTCTGAGAGTTTGGAGAAGTCAAATATCTGATTGCAATGTTTTACTTGCCATACCTATGATCCAAAAGAAATTACAACCCAGCATTTGAAGAAAGAAGGAAAGAACTTCCTTCTAGGTTAGCTTCATATTGCTATTCCAAAAAGGTGCAGCATCATTGAAAACATTATTCTGTTTTGTAATATTATGTATCTATATAAGCAAAAGTAATTTTAAATATCAAGAAATCATGAAAAAGACTACTGGGAAGATAAAGGGGTAGACGTTAATTCCAGGTTTTGGTCCAAATCAGTTTGCCATTTAACAGACAGAGACGTGTATAAATAAATATACAGATACATAATTATCCAAATAGAATTGCTAAGAACTTACTGAAGTCCAAAAAAATACAAAGAGGTAAAGAAAAAAGAGTCAGGCTAAGTAGACAGAGGTCTAAAATCTATGGGAGGTGAACAAGAATACTTGGAAAGTGGTGTATTTTCCTTAGTCAACACAGGATGAGGGGAATGTTGGTACTGTTTGTCCCTTCTTGGGTTGGATGGAGAGCAAATTAGACTTTAAGTACTCTTGTGTCAATTCAACGTAAGCATATGAAAGCTTGTAATGCAAAATCTCTTAAATTGTTTCTGTGCTTTCCAATGTGCGTAACTTACACAATTATATATGAAATCTGTTGAAAAGCTTTGCTTGACTAAAACAAAACTGTTCAGTGAGGACTCAGGTGATGATCTAATAGAAGCAGAGGATTGCCTTCTAAAGTTTTATTTGACCTTTCAAAAAAATTCCCTATTTTGGCTTTTTTACTATTATTGTTTTTAGAGTCAGTAAGAAAATGGAAAATACCTGTGGGGGAATAGATCAGGACTGTCTCCAGGCTTGTACATCTCATTTTGCTTGGCTCTATTTCTGTGACATTTCTTTGCAGACATTGCACTGAATATTCAGCTAAGAGAAGTCTACAGAAAAAAATTGTTGGAGAAAATACTGTGCAGACAGTTTACACAAAGTGAGGATATTACCTCACTGATGTGACTGGCTGTCTCCTGAGCTGCAGCTCCAAAGGCACAATTCAGGTACAAAACAAAAGTGTTTAATGTCATTCTAGATTGCTTAGATGTGCCTGATCTCCTGCCACTACTTCAGAACAGAACAGGTCTCCTCAAGATTCTGAGCTGTAGCAGCCAGCCTCACTTGTATGTGCTGTACAGTTAAGGACATGTCAGACAGCGACAGATGCCTTTCCATCACCAGCTGACTGAAGTCGCTTGACAGCATGCCATTTCTAAAATGCAGATGCCCTGTTATTAGGCACTGTGGGATAATGTGCTTTGTTATCAGCTGCCACTTGAAAATCGGACAGGTTTTTAGGTCCTGTCTTGTAACCGGTACAGATGAGCTGGATACCTTACAGCATCTCACATGATGCTAGATGTTTACATTTAGGTAACTGAATACTGTTCTGGGTCTCTGTTAGAGACCTGAATTATGCCCTAGGCTCCATAACTACTTAGCAGAGCCCCGTTGACCATGAGGAATGCTTGGACTCCTAGCACACATGTAGACACCTATGGCTGCTGTCTTTCAGGACCAGAGAGTGTGATACAACATCCTGAGACCATTTATAAAAAAGGTGGTCTGCATCTCACATAGAAGTGGAGGGAATCTTAATGAAATACAAGATGGAGAAACTTATGAAATAAAAAAGATTTTCTAATGGGAAATTTTATTTTGGTCAGATGTTGCCGGCAGTGCCATGCAGCCCATAATAAAGCATTAGTAGAATTTCTCAAAACTGCACAATTCCTGAGACAAAAGGTATTGCATACAACATGAGTAAAACCACTCTGGACCTCCTTATGATAAACAAAGACAAGTTAATCACTGGATTGGAATCTGGTGGTTGCCAAAGCTGGCCATTTAATATGGTCAAAAGCATATTTCCAGCCAGTATTCCAGAGGAGTTCAATGTCCCCAAACAGGAAAAGGATGAGCAAATTTGTCTGGGAGGAAAAAATTCAAACAAACCCAAGAATACCTATACTTAAAAAGAATTTAAGAGACTGTCCTCAAATACCTTCCCCCCCCCCCCCCCCCGATTTTACAACCAAAAAAGGTCAGTTTTAGCCATAAGCTTGCTCGTTTAATAGAAAAGTGAAACGCAATTAAAGTGAAAACATGAGAAGTATGAGACATGAAGAATTAGGAAATACAGAGTATATATGTAATAGTGTCTCTGTACATATTAGTAAAAAGTAAAAATAAAACTGAGGTGCAGTGGAAATATCGGTGACATTCACAGCGTGGCTGAAGAGATTTGTAAGAAGCTCAAGTTTATGATGAGGCAAATAAATTCTAGTAATGTTATAGGCTCACAACTAAACAGACACAAGACAATGGGTAGAAATTAAATACGTAAAAAAAACCCCAGTAAACACCATTTCTCTGCATTTGGAGAGGAGTAGACTGATGTACTTTCATCAGAATGACATGCTCTTGTCATATGACAACTATCACATAGTTTCTAAAGGGGAAAAACGAAATAATATTTGTTAATGACAAATACTTTTAAATTGGGTTGTCATAATATTTTGTACTTAAATCTCGTAGAAAGCCGTTGTCCTGGTTTCAGCTGGGATAAAGTTAATTTTTTTCTTATTAGCTGGTGCCGTGCTGTGTTTAGAATTTGGTGTGAGAACAGTGCTGATGGCACACTGATGGGTTTGGTTGCTGCTGGGTGATGTTTACACTCAGTCAAGGACTTTTCAGTTTCTCGAGCCCTGCCAGGGAGAGGGCTGGAGGGGCACGGGAAACTGGGAGGGGGCACAGCCAGGGCAGCTGACTTAACTAGCCAAAGGGATGCTCCATACCATATGGCATCATGCTGGGAATATAAACTGGGGGACGAAGGAAGGGCGGGGGGGGGGGACATCCAGCATTAAGGTGTTTGTCTTCCCAAGTAGCTGTTACACATGATGGAGCCCTGCTTTCCTTGGGATGGCTGAACACCTGCCTGCCCGTGGGAAGTGGTGAATGAATTCCTTGTTTTCCTTTGCTTGTGTGTGTGACTTTTGCTTTACCTGTCTTTTAAACTGTCTTTATCTCAGCCCATGAGTTTCTCCCTTTTAACTTTTCAGATCCTCTCCCCATCCCACTGTGGGGGGACTGAGTGTGCAGCTGCGTGGGGCTTTGTTGCTGGCTGGGGTAAACCACAACAGCCATATAAGAGATCTTTGGTTCGTTTACAGCCCATTTTCATGTGCCTGGGAATACCGGAACACCAGTGCATTGTTACTGTTCATGGACTACGAAAAGTTAGATACTACTCACCAAGGCTGTTAACCTGCCATCAGTCCCAGGAAAAGAAATGTAAAAATCTGATATAGCAACCAGTTGATAATGAATTAAGTGACCACTAATGTCAGGATAGATACTAATAGGTAACAAATGATATAATAGATACTATCTAGCAAGCCTTTACTTGCTTATGAGGTTGCAGACTTGGTGGGTAACAGGGTCTTCTGCAGTAGCAGTAGATTTTTCCAAGGTGTTTCATTTTAAAAATGACAATGAGCAGTACTTTAAAAACCTGCACATTCAATGTCTTCCAAACTTTCCCATCTTCATAGCAAACACAATTTATTACCAAGTGGATATATTCCAGTAGAGGGTCACAACAACTGCCAGAAGGCCAAATGCTGTGTGATGGTTGTCTGGACATTATGTTCAAAGCCGGCTGTACACCAGGCTGCTATTTCCTACACAGAATATCTCAGGTTGGAAGGAACCCATAAGAACCATAAAGTCCAACTCCCTGCTCCTTGAGGACTACCTAAAACTAAATCATATAACGCCATATTACTGTATTACTTTAGGCAAAGGGTTGCATTTATAGAATTCACTGTGAGACAGAGTCTTGTGGAGGAGAAGCATGATGCAGTAAACCAGCTTTGCAGGAGGCCGTGTTCCCACTCCCACTGAGGGAGAGCAGACTGTCCTAGCAGCTGCTGCCCGCTGCAGCTGCATGCAGAAACAGAAGCAGCCAGCACCCCAGGACCTCACCATACACCCTGTGAGGTGGAAGCTACTGTTCCTGTACCAGCTGGCAACCCTGTTCTGTTTGTAAGCCTAAAGTTTTCTGGTGTTTGTGCTTCAAGGAGAAAGAGAAGAGTAACGTACTGAGTGGGGATGTCCTGGGTCTGTGCTAGCTGAGCAGACTCTCCTTCCTACCAGCCCACCAGCCTGGGAACCAGCCCTCTACTTCTGAGTGCTGTCTGCAAGTGTACATTAGCAGACACAAGGATGAAAACCATAATAATTAAGTCTCACTCAACTGGCAAACTAATTATTTCAGCTGCTACCCCAAGGTACAACCCTCTGCCCACAGATGGAAAAGTGCTGAGCTCCTGCCATAACCTGCCAGATCCTGAAACCAGCCTCATCAAAAATCAACAAATTTTTTCACCAAATTAGAAAACTCCCAAACTTTTCATGTCTTACATCAAGGTTATATGTTGTCCTAAGCATAAGTGAGCAAAGGTGTTTTGTTGAACTCGGTACAACAGCAACAGGATGAAGTGTAATGGTTTGTGTTATACAGCGGGTCAGGGTAGATGATGCAATATCCCTTCTGACCTTAACCAGTAGTGCTCTGAAAGCAGATAGACACTGCTAATGCTTAGATTAGGGCAAGATGTTTAGCAACCAATGGTTTTCAAAGGTCTACATTCATGCAGCATTTGTATATACAAATAATAGGCAGTGAGCTAGCCAAGTTTTCCAAGTCTACCTCTTTCTTTTCCTGTACTTTATCTGTACTGTTGGAAATACAAAGATGCTGCTGCTATAATTTTTACCTGTAACTACAACTTTCCCATAAATTCAACAACATTGTGGGGTCTCCTTACATTCTTTACATTAGGAATCATTTGAATTGGTTCATGTTCTAGGGTTACCTGACTTTCTTTGATACATGGATCACCACATTTTAAATGCTGTAACACAAAGTACAGTGTATACATACAAGAATCTGTTTAAAAAACAGCATCTTGCCTTTATCTGTGCTTTTCTTAACAGAAAAGCTTTGAATCAACTCAAAGGAATTTTTCCATTGACAATTTTAATCAAATTAAATGCAGTCTAGTACAAAAACAGCCTGAAAAGCAATGGAGAGGAGGCTAACTACTAGAATATAGACACTGTCAAGTTTGAAACAAAACAGTTTGCAGTTTTTCAGAATGACAAAAACAGATTTATGCTCAGCTAAAATATCTGTTGCAGTCTGCTAATAAGTTGTACCACTATTACCATTTTTGTAAATTTCCAAAGCTGTTATTTCCTTTTTAGGAGAAAGGGGGAAAAAAGATTTGGATAACCACAAATTTTGTAATGCTTATAGTATGTGACCTAACACTTTCCATTTAACATGTAAGAACAGTGTAGAGGCTGAACAAATAACATTTTAATTTGGAGGAATGGAAGTTTTCAGATGAAAAAATAATAAGGACCTACAGCTTTCAGAACCTGAAATAGAATTGTTTTTAATGGAACTCATTTGACATGAGTCAGCCTTTAACAATATTTCCAAAATGCTGCAGGACTTCACAAAAACATTTAGCTAATTTTTACTGGACATTTGAGCTAATGTCAAGTTTTTGTTTATTTACGATTTACAGGACAACAGGCTATATATTCACTATTTAGAGATACGGAAAACACCATGCATAAACACTACACTACCTCTTTATAATTAAGTGGCTTGCTATATGGTGCCAATGAAATGGCCTTTTCCCTTACTGAAGATTTGTTTACCTTCTGCTGCAGGCAGCCAATTAAAATGAACTAGCCTGCATTTAATCTTTAGAGTAATATTTAATTTAAATTATGAGTGATCAGTGCAAAAACTCACTACTTATTTTATGAGGCAATGTGAAAAGTTCAAGGAACACTTTTTCTGAGGCTATATGCTTCTACAATCCAGATACCCTACTCTTAATTTTGGGCACCCACATCTCTTGGATTTTAGGGTACACATCTGTGTACCAGATGTGTACACAGGTTTAAGATTAAAAAGAAACAGTTGGTTTAGATAATGCCTATTAGGTTTTAGTAACTTTAGGGTTGGTGGGTTTTTTTTGGGGGGGAATAATTTAAAAGCAAACAGATTGAGAGGAATTCCCATTTGTGCAGAACCGTGTAGCAGTTATAAAGAAGGTAGTTTTACAGGAGGGAAAAGGCTGAAAGGATATCACTGGTGAATGAAGAAAGAAAATAGTGTCACTGTAACCCAACAATTTTTGAAGGCTAGATCTCACCCACTGCAAAGTAATATACTTGCAGTGACCTCTGTTTTCAGATTCTTTCACTACAACCTACCAGACTTCTTGGCTATCTTCAACCATGAAAATATGAATTATCAAGAAAGGAGCTTTGAACCAAATAGAAGGAATATTTCTGCTCATGTATTAGCCAAAGAATACTAGATAAGAATAGGTTTTGATCACATTTCCCATCAAATAAAAAAAAATAAATAAGGAATAAGAAGAACATTAATTTTGGAGAAAACAAACTGAGATGGCTTAATTAGAAGCACAGTTGATGTAAAGGTGAAATATCAATACATTCTGACATTATCAAGTATGAAGCATATTCATATGCAACTTAGATGCCATGGGAGAATTCACACATTATTTTCTGTATTCCTTGGAAATTAGCTAGCTGATGTTCACATACCATTAAATGACTTCTGACAGCTACCACCCGCACAAAAAAAGCCCTACAAAATAGGGCCAAAAAGAAGAAATCACCCACCCACGCTCCCATCCCTTGTTGCAGAAGAATCCATACCTCCATTTTCTGGGCTTTAGTCCCTACCTGCTCTCCTAAATGGTTTTATGAGTGCTTCCTGAGGTGGAACAGTAAGCTTAAGAAAGCATATAAAATCATGCTGAAGGGACAGTATTAAATACCAGAGTGGAGAAATGGCAAAAATCTTATTAAAGAAAAGGAAAATTCTATTGTATTATATCTTATCCTTGGAAGGCATGTGATTCATCATCTTGACTGTGCAATTTGTATAGCTAATTAAAAACAGTCAGCAAGACAGGAACTATATGAATGAAAAAGCCTCAGCTGAACTTTATGTGACCCAAAATTTTACCGTATGTTAATTGTAAAATGTCATCACGTTTGTTTAATAAGATTGTTCTACAAGTTATAAAGATACGCATGCTTTTTATTTCTGTTAGTAGAAAGAGAAAAAGGATGTATACTGGACCTACAGAAATCAATGTAATGAACAACTGGTGCATAAATATAATTGTGCCAAAAACTTGTTAAGCCTGCACTACCTTGTATTTGAAGCCAATATAAAATTCTATTTGTACAGCAAATGCAAAACTACATATATTACTGAAAGATCAAAAGATGTATTAATTTTTTTATAATATTGAGCTTGTCCTTCAAAACAAATCTTTAATCAGAGAAAACGCAACCTGTGTCTTTTCTATGAATTTTAGAATTCTCTTTACAAACATTATGCTCCATTGCTCAGCTTGCTGCACCTTCTTCCACAGAGCAAACCTCAGTATTGCCTTCAAAAGCATCACTTTCTGTATTAAAAAAATATTCCAATTGATCTTTTGCTGAATGCTTCTGCTTGTTACCCCATTTGCAGTCAAGGCTACAGTTTAGGTTTTCCTTGGTCAGCTAAAACTAATCAAGTAAATTTCAGGTAAGTATCATACTATGCATGAGAAAGTCCATCTGGTCTCCATTTACCCACACGCAGAGCAACAACAGCTTTGTCTACTTCTTCATGTGTAGTTCTGATACCACACACACTTCTTCACCTACTTAGCTTAACTCGCTGTTGTAATCCCACTGCTTCACATTCACTTATTTGCATCATTCAAATAGTAATGTAGTTATGGTCTGTCATCAGCGTGTTTCCTAATGTGTAAATCGTTTTTCCAGGCCAGGGGGACAGGCGTGATGTCAGGGTATCAACACAGTAATGTTGACTCTCTGTGGGCTGCACTGGCACCTAGCACGCTGTCTTGAGCAAATTTGTTTGCTAATCTTGTCACTGTTGGAGCTGAGGTCTGCAACAATTTGGCACCTTTCCTGTTCTTGGTGAAGGATATTGAATTACTTCAGGCCTTTCCCTTCTCCCAGTAACTTACGCTGGCATGGATGCCCAGATGCATCATCATCAGATTTTGGGGGAAGCCCACATCCAGACTCCTTTTCTTCAGGAAGCTGTCTAGGGTTCTCCAGCACAGCCATGTCCCTGTACCATGATTTTTTGTAAACATAGCCAGTTGATAACAAAAGCCCCCTTGATCTCTACCCACAACATTTTCAGTCAAACACAGTTAAACACACAGGACACTTTAAAATGGCTTGTGCATGCTTTCTATATGTACATTTCACTTTTGTCCTCATCCAACTTTATAAGAAAGAGGTTGCATCCCATAAAAAGGGAAGACATCCACCATTTAGAGATAAGGGAAGGTTCTTATGGAAACATTAAGATTCACTTTAAACAGTTACTGTCTTAGTGCATTATTTTTTGGCATTGCCTGGTGAAAATAAGATCTCATCCAAGCCTTAAGATGCATTCTTGAACTACATCCATGGAATAAGAAACAGACAACGTAAAGCTGAGTAGTTCCAGATTCTGAAAAGCAGGAGAAAGCTTTAAGTGCAAAAATGAACAAATGCATGAAGTGAGTTTACAGTAACTGCTGAAAAAATGTTCCTGGGATGTGTTTTTATTAAACAAACATACATTCAGTCACCAAAGAAAATCCCCAGACCAAATAAATTCCAATGCTTTGCAGAAGAAGCTTTGTACTCGGTATTTAATGTTGTGGAAAAGGTTATAATTCAAAGATAATCCTGCATGTTTCATTCTTATCCTTAAGCTAAAACTTTTATTAAGGATATTTATTTTACTGTGGACATAAGACAGTTAAAGAAAAAGGCAGAAAAATGAATGAGTCACTTGGCTGAAGAAGCACAGCAGCATTGAGGTCTGAATGCTATTTGTTAGCTCATGTCTAACAGTATAAAATAAGTTGGAAAACAAAAGTCTGTTTGCAATTTGTTTTACAACCTAAAATGTTTTCCCTCTAAAATACAAAAATTCCTTGTATAAGGCTATGGCTAGTGGTCTAAACTTTCTCAGGTTTGTGAAACACTGGTCATACTCTCATCCCACAGGAATAACAGATGGGTTGTCCTTGTACACAATATGCTATCCACCTGCACTTCATTAAAGAGCTGCATTTTTGTACATGCCACACCACAAGATCACCATGATGACATAGCAGCTTCAGAGAACAGCGTGACTAGGGCTTTTTTTCTTTTTCTTTTTTTTTTTTTTTTTTTTTTTCTCTCTTGTAACACAGAGGATCTGGCAGACTTTTACCTCCTGACACTGTTTACAGCATATATTGGTCGATACAGTCCCTTATTGCATCTGCTCTGGGAATTAAGGAAAGCAGCTTCAAGGCAGTAAGGTAAGTGCTGCTGCATGTTTTAACCGTAATGTTCAGCTATTTAAGTGTAGCTGTAATGGGAATGTGAAAACATGTCAGGATAAGTTTGCCAATTTGTAAATTGAACACAAATCAACAGTTGCTTGGTGGATTTGCTTTCTCAGTTTCCTTAAAACAATCTCACGTATTTTGTGCATCAGTGTTGCTCTTTTTTAGTCTTTTTTGTTCTACTTCAAAGAGTTGATGTACAGTACAAAGAAATTTGTAAGACTACTCACTGCTTACTTATTCATTCATAATCTATTAGTAAGAGTTCCACAGACTCGATTTCTTAAAGAATTTTGCTTCATTTTACAAAAAGACAAGTTATCTTGATATTTAAATAATTAATCAAGTAAACTATGAGAGGGAAATTGTAGGTATTTTGATTTTCTTTTTGCTAATTTTAAATATAATATTGAAATTTTAAAAAATTAGATCTTTTGCAAACTGTGTAAGTGCTTATGTTGCAGAATTAAGTTATATTTAGTTTAAGGCTGATTGAATGATAAGTTTCTATTTATCTTGTTTCACAACTTTAAAATTAAGGTAATATAGATTAGCTCCAAAATACTTTGAATAGTTTGTCTACTCTACTGTAGTAATCATTTTTCCAATGATTATTTTGTGGATATGCCATTTAGTATGTTTTGGCAAGTAGCCTGAGGAACTTCACAAATATTTTCACACTTGTTTTGCAACGTAACTGGTTAGAACAAAAAGGCAATTAGTTCAAGCTTGCTTATGTTATAAGATGAGCATCTAGGAATCTATTCTGATTTTATCTTTTGGATTCATACAGTTCAGTGCAACAGACAAGCACATGTAGAAAATCTATTTACCTTTTACACTTCTGACAGAGAAACATTTAGATATGTGAATGAAAAATCCATGAATAAAACAAGTTATCTATACTACATATGTACTTTACTGTGCTATTTTTTGTCACAAACATGCTCATATGCTCTGGCACTACAGAATTGTCACCTACATTTTAAAATGTTGTTGATAAAGTAATTAAAAACATTTGATATCTAATTTTAAAAATTATTTTCAGGGTTCTGCATAGTTAAACTTTGTATACTATTTAGAAGAACTGTCAGCCTATGATATCAGGAATAAAATTTAGCATTACAAATGTAATTTGAAAATAGAAGAACAATATAATTGGAATTTAAAATAGCATGTTTATGATTCTTTATCAGTAAGACTATAAAATGATGCAGATGTGTAAAAATACCACTGTAAAGCCAAAGAGTGTAGTCCAAGGATTCCATTACACTCTGTCTTACACTTAGAATACAGAAGCACTTAGTCCCCCATCCTTAATGTTTAGTGCTTAAATAGGACCTGATTTTGAGCTGAATTGTGTCACTAGTGACTTTGCTTTCAGAGGAGCTGCACTTATTTATACCAGCAGGGGACTGAAGGTTGAGTTTATGTGTTCTCATGCAGTAATGAAGAACAGACAAAGGAAATCACACTGATTACTCATATTTCAATGATTGTTCTATCCTATGGTTTGTAATTGCTAAATCTGATGGGACTGATGCCATGGAGACGATATACGGTTGTCCTTATTAAGGGGACAGCAGCTTAATATCTAGCAGAGTGACTTTGTGGGTAATTGACTGGAGATAATGAGACATAATGGAGATAATGGAGATAATTAAAAAAAATATTCATGCTGTACTGTAGCAGATCAATAGGCCCTGCCTAGAGGTACTTCAGTTGAGATTATTAGTTGTCTAGAATGTGATGTGGCTTTTATCAAGTCAATAAAAGCAAGAAAATTTAGAATTAGGGAAGACTTTCTAACTATGCCCTGTTTTAAAAACTGTACTCTATGTTAAGCAATGCCAATAGCAAGACTGACTTACTCTGCTGGAAGGTTGCCCAGATCTGAGACCAATGCCTGGTGGTCTCTTTACAGGCTTCACATGCTTTCTGAAATTACTTTAAAAGAAGGTTCAGAGGAATTTCTTAATCATCTCAATCTCTGAACAGTTGTTGGGTACACCAAGCCTTGTCATACTGGTGAAAATCAAAGTAAGCTCATTGACTCCAGTGATGCTAGACTCACTTTTCCAACACATCTATCTAGGTAGTAAGAAATAAAAGCAAGACACTAATCTTCACAGATAAGTATCTTGTGGAGTATCTGACAAGCAAGGTATGCCCTTAAAAAGGTGAGACCAGTCATACTGAATCACAGCAAAAGATCCCCAAGGATGTGTTTACTGACACTGAACGCCCTTCTGCTGTATGTGAACTGGAAGACCAACTATGTGAAGCAAGTACTTGATTGTTCTATTGATTTAAGATGATCATACAATGTAATAAAAAATTGTTATATATAGAATTTGCAAGAACATTTGCACTATCTGAATTTCATTCGTTTCAGATCTGCTGTAGATCCATATTAGATAAAGCATACTCATGCACACATATGCATTTTTTGTTGCTTGACATGTCCAGGAGAATATGCTTTATATTTCTATTAGTTTGTTCTTTAGGTGAGTATGACAGTTAGTGTACTTTTTGCTTTAATGGACATGATCCTTGAGGAGAAGATATTTCAAACTACAAGAATCTTAACAACACACTCTACAGCAGATCATTAATCTGAGTTTGTAACTTCCTTGCCTTTTTCAAACTTCAGTCAAATTGCCACATTAAATATGAGGCAATTCAGTATATTAGGATTGCTTGATAGAGTTTAAATGGCAGAACTGCCTCTGAACATGGCCTTCAGCAAAACTGAATTTGAAAACTCTTCTGTGTCAAATTTTAAAAACTTGGGCTGTATCATCCTTCTTGTGACTTAATGAATGAATGAAGGAAGATATAAAGAATGTTTTACTTACAGCCGCAGAATGACCTGCAAATTTACATTACAAAGGCTGATTATAACAAGACAGGGACTACAGGTTTTCAGTAGTAACAATGCAATACTAACAAAATTATATATTTAGTAGCTTTGAACAGGAAGCCTAAATTAATTAGCTTTTAATTATAAGCTTTATGTGGTAAAATTTCAAATATTGCTGAACGAGATTAAAAATTAAAGTTATAACTTTTTTATTCCCTTTCACCATACAGGGACAAGACACATTGCAAAGATGACTTTAAACTCCCTACCCGTCTTTCTGTTATTGATTAGTGGCATTTTTTGTCAATATGACTATGGTCCTGGAGATGATTATGGTTATGATCCTTTTGGGCCATCCTCAGCAGTCTGTGCCCCAGAATGTAATTGTCCTTTAAGCTACCCTACTGCCATGTATTGTGACAATCTTAAACTGAAAACCATTCCAATTGTGCCAAGTGGAATAAAATACCTTTATCTTCGAAACAATATGATTGAGGGCATTGAAGAGAACACATTTGATAACGTAACAGACCTACAGTGGCTGATCCTAGATCACAACCATTTGGAAAATTCGAAAATTAAGGGAAGAGTCTTCTCTAAACTAAAGAATCTGAAGAAACTTCACATTAACTACAACAATTTGACGGAAGCAGTTGGACCACTCCCCAAAACTCTGGATGACCTGCAATTAAGTCACAACAAGATCACAAAAGTCAATCCTGGTGCACTTGAGGGGCTGGTGAATCTGACTGTCATTCACCTCCAGAACAACCAGCTGAAAGCAGATTCTATTTCTGGGGCTTTTAAAGGCCTGAATTCACTTTTGTATCTTGACTTAAGTTTCAATCAACTTACAAAGCTACCAACAGGACTGCCTCATTCCTTACTCATGCTGTATTTTGATAATAACCAGATCTCCAATGTTCCCAATGAGTACTTCCAGGGTTTTAAAGCCTTGCAATATTTACGTTTATCCCACAATAAATTAACAGATTCTGGAATACCAGGCAATGTTTTCAATATCACGTCACTGGTTGAGTTGGATCTCTCCTTCAATCAGCTGAAGAGCATTCCAACTGTCAGTGAGAACCTCGAAAACTTCTACCTCCAAGTCAACAAAATTAACAGTGAGTTAAATTTGTGTATTTTCATTAATATTTACTATGGGCTAGACACTGATGGACAATGCAAGTGTCTGAAAGGGTAGATCAACCAGCCTGAAGAAATGGTATTGGTTGGACTGTTAGCACACTGACATTTCTCTGACTGTTGTCCACATTAATGTTAAAAGAGAGATATTTATCTGATAGCTACTCAAATTACCTAAAGAGAGAAATCTCTGGTTTTATACTAACTTGGGTATTATTGGTCAAATTCTCATCTTGTGTAAATTAGAGTAACTCCATAGAAGCAAGAGCAGTTGTCTTACACAACTGAGGAAAAAACAATGGGAAAAGTTTGATCAGTGTGGAAGATCCAAATGTCAGCAAAAATGAGACAGATGGCAGCTGAGGATCTGACTGTGGTATGTGTAACCTTTCAGGATGCTGGTTATAAAAGTGCTAGAGGGTGGAGAGAGGGAGAAGACAAAAAATTCATAAGGTATCAGCCACAAAGCACAATGAAAAAGATACAACAAAGTAGCTGCTTTGTTCTCTTTCCTCCCTCCTCCTATGCAGTGTCCCTCCAAACCCATCTCGAAATCCAAAGAGCTACAGCTATTTTAATTTTCATTCCCATTTCCCACATTGTATGATCAGGTGGCAAGCTTTTTCCATTCAATCATGATTTGAAAAAATGTTCCTTCTGAAGTCAATAAATGTCACACCTTGCATGAGATCATGTAGGTTTCTACTGAGACAGGGCTTTTACAGAGCTCTCCTAATCCTCAGGTGGGAAGGAGATGTTGGAGAGCTGGAGGGGCCTTACCACCATGTCAGAAGCTCTCCAGCCGTACCTATGTCAGTGGTGGTCCCTGGTGTGACATCATGTTGCCAGCTGGCATAAAGTAAACCACAAACATGTCTCTTTTGTTTGCCTGCTTGTATCCATCAGGGGTTTAGGATATAGGTGTTAACTCTTCCATACATAGCTAAGTCCATACAGATGTAGCTTCTAAAGTCAAATATTTGAGTGCAGAACTTACCAGAGGACAAGACCTTTTGAAACATTTTGTATTTGCTATGCTTCACAGTTTCCTCAATGTTATGATTCACACACCACCCCCCACCACCCCCATTACATCTCAGTTCCTTGTTTTGATGAGAGGGGATGGTGTGAGGAGTGGATGAGCACCAGCTACTGCTGCACTGTCATTGCTACCCTATGAACAGACCCAAGAGAACTCACTCTACTGGTTTTTGCTTAACCATAAAATCTAGCAGACTTCAATAATAACTTTTCTTGACTATCTGATTTCACAGGTATAATATTGTGTTTCTTAGGATGCTAACTGACAATGTGAGACAAAATTTAGTTAGGAATAAGCATTGTGACCAAAGCCTTTGTAGTTCACTATTCATTACACCTGACCATACAGTGAGTGCTTAGTCTTTGTAAAAATTGACTGTTCTTTGAGCATTTGGGCCTCAAGCAAAGGACCAGTTTCTTTTTTTAATGTTGGGGTTTTTTTTAATTTGCCAGAGATTTTTGTAAGGATGACTGTAAACAAGGCAAGCTTCCCTTCCATACTATGGCCCATGGTACAATAGTGTGAGATAGAGACTTCTGTTTTAGGGGTAATGATTTGCCTTTAAATGTACAAAAGGTATAATCTTCCAGCTTATGCTTACATAATCTAAAGTTTTCATTTATACTGAAATTTAACTTAAATATATTTCTCCAGAGTTCTTAATTTGTTAGTGTACCTTTTTCTCAGGTACCTTTAGGTGAGCAATAAACATTTATATTTGTCTAAGAAAGAGTAGTCTGATTCCAACTCTGGTAATACCAGAAAGAAAGGAACTATTTCTTTATGTTATTGTCCATGAGTTTCATTAAAGAAATTACATGTTTGAGAAATACCCCTATTTGAGTGACTTCAAACTTTTTGAACAAGAGTTGATTAACATATATATTAAAAAAATTATAGCAGAATTGGCTTCATTATGTTCATTATGTTTTCATCTGTGGTGTGTGGAGCAGTGGTCAAAGTGGATAGCAATCTGGAGTGAAGACAAATTCAGAGTAACTCCTCTGATCTCTAATTAAATGAAGCACATCCATTATATTAAATGTAAGTTAAGTATCAACTGTATACGCTATCTACTGTACTTGATGCTTGTTGGATCTCCAAGCTCAAACCTACACAGTACCTTCTAAACTGAAACTTCTTTTTTTTAATATTTTTTATTAGTAGTAATTTAGAGGGTGGAATTTTCTGTTTAATAACAACAGTGGCTCACTACCATGCTCTAAGATGCTATTAGGATGACATATATGTATACACACACACACACATACTTGTTTTGTAGACTCCTCAAGGCAAAAAGAAACTGCAGGATAGAAAAAGGAATCAAAAAGTTTCAGTGACACAAGAAGAGGGTTCAAATGCAGACTTCTCCATATTTAATTTGTGCTTGTAAAGGGTTAAGGAGAGAGTTGTTGCTTCCACAGGAAACCCCACCAGGAACATACAATGTGAATGGAGTATAACAAGGGGGAATGTGAAAATAATCTGCTCCAGTCTATCAGCTGGATCAGTACCTGTACCATAATTGTACTTATTCTAAACAAAGTTATTTGTGCAGGGGCTTTATGGTCTGTTACCTGGCTCACTGCACCAATCTCAAAAGGATTTTTTTACAATGGCCTAGGAAGATACAACTCACACATGATTACTGTGGGACCACAGACCCCCAAGGATGAGTATAGGATTTCAGATTCCATTAGGGCTACCCCCAGTATTGCACACCTGAATAAGGAACATTTGCACAGTTAATCTTCCTCTAAAGATTAGCTAAAGGCTGCTTACACTCATGAGGTACAAGGCATATGCTCTCACCCCTAGCACATAATAAGAAATGAATTCTGTCTAAAATATAAGTGTTTCTAGGCTCCTGTTTTGCCCTATAGATATAGGAGAGGAGAGAGGATGCCTGTTCCCGATTTTTTTTTTTATTTTTTTACCCCAGGTATTTTAAATTTTCAAGTACTTTGTTAGAATATCAGAATTTCTTATGGCAACAGACATTTTTAGTGAGAAAATAATAATTCAAATGAAAATCAAACTTTCATCCAAACCTTCTTATTCTTAATGTCTGGCTCATTCAGGAATTCTGTGTTGGGAAAATATGAATGCCATACTAGAGGCAAAATTCCAGGTACACTGCCTTTGAACCTGAATACTGTAAATTCAAGAAGACATTTAAACACCTGAAACATTAATAAGCATAATAAGGAAGGAAGTAAGCCACTGACACATTTTGTGCAACATTGCTCTAGTCTAACTAATTGGAGTTCCCATATAGATCATATAGGTAACAACACATCAAGTGTTTTCACAAGACTCACTTATATTATTTTCTGCTAGTGGAGAATACAATTAGAAAACCAACATTTTTAATATGCTTCTAAAACCTGACAATTATATTAACTGTATAAAAAAATAATACACAAACGTAGTGCGCACCAAATGTTGGAGACAAATCCCACTGAAGCCCAAGATGGAGCTTCCTTGACTTCTGTGAGGACTAGATCTGCATCCGCTTCCAAAGTGTTTTCAGTCTCATAAATAGTCAGCACAGATAAGTATTTTGGTAACACAGATAAATTTTGTGGTTTACATGCATGAAGTTACATCCTTTGAATAATCAGACATCTACTGAAGTATAAGAACACCTTGTTTTGCAACCAGAAGTATTTATGCTCAAAAGTAACAATATGGAAAGAAAACAAATCAGCAAATTTATAAAGTTTTTAAATGTCTAGCTTCAACAAAGTATACTTACCATGTCATTCCTGAATGTCAAGAAAATGGATAAAAAATATCTGTATTAGAATTCATGTTTATCCTAATCTTTAAAAATTACACCCAAACTATCTGCAGAAAAGTGGACCTAAATAGTTAATGGTATAGTCTGTAGGCCAAGCAAATACATTCAAAGTCTCAGGAACTTATGTTTTCATTCAGCAAAATTCCACACAGATCCAATCCTATAAACATCTCTCAGATTATATGATTCTAAATTTCACAGGAATCATCAGTTCACTTTAGCTGGTACATTCTGAATTGGAAGAGTATTACAATTTGTCTGCAATCTTAAAATTATACTGTATTGCAATATGGACTGCCTAATAAATGTGCCATTAAGGACACATTTTATCTCTTACCCTTCCAAAAGAAAGCTGTACAATATACAAAATCTACGAAACTTTTTTGATTTTCTTAATCAAATTGGTGATCAGCATCTAATGTTTGAAGTACATTTCCTCAATCTCTATGCAAAACAACTTATTTTGTGAAAGACACACAAATCTTTACCCATTCTCCAACATCACTTCTCTGTGTCCAAAAAATTACCTAAGTTCTCATGCTTTAAAGAGCTGTGTGCACAGATGGGTGCATATTTGCACTTGGTTAACACAAGCCATGTTTCATCAATGATAGATGGTTATTGTAATGCCAGTTCTGAAAGAATCCTATTGAAGTTAAAGTGGAGATATGAAAGACATTTCCTCCACTTCCTTTAACACTACAACATATTTTCGGCCATCACCGTATCTTAAATAATCATGCAGAAAAGATATCTAAGGTGGTGTTTTCAAAAGTTCATAAATGACGTATGATTGGTAGTTAAAATGGTATCTGATTTTGATAAAACTACCTTGATTTCTCAGAAGTTATGGGAGCTAGTCCTTTGCAACATAAAAGCAACTGAAGATACCAAATTTGTCTGCATGCTAGTGACTGGGTTTCTTAAAGGAGTCCCTTTAAAGTATTTTCTGTGTGAGTTCAATTGATGTCAATGGCCTGAAGAACAAGCCTCTTCAGACTGCTTTAATAGTGATTTAGTTTTTCAATGGACTAATCCTTTGTCTGACTCAAAGTAAACATGGGTGAGAGTGAAGGACCATCCTTGCAGAGTTCACAATGTGATATGCAGGGAACATCAGGTTTAATCACATACATTCTCTCTTGAGGATAGATCTTGGCATGACAGGGATGTATAACATACGTATGTGTATGCTTATGTATACTGAGCACAGAACTCTGCTTCATGAAAATTCTGGCCTAAGTTTAATATACTCATAAGAGACAAGACATAGTTTTCCATTCAAGACCTGTTTGGTGTTATGTGAACCAAATAATACTTCAACTGAATAAAGAAAATATATATATCATGATCTATACATTACAATAAAATTTTTTTAAAATATTTTTTTACATTTCTACTAATCTTCTAATCCCACTGTTCTGGAAAGGTTCAACTATAAAATTTAAATGTAAAACTCCTCCCCAACCCCAGCCCGAAACTTCATTTTGAAGCTAGTAAAACACAATGACGCATGAAAAATAATATTTGACACAGACACCTATTGGACTGCCTGTTCTTAAGGGTAGGGCCATATCATGGTTTCAGTTTCTCCAGAAATGTTTTACTTCCCTCAGTATCTTATGTAGCACTGTTTTACGCTTCCATCGTAATGTACCCAGCACAATTGATTCTTCCCTCTGCATCCCCACTAAAACTGGAGACTCATTTTTTACCTTTTTTTCTAAATGCCAGACTAGACCTCTATATGAAATCTAAAGTCTTAAAAATCAAGTGGGAGCACATAGCGCTTGAAAAACTCAGTCTTGAAATTCTGAACCTCTCACAACTAATGGAAAGAACCTTTCCTAACACAAGCCCCTCTAGTTTATTTAAACTCATGGCAAATTGTATCAGTGGATATGCAAAATACTGAAAAATAGTAGAATAAATGAAGGTCAAAATTTCCAAATAAAATTTATAAAAAGCAGAAAAATAATGTTTTTCCCCTATTTGCCCTAATTATTCACACTTTCTTTTCTTCATGTTCCCTTTGTTTCAGAGTTCCCGTTGAGCAGCTTCTGTAAGGTTGTTGGGCCAATGACCTATTCCAAGATCACACATTTGCGGCTGGATGGAAACAATCTGACTCGGGCTGACCTGCCACAGGAAATGTACAACTGCCTTCGGGTGGCGGCTGAGGTTTCACTGGAGTGAGATACCTAGGAGCACCCAGTTCCCCTCTAGGGGCAGTAACTACAGGAATTACATCATGATAGCTCTTTAAAATTAGGAAAAGCCTTTTAAAAAAAGTGTCAATCTGCATATTATCCATTCTGTTTGTTAATATTAAGCATGCACTTGGCAACTTTAAGGAAATGTTCCCATATTTTTACAAACAGTTGTGTTTAGAAAGTGAAAGAATGACCAAACATGGTGCAAAATCTGCCTTCATATGGCTGGTATGTTGATTAAAAACGTTCAATTTGACATAAATCTATGGCCATGCATGCAATACATGCCAGCTGATACCAGACATACATGGTAGCCAGGTGGGTTTCATCAGAGGGCTGAGCAGTATAGGCTAGCCTGTGTAAATACAAGACTCCTCTCCAACCAATCATCATTCATGCCTTTTTCATGTTGTTATCAATTACAAAGGAAAAAAATATTTGAAAATCTAAGAACAATTTAAAGTGTATGAAAATATGTTTTCAGAGCCCATGACATTATTAAATTAATTCAATATATGAAAGATAACAGGGAAACAAACATTTTTCAGGTTAAAACATTGTTTACTCTTCTTTTGGTCATATTTTCATTTAAACTTTCATGGTTAAGATTTTTTATCCATTGCTGGTATAGATGTTATTTCAAAATAAGTCATATATGCAAATATTTTTATTCAATTACTTGCATGCTACTTTTAACCAGATTGTAGAAATAAAACATAGCAAATAGTATTTTTGTGTCCATAGCATTGTCACTCTTTTATAAATTGAAAAAAAATAATCAGGTTAAGACAAGATAACCAAAGCTGTTCCATTATTATTAAAATTTATTGTAAGGTTAAATAAACTGTTTTCTCTACTTTCAAGCTTCAATATGTTTGTAAACATATAATTTAACATATGCCACTGCACTTGTGTTGGCCATTAGGTCGATGTCTTATGGAGTCTGCCGTATGGGAGTCAGTGTACTATGAAATAGTGCAAATTAAATTCTCAGTATTGTCAAAAGGACAATGAAATTTCTTAGAAACTGTGGGCAATGAGTAAAATCCAGCCACAGCTACTCATGATAGAGACATAGTAGATATTCTACCTGGGAATGAATAGTCCAAATGTTGTCAGCATCTTGGAACACACATGGAAATAAATGTGTTAGTAACTGAGAGCCATAAATGACTTGCTTGCAAACACAGATCATCCCACGGGTACTATTTTCCTTTCAAGTACTAAACTACTAAACACTCACACAGAAACTCTTCTAGTTTCTATAGCAAAAGCAGAAATGGTCAGCTTTGGGGGAAAAAAAACCCAAAAACAAAAACCAAAAAACAGAAAAAAAAACATCCCACACCAAACCATTTAGTTGGCACATTGTCAATTCCAGATGTTGGCACATTGTCAATTCCAGATATTAAGAATCAATACACAATTCACAAAGAAATCTGGGACTAAAATAAAAGGGGAGATGCAAGACACAATAGAAATATTTCCCTACTCATCTTCATCATTTTGGAACTCAGAAGTGTTACTGCTTTTTTTACCCACATACAGGAAGGATTGAAAGTAACCTTTGTTAAAAGTAAGGTAGAATTTTCATAGAAGAATAAAAGCTAAAGCTGGGGCTTTCTGAACACATCAAAGTGGGAATCACTATGGAATAGCACCTAGGCATCATAACATAGGAGAAGAAGAAAGATGTGCATGCAAAAAAGCCCAAAGAATAGAAAAAGATACAGGAAACATCATTCAACCATTTCCAGAGAGATTTTGACACAACTGTCCCCTTCACAGGAAAATATACTAAAGACTAAGACCTTTAGAGAACAAACTGATATTGAGATGTGTCACCGCATAGCTTTGATCTAGCAAACAGGACAGAAACATATCCTTCTTTTGAGTTTGTTTCAGTAAACCAGTTACCTTTATGCAAAATGAAACAGTGTGCACACTGACACTGAGAACAGTCCACCTCAGGATAGATCAAAATATGTTGCTTATGGTGCTTTCTACCCTTATGTTGCAAATAAAGCATCCACAGATGTCCACAAGCTATTTTGAAGTCTGTTCAAGGGGTACAGTCGGAGAAATCCCTCTCAAAATTGCAAACAGTACCAATGACCTTCCTCAGAAACCGAAGAACCTTAACCTTGCAAAGAGCACTTGGACAACTAAGAAAAAAATGGCATTTGGCAGTAAGTTTTTATCTTAAACACCTTTGTCCTGCAGTTCAGAAATCCCCAGTTAGCTGGGGAGGGATAACATTACACAGCTTGTTCTTCACAGTACCTGTGAAAAAACAGGAGCAGAAGGTCATTCTGGTAAAGGAGAAATGGAACACAGTACCTTTTTGCTTTCACATTGTAAGACACAGAAGCAAGTTTCTGCTTCTGCATTAACTAATTCATCTAAATCACACTATGAAGACTGTATAAGTTCCTGATCTCTACATATCTTACAGAAACTAATAATTAAAAATATACGTGTACCCTAGTTCTCAGTTTATAAAAGTGACATGAATTGTTTTCTAGGCACTAGGCAGAAATGTAGGTGTTTGGGAACACTTAACAGAGCTAGAGCCTTGGGAAATGAGTGGCTGCATCTTGCAATTTCTGCCCTTCCTGGAAGGGAAGGTGATGGATCTTGGTTATAAACCCCTCAGCATTCTGGATACCAGAAGACATGATGCATACATCCCTGTTCCCACCTAACCTGATGATATCATAAAAGACTTATGTGTACAGGTGCAAACTTGTTACTTAAAAGCAGGCAGACATGAAGCTGCAGTAACATGGAGACAGCGAGATGGTAAATTAGCCTGAACTACACTGTTTGGGGCTACATAACATGCAGCCTATAGTATAGCTATATGATTTACTTACAATATGCATCCCTCCTTCTTTCAGGTCAAAATGGGCAAATCTGTCATGGCACTTTCATGGTTTTTATGTTTCTTATGGAAGAATATGCAAAAATCAAATCCTTTTGGAATGACATGAAACTGAAAGCAGACATAAAAAGGAACATTTGTGACTAATGTAATGAAAAGCAGTATTGCAATGACAATATACAAAGTCAATAGACAAAACCTTTACCCATGAAATTTCAGGAACTGCTCTGCAAGTATGCTCCACAGCCATTCAGAAAGATAGAGTCACCTTTCAAATAAATAAGTATTGTCTGATTTAAAAAACATTTTTCATATTGGATTAAATTACAGAAGTTCCTTAGAAGGAACAGGCAGCAACTTATGAATTTCTGGACATATACTGGAAACATAAGTTCTCCACGCCTTCCACTGCTTTATGGAGTCCAGAATAGTCAAATGGATCAAGTAAGGAGCAAGCAGTTGTTCCTTCTGGTTCCTTCTAGTGCAAGGAACTTGGCAGGGTCCCATCCCTACTCACAAGCCTTCAGTTTTACTGAAAGGGAATAAATAGGGAGTTGCTTAACATAAACCAAATCCTTGTGAAATCTGGCAACAAGGCAGCAAATCATTAAGAAAAGCAGTCTGAACTGTTATATGTAAAGGTGCAACAATCATAGACTGAAGATGGTAGAGACGGGGAGGTTATAAAGCAAAATGAAGTTCAGTGGAGAGCCACTAAGATGGAAGGTTGCAAAAACCACCCTCAACCTTCTCCTTTCCAGGCTATGCCAAGACACTTCCCTTAGCCTTTCTGAATATACCATATGCCTCGGTCCCATGATTTATTGCAGTCTTCCACTGCCTAAAAGTGCACTATAGAAAAAGGGCCCAGATTCAGGGGTGCACAATGAAAGGACAAGACAAAGGAAAAGTTCCAAAAAGAGGAATTCAAGCTGGACATACAAAGAAATACTTCACAATGAGCATATAAAGCACTGATACAGATTGCTCAATGAGGCTGTGGACTCTCCATCCTTGGAGTTTTTCAGAACTTGCATGGGCAGTGCCCTCAGGAACTGATCTGGCTTTGAAATAAGCCTTATTTTTAGAAGGAGGTTGAA
This sequence comes from Falco peregrinus, assembly GCF_023634155.1. Taxonomy (NCBI): domain Eukaryota; kingdom Metazoa; phylum Chordata; class Aves; order Falconiformes; family Falconidae; genus Falco; species Falco peregrinus. The sequence continues at coordinate 50,001,145 of NC_073726.1, forward strand.
CTGATCTTCGAATGTTCCTTCCAACTTATTTATAATTTCTTTGATTCTGTGGTTCTAAGAATATGAGTAGCCAACGGGGGACAATATAAATTTTAATAACCAGCTCTACAGCTGAAGAGTTTTGCATTGAATCCATGTGGAGCATTTATTGTTTCAGGTTCCAGTCCGTAATTCATCTCCCATGATACTCAAAAAATCATAACTCGACTAAAATTTGGATATAGAATCTGTAGACAAAAACTGTGGAAACTTTCCTTCAATGCCCAGATGTCTGCAGCTGGCTTGTGCAAATCTGCTCCCATTTTGACACTTGTGAGCTACTGAGTGCTGGCAGTGAAGTCAGAGATCTATCTCACCTAACTCTCCCATGTGGGACTGCACTGGCAAGTATGCTTAGATGTCTGCACAAAACAAGGGAAACAGTTTATAAGCTACCAACCCAGTGAACAGAGTGCTTAAGGAGGACATTTTGGTTCTGAACTTTTTTTTGAGATTTAGAGACTGGATAAAAGCCTCTCTAGAGTCTTTTAAGTAGACTCTGTTTCTGTAAGAAAATAATTGGAAGGCTATATAACTTTAATGGATAAATACCTCCTAATTCTTTTCTGCGTGGTATGAACAGTACAACATTAGTTAGCACAGAGTGCTAACTCTGTACTTTGGGACATTCATCTTGAATGTAGGAATGTCAGGTTCAAGTGCCTGGGCAAATGATTGCTTCATGAGGCAAAGAAAACTGTTTAAAAGAACAGGCCAAAATACTTTTAATCACACTGTGTTCTGCAGTTTCTGAGATAAAGTTGTGGTTGTGGGCTAGACAGGATATAATTGTGCCGATATATCCACATGCTGCAATTACAAGAAGCATCCCACCAACGCTCTCCGAGAGGTGATCTGCCTGAAGTACCCAACTCAAATGAGTTCAGAGGTGAGACTGAATTGCTCAGGTCTGTGCTCACTGAACCACATAAAATCCTTGCCCTAAATAATTCATTTTGGATACTTAGAAGTTGTCCTCAGTTTGATAGCTATTGCAGACCCTAAAGCTTCTAGGTGGTTGGGGTTTTTTTGCTTTATATCCCTCCGTTAATGTATATGAAGGTGCAGGCACACAATCAGGAGCTGAGGATTTCAGTGGGCAGTATCATATCTGGAAAAATACATATTGCTGCTCTTCAGTGTTATAAGCCATGATTCTTTTGTGTGCATAACCCCATCTACATGTTTAGGGGTGAGAGTTATCTTTATTTTTAGAATCTGGAATCTTAATCTGCAGATCAGAAAACACAGCATTTATAACAAGTCTTGATTACCTGAATAATTATTATGTAAGTATAACTCCCCTTATACAGTGCCTCTGTGGTACAGCATCTTTTTATTCTGAAATTGTTAATAAATAGCAGAAAAATAAGTCTTGATTAGAAGGCAGTGAAGAAATGAGGCAAATACACAAAAGGGGAAATGCTATTTATAGTCCAGATGACAATGCAGACAATGGAAGCACATTCAGTCAAATGCACCTGATTTCTGAACAAAAGGAAAGCTTTACTTTAGAAAAAGTATACTATTCTGGCAAAAGAGGGTAAATCAAACCCACCTCACAAGGAAAGGATCATGGGGTCTTTTATTCCCTCAAAGAAAGTAATCTTCAGTGACATTTTGAGCAACAGCGTCTAAATCCATTCTTACAATATGTTTAAAAATATTTTTAAAAGTTCATGAAAAAAAAAATGCTGCCCATATCTTCTGTCAGATCTGGTTGTAACACTTAAACCACTGTAAGATGATTCTGATTAGCATCCAAGACACGCTTTTATAGTTGCAGAGAGATCCCCACTATAGTATCTCAGCAGTGGAGGTCAGAAAAATCACCCAAATATTTTCTTAGAATCAGACCCTGCAAGTGCAGGTTTTTCTTTTCCCAAATGGACAGACATGAATGTTGGTGAGAGAAAACAAAGTCTGGAATAACAGTGTAGATTGTAGCACATTTCTTTGTCAGAAAACATAACTAGCTGCTTAACAATACGGAATTTGCTGACTTTAGGTTTCAGTCCTTCATCCAACATGCAAAACCTCAAACATCTCATGTCTCTGGAGGAGCTGCTTGCTAGGGCTACCTCTGGGCATAGCTGCACTGCCTGAAAGACAGGTAATGCATATTTTCCCAACAGACTGAAGAACTCCTTGCTGGGGTTGGTGCAGCAGCACTTAGAAGAGAAAAATACTACTATATCACTAACTCGGAGAGCTTCCATCCCAGGAGTCCCATGCTCATGTCGAGGTTGCTGCCCCTGTTATCTTTCCTGCTGCAACTCAATCAGTTCTTGTATTGCTCAGAACAAGGGTTTATGGATACGGAGGTCACTGAGTTATCATGTAGCCTTTGGACCTGTAAAGAAAATGGGCTGTTAGATTTAACTATGCAGGCAGACATGCTGTGCAAAAGAGCATTTTTGTCTTTATCGCTTGTCTCCTAGCATGGAGTAAACTGTGCAAGATATCAGTGTTATCTGGTCCACCTCACTAGAGCACGTATTAATAAAATTACAAAGACACTTTGGAATGTATTGAATAATACCTGTAAAAATGCATTTTATTGAAGATAATGCTTTTATTGAAACATGTGTAAGACTTCAGACAGAAGTACTGGAAGTCTTTAGACATTTTATACCCTATAAACCAATTTAACAACAAGCTGTCCTCAGGATAAGTAAGGCCAAGTGTGCTATCTTTCGAAATTCCCATTTTCATCAAAATTCCAGTATCTCATCATGTGCATCTGCCATCCATCTGACTCTGCAGACTGGTTTCCAAACCAGAAAACAAGTGTTTCCTCAACTTCACATTAAGACTTCATCATTATGGCCATGTTGCTGCCAAAAAAAAAAAAAAACCCAGTAAGATGAATAAGTTCTCAAACTTATGTGCAATACTGCATTGATTTCAAGAAGAATTTGTGATTCCATGTGTAAAAATGAGATGATTTTATTCAGGTCCCTAAGTTTAAATAAGAAAAGTCACCCCCTTCAGTACTTTCATTCCCACCCTGGATTCAAAAGGATGGCAGGGTCTGTTGCTCCCAATGAAAGCCACAGACCTGAGCTGAGGTATATATTATATACAGAATGCAGAAAGTAACAAAGCATTTACCTCTGGGATTTACAGCAGCCACCATGATGACTGGGGAATCATCTAAGAGCAGGCAATGCTGGAGCACAACCCTGGCAAAGGCCTCTAGAGTGCTGCATGGTACTTGGATAGGGATGGATGCAGGAATTCTCCCTGGAGCTGGATTCCGGAGCTGTCTCCAAAGAAAAAGGTGGTGTCAGCTGGCACCAACGTGCTGGATGCTGAGGACTTTCATCCATAGTATAAAGACTTAGTTTCAACATGTTACATCTGAAAGGATAATTAGTGACTGGAGTATTCATGGTGAGTGAGATTCTAGCTTTGAGTCAGGATTCTGGAAGAAAACCTGAGTGCTTTGGGAAATGCCAACTCTCACAAATTATGACCAACATGCCAGTTCAAGAAAAAAATCACATAATCTAATGTTTAATTTCAGTATTTCCCAAGAGTATCTGCATTAAAAATTAAACCAAAAATATGACAATTTATGGAAAATAAAATAAGGGCTGGGTTTTCATATACCTTAATGCCATTTGGCTTTTCTTTCTAAATGCTAAAAAAGCACCTGAACCTTGAATTTCTCATCTGGCAGAATCACTATAGCAGAGATTTATTGTAAGGAGACTAAAATATTTCTTTCTTTAAGTTGTGGGAGTACTTTTTTATGAAACCCTTGTCGTTTATTTTAGAGGATAGATCTTTCTATAAGTCTACACTTCTCGGAATTCATCATCGTATTGTGGGAATTAAAAATGAAGGTAATATCAAATATTTTTGGACTTCTTTAACAACAGAACGCAATAAGAAAACAAAAGTAGCACTAACACCTCACAGAATGTTTACGCTATCTTAGAGTATTTAATCCATGATGGTTTATTTTTCAAACCTGCAGATTTACAAAATGGGTGTCGGATGACTAATTTGTTTTAATTTACTGTTAGTTGCCTGGAAAATACTAAACATCTAAATAGCCATATGCAGACCCAAGAACTCCATGTATGTGCGTAATTGATAAATGCATGTTGGATATTTAAGATACATTTAGCATATATGGCCATACATCAAGCATTTCACAAATTGGGTCCCCGAGTAGGATAAATTTGTTTCAGTATTGAAATTGTTGAAAACATGAAAACAAATTAAAGTAAGAGTTTGACAGTTACATTTACATAGTAGGTAAACTAAACCTATCTAGCCAAGATAAATACCAGATCTTGGCATTGTGTCATGGAACCTTTTTATGGTGTCACTGTGGTAAAGAGCTCAAAATAGAGAAAGGGCCAAAAAATTCCTTAATGAGGCATATTCAGGAGAGCAGTGTATTTCCCATAAAAGCTGAGCCCTTTTCCACAGTTTTTCTGTTCTGAAATGTGTTTCTCTGCAAGGGTGTCTTTAAGCTGAGCTACTCAGTTCTCACTGTGGTTTTTACAAAGGAGTGAAGGTGTGCAGAAAGTAAACTGCTAGAATTTTTTTTCTGGAATTTTAGAATAGGATCTCATCTTCCTAAATCCTATACAAACATTTACATATCACAAATTAATCCAGCCCAACTATTTTCCAGGGTGTCTCCTAATCTAACCTGAAAGCTCCCTGGGTGAACTCTCTATACTTCCACTGCCTGTATGTGCACAGAAATGCCTGTTTACATAGAAGATGCATTTTCTCTCACTGAGATGTCTAGGCAGACAATTCTAGGCTTCTAGGAGAGATGCAGAGTTCCTGCTTCTGTTTTGGTGTGGGTCTGGTTTTTTTGTTTTGGTGTTTTTTTGGGGTGTGTTTTTTGGTGTGGGTTTTTTGTTGTTTGGTTGTGGGTTTTTTTGTCCCCCACAAGGAATGATGTAGAGTAAAATTTGTCCATTCTAGCAGGGTCTGGGACATCTGTGCTGCCTCTTTGATCTGTCTGCACTGTCCCTTGGGCTAGCCTGGCAGGCTCACTCATCTGCTTTATTTTAGTCTCTTTGGTCTTGTTGACCTTTTGTGGCTCCTTTTTAAAAGGAGTAGCAGATATTATTAGTTGGGATATATCACTGTCTGGTCATGGAATTGTTTGGAAATAGAACTTTTGTCTTTGTGACTGAGTAAAACTCAGAGCTTCCTACTTAATTTCAATCAGCAATGCAAAAAAGAGATCACCACTACACCCCAATCTTCAGAAAAGAAAGAGGTGGACTGAACCCTGACTAAATGTAAACACCTGCCCTAAGTGGTTTGCATGGGTGGCTGGAGCTATCAGTAGAGTATGTGCTGATGGGAACATAAACTGGACTTACTCCCTTCAGGTTCTGAAGCACCACTTTTTTATTAGTTACCATGAAGGGAATTTAAGAGCACGTTTCAGATAAGCAGATTGTCCTTTGGAGCAAGACACTTGCATTTTGGTAACATAGTACCCAAATTAGGCACCCTGGATTGCAGCTTGTGCTAAATGGAGCAACCCACAGAGCCAGTGAATTAGCTCTGCTTGCAGTATACTCATGGGTTTGCTGGTGATGAACTATACACATGCTTGATGTATAACAGACCTTACTTTGTATTAAATATGAGACATATGGCAGCCATTATTGAAAGAAAGCAATGCATTTTTTCACCGTCAGCAACTTCAATGCTGGAACAAAACAACAGCTCTTACAGCACTCCCAGTTGTCCGTATCTCCTCCAGTGGGTCTTTCTAGTTTATCTGTGTAGCCCTTCTAGTCTTTCTCAAGCTTGTGGGCTGTTCTAGTCTCAAGCATGTACATCACTCTTTTCAAGGAGATGTTAACACACTCTGCAGTTGTTGGTGCTCCTCACTTTCTGATATTTTTTTAATACAGATTCTCCTATTACATTGAATAACAGTGTGGATTGCCAGGAGATGTATGGAGCAAAAATCATCTAATAGCTTGAGACATCTTCCTCAAACTAGAATGCTCCCAAGAGTATCTTCTAAAAGGTCTCCCAAATTCACAGAGTGGGCATTCACAGTATTTTTACTGTAATAATTTTTCCACAAATACCTTGCACACTGTTACTTTTGGGGAGATTGTTCGTGGTCTCAGGAGCAGTTTGTGTTTCACTGATATTTGCCTTTGATTGCTCAGCTTCGCAGGTTAAAAATTACCTTATTAACACAAAATTCTTAACGCCCTCTTACTGAACACAAGGCCCTGGAAAGTGTCTCAGGTTGGATACTCAAAACAAAAAGCCTCCCAAACCATTAGTCACTTTTGAAAATCTTGGCCATGGTCTTTTATTAGTCCATAAAACTTTATTACCATATATTGCTCCCTTTAAATAATAAATAGTAACACCAGATGATGGAGGACTGAACAAAACAAATGCATCATGGGAAATATGTGTGTAATCTTGAAGATAGCATGGAAAGCAGTCCTTTCTGAAAAGTCTGCTTGGGCATCCGAGGAATCACTTCTTCCTGCAGACTTCTTTCCAAAATTTTTGAGTGCAGATGAAAATACATATTACAGTCATCACACCCTTTCTTCCTGATTTTGAGGACATTTCTTGTCATTTTTTTCTGCTCTTTGCAACAGAAGAAACAAAAATTCACATTACTGTGAATGTCTTAGTTCTTCTCCGGCTTCTTTGAATGGGCTGGCAGCATATGTGTTGGATAAGGATCAGATACCTGGCCTTCAGATCAACAAAGGGCACACTGTGACACACCTCTAACTTGCTGAACTGTAGTTCATACAAATAGTCCCACTGCCTGTCACAAGGTAACCAGCAGGTCCCTCTGCCAGTGACTTCTATGACAACATAACGAACATCTGTACATGGTTAGCAGGTTAAAGGGTAAATTCAGACCCCCATGAAACATAAGATAAATCAATCTTTCTTTTTTTGTTTAATATGTAACATCTGGAAACTTGCACTTAAGTGTGTCACAACAGGTATTTGCCACCAGGACTCACTATTTTAAACCCTTCAGTATACCATTTGTGCAGGTCTCAGTTCATTCTTTAACGATGAACAGACCTCAGTGCCTCCATATTCTCTCTATACACTCTGTGCAGATTTAGCACAAATGCAAACCAGTTTTACATTGCACTGCCCGGCTTTTACAAGAATTATTGATGCCCTTTTTATGCTGAAGTCTCCTTAAATCATTCACAACTATTTTAACTTTCATACAGCAGTGCCTCTGCCTCTCCCCACCTTTCTTCCCTGGACTCCAGCTGACAAGCCTCCTCATCATTAGCATGTGGCATCACATCTGCTGCGGGAGGTCAAAGGAAACATTTTAATCGTTAGGTGTTTAAAGTGACACTCGTAATAAAAAGGTTATTTTTTTCTGTTTATAATTAGACATGTGCTTAAAGTTAGAACCTTAATTTTTAGGTATAGATGTAAATTAATTTCATCTCATTTGAACTTCTGAAATATTCGGGTTAGCATGCGTGCAGGAATCAATTTTATACCTGGCTTATAAGAAAGCCCAAACAATCTCTAAGAGCTATTGAAGGATCTGGAGTTCTAGCAGAATGAAACACTTAAGCACTTTTTATTTTTAAGCACATACTTAAGCCAATTAAAATTACTGATAAACAAAACAGGGTAATACAAAAATATACTTATGAAAAAAAAATTATGATGTGTTTAACATTAACCTTGCTGAAGTCAGTGGAAGCTGCACACATACTGAAAGGTTACTTTCCATTTTTTTTAATTAATCATCTATTTGTCTACTTCCAAACTTCTTTTGAAACATTATTAGTTTAGGAAGAAAAGTATTAAATATAATGATATAAATTGTTAGAGGTTTTATTGTTAAAATAAATTAGATGAAACTGAATTAAAATAATTATACAAATAAGTTTTAAAACTAATATAAACTCATAAAAGGTACAGGATATATTTTCTATTTTCAGTATTTCCATTAGTTTCTTCCCTTAAAAACTTATGCCATTGTTCTGGCTTTGAATGTGGCCAGTTTTCCTGATATTAAGTTGTTACTGTAATCTTGGACTGAAAAAGAAAATTAAAATCCTCCAAAATACTTAATGTGAGAAATATGTGTCTATGTTAGCAAGTTGGCTGGAAAGTGTTTACTTTAGATCAATGATAAAACAAGATAACTAATTGGTGCCTGGATAATTAAAACCAGACCTCACTGCAGGAGGCACTGGAGAGTATGATAACTTTGTAGAAATATATGTAAATATCTCTCTGAACAACAACAAAAAAGGTATGGTTTAATCTTTAAAGAAATGAAAATGTGTTATTAAAAAATTCTTAGCAATTCTTCTGCTATCTTCTCCTCTTAATCAAGAATTATGTCTTTAAATGGCATGGCAGCATCTGCGTTTGATAAAAATCAAATAAAATATTTCCGTAGAAACAGATGGCACTGTTTTTAATTCTTTGTGGCCAGTTCAGGTATTACGAGAATGAATTATGATGTAAGCCAGCTTTGCGTGTGAAGGGTCTTCTGACAAAAATTTTGAATAAAGGAACACTTTGTGCTACCTGTTTCATCTAGACCAGTTCCTCTCATCTGCTAAAACGTACAAATCGACTGTTTTCAGCTGTGTGGCTGCTTGATGTTAAAGTCAGGATTTCCTGTCTTTTCCTGCCTAGGTGCTGAAGGTGCCTTAGTTATTTTAGGGGTTAAAAGCTGTAGCCACTGATGCGTATATATTAGGCTGTATTCATAGAACACAGCTTGTAGCCTGACTCAAGCTATTACAGTCTAACAACAGTGACCAATAGAAAGAGAAGAAGATCCAAGAAAGCTGAGGTAAGCCCAAACTCTGAAGCAACGTCAAATTAGAAACAATAGCTAATAAGGTGTGTATGGTAATACATCTGGGAATACTAGCATGTACTTCAAGTTTTATATGCTGTTAATTCTTAGGAGGACAGGAAGCAAACACAGTGGTTAACAGCCAAAAGCTGTGAATTTACAGTGATTTCTAACTGGCTTCAGATAGCTCCAGGAACTTGACTAACAAGGTAAATTGTTTTATATTTCTTTTTTAAAAATGTTATTAAGGTTATGAATATTTACACAGTGAGAAGGTGCCATTTCACTGTGTAAATTAGAGATGTTATTCTGTAGAAATAATTTATTTGTCCTTTTTTGGAATGCTTCCAGATAACAGTTTCTGAGGCTGCAAGATCTGTGGGATACTACACTTGTTACTGCTACTAACGATGTTGAAAACTATTAAATAACTACATTTCATATGCAGCAACTTAACAGAGCTCTTAACTTTGCTGGTGCCTTAATCCTATGATAGAATTTACTTTTTATTTAAATACTATTTTTGCCAAAATTAACCTCCTAATTTTGACCAGAATTTTCAGCTGTCAGTCTCTTGCCTCTGCATTGCAAAATACATGCTAACCTTTATCAGCAGGCAAGCAAGATAACAGAGTTTGTGAAGCACTGTTTTTGTGCTACACAAATATTTCCCTTTGGAGTAAATTATTATTGATGATTTTGTTCATCATTTAATAGTGGAAACAGTTAAATAAAGCAAATAATTAATTAAGCAAAACAGATACAAGATGCATGGGTCTATACAATTTGATTTGATTAGGATTTACTTTTTGTATCATTTAGATCAGGCTTTTTTTTTGGCTGTTTGCTTTAGAAAAGAAAATTCATAACTTTGGATATGAAGGAGTGAATGAGGGAGGGGAATGGATTACTCAAACATATTCCCTCCAAGCTTTTTAAGAACATGCCCAACAAACAGCTGTTAAAACACTCTTTGATCTTTCACTTTTCTGTGATGAGAAAAGACTCTAGAAAATCTGATCCAGATGTCATTATATATTAAGAGAGGAAAAACAGAAAAGAGGGTATGATGAATTTTAAAAGGAGGAACACTGAGTACAGTAGTATTTATATCATCATGGTATTGATAGCTTTACTGAAGATGGTACCTTATACGAAGTAGTTTATAGTTCTGTACAGGAAAACTTAAATTTATAATCACTCAATGTCGGAAGAATGATCTGTGGTTTCAGGTTCTTTGGAATGACACTTGCATGAACATCAGTTAAACTGGTAGCCAATGTGGAGTCTAAAGCAAATCGGGAAAATGTTCTTCAACATGTAGCACTGATTTGTTTATAACTCTTATATTACTGTTCAGTTTTTCCTTAACAAGCTATAGGTAATATCACAGAAGACAGAATTTGCTATTTATGAAGGAAATATTATTTTCTATGTAATACGGCTTTGCTAAACTAGTACACTGCTGGAGAGTTCTGTTGAGAGAGCGAGCTAACTGTTTTTCTCCCCTTCCAAGGCAAACAATGTCTCTAAAAGTCTATACAAGCCTTTTGCTCTTATTCTTGGTCAATTCTGTGTGGACTCGAACTGTGAGACAAGTTTATGATGATCTGGATCCTGAGCATTGGTCTCACTACACTTCTGAGTGTCCACGAGAGTGCTTTTGTCCTCCCAGTTTCCCCAACGCATTATACTGTGATAACAAAGGACTTAAAGAAATACCTGCAATCCCAGCAAGAATTTGGTATCTCTATCTTCAAAACAATCTAATAGAAACAGTTTCGGAGAAGCCTTTTGTGAATGCCACTCATCTGAGATGGATAAATCTGAACAAGAATAAGATCACCAACAGTGGAATTGAGAGTGGTGTTTTGAGCAAGCTGAAAAGGCTGCTTTACTTATTCCTTGAAGACAACGAATTGGAAGAGGTGCCTGCCCCATTACCAGTGGGACTGGAACAGCTAAGACTGGCTAGAAACAGAATTTCCAGAATCCCAGAAGGAGTCTTCAGCAACTTGGAAAACCTTACTATGTTAGATCTGCACCAGAACAGTTTGTTGGACAGCGCTCTTCAAAGTGACACCTTCCAAGGACTCAACAATCTCATGCAACTCAACATAGCAAAAAATTCACTCAAGAAAATGCCCTTAAGCATTCCAGCTAACACACTGCAGCTGTTTTTGGACAACAACTCCATTGAAGTGATACCAGAAAACTACTTCAGTGCAATACCCAAAGTGACTTTCCTTAGGCTGAACTACAATAAATTATCTGATGACGGTATTCCCCCAAATGGGTTTAACGTTTCATCTATTCTAGACCTACAACTGTCCCACAACCAGCTCACTAAAATTCCGCCAATCAATGCTCATCTCGAGCACCTTCACCTTGATCACAACCAAATCAAAAGTAAGTGTGCATTGTCAGTGTGGGATCCTAACACGACATAATTATTTTAAAATGTCTACTTAAACACAAAAATGTTCTTTGAAATGAAGAGATCAAAAATGTGCTGTAGATTATAGGGAGAAGAGCAAAAGGACCTCCCACAGGTCAGTTTTCAACTAACGTCTAAAATATGACAAACAAATATGTGCATTGAAGTAATACCAGATGTGAAAAATGTTCATATGCATACAGAAAAAACACTTTGCAAACCAATCAGAAATATGAGTGAATTAAGGAGAATTTGTGCATTCACATTTTGCTATATACACGCTGGTAATCATTTTGTGGGAACAAATTAAGTTTTCCACAGAAAGGCTAGGAGTAAATAAGCAAGAAACAACAATAAAAAAGTGGGTGCAGCAAGTTAGGATATCCAATCCACATCTGTATAACTATTAGATTTTCAAAGTTCCTGAGCATGTTAGAGACTTCACTAAACTCCCAGAATTGCTGTGTGCTCAGTTCTTCTGAGTATCTCTCTGCCCACCTAAATTATGTAATGAGAGCTTAAGGGGAGGCACCCTTAAAACAGAACAAAACGTTGGTTGTAGTCAACACAATCTATTTCAAATACGACTAATTAGAATGTGGATATTGAGTATTTCAGGCTTGAATATCTTCCCCATCTTTTCTTTACTGTGTGCAAAATGCTTACACTTGGGTTTAGTCTTTATGAAAAAATCTTCCTACTGGCATTACAGAAGCTTTGTCCTGCTAAGGTTTGTCTCCTCAAATGTCTTCTAACATTTTCTACTTTGTATAAATGAGACAAGGTTTTGTATCCAAGGCTTCTGCTTGTTGTCATGTCACAGCTCTGCTTCTAGCACTGCTTCCAGATTCATCCAGGTACAGTGGGGATGTTATGGACACTAGGTAAAGTATCTGCTCAGTAAGTCCTACAGTCTTTAAATCCTTTTGTTTCATGCCATAAGCCAAAATCAAAGTGATGACTTTCTATTTATCACTGCACAGAAGGTAACCAAGTCTCTACATTTGTCTTCCTGTCACGGTGATTTAATGGAATAAATGGTTCCTTACTCCTGTTTTGTGTCAGTGTAGTTCACAAGTATACTAAATATAATGGATTGGCTTCTGTATGAAACAAAGACATATGAAAGGAAGATACCTATTAATAATTCAGGTTAATTCACTGCATTTTGAAAAACAACTGTACGAAACCTTGTGAAGAAAAATCAGTTCTGTACAACTGTCACATATTTAAGTGGCCTGCAAGAAGTCTATCAGTTAATTAGAGTTAGGGCTTATGACATGTGTTGTTACTGAACATACTTTATTGCCCACTGGTTACAAAGGGATTTATTTTAATTGGTTCACTGTGAGGCCTCAGCTGCAGACTTTATCTCCTGTCACTTCAAGTGGAAACTAAATTGAAATCAATTGAATGTAACCTGTCCAGTTTAAGAAGCGTTCTGCATCTAGGTAGCATTTAAAGAGCTGCCAAATTATCTTCCTTTTCTAAATGAGTTTTAAGAAGGTTAAAACCATGAAAACCAACCTGTGTAGTATGTGCAAACTCAAGATCTATTTTCCAATGACACATGGGTATCTGTGAGCCTAAATCACAATGGTTTTCCACAAGCCTTATATTCCTTAATGTTTTTACCACTTTTCAAAATTCATTACTGATTTAAGAACAAGACTGCTCTTAATTTTTTTAAAAAAAGTTTTATTCTTAGTAAATACTTATAAGGTAGTCAAAAAATATTAAAAATGGCAACCTAACACCTTAAATGGAATGCAGGTATTATGTAAAGGGTATTCTACCACATAGCATAAATGCTCAAGAGGTAAAGGATAATGACATAGTCTTGATGTGACACTGCTCTAATAGACGATATCTTGAAGGGTCTTTAGGATCACAAACAAGGAATGTAATTCCATCAGGCAGAAGTAATAAGATATGGCATTAATTCTGCAGAATTTTTTTGTCTTCTTAAACCCAAGAAGCTGATGGTCAGTCATTACTGAAGATAACAAATGTAAAAATTTTGAAAGAAAAATAACTGTAAAAGTCTGGATCTGTTTTTTCCACAAAAGGTTCCTTCTGAAAGTTTACTTTTATGTATTCAGTACAAGCTCTTTTTATAAAATTAATTCTCAGACACCCCTGCATACCTGCCAATTGTTGCTTTGTTTTCTCTGTGGTGGTTCATAGCTACACTGCTGACATTATAAGAGCTCAGGCATCAAAATTTCTATGTTAATACTATTTACTTACTTTTTATTGGCTGTTACTGTATAATACCAGTTCTTTGTATAAAGTCTAAGGTCTTATTTCTGCAGAGACCATGCATGAAGATATAAGGCAATATTTAAAGCCCAGTGAAGTCAATGATAGCCTCATCATTGGTCTCAGTCAAACCAGAATTTCCCCTGTGGCCCCTGCCCAAAGGGTCACAATACACAGGGGAAAAAAAAAGTACTTCTAATTTGGAAATAAAATCAACATAAACCCAAAAGTAATTATGGCTACAAAAGACACTTGTTCCATGGCTTTTTAAACCACACATGTTTACGTATTTATTTATGAGATACACATGCAAGACTCTAGGGAGACATTGAATGATGGAAAAGGGAGTGTTAGAAGAAGCAAAAAGAAGAGAAGGCATGAAACAATTATGTAGTGGGTCGGCGAGGGTAAGTAGGTGGTGTTACAGACCTCAAAGGAGCAATAAAAGGAAGTGAACAGCAAATTCACTTTGAGGAACACCAGGAGACTGGGATAGCTCCTTTAAGCTAGTATTATTCCATATGTAGGGAAAGGGAGAAGTTCTTGAGGCCGGTAGCAATGCCAGTCTAAGAGAATCCATTTTAGGATATTTGGAAAGAAACGGTTGAAGTTCCAGATCGTGACTTATTCTCAGACCCCCGCACTATAGCTGGTACTGGCTTCTTTGCTGGAAGAGCCCAGAGGTACATATTTCCTGGCTAATCCATGGCTTCTTCAGTTAAATATTATGTGAAAAGTAGAGAGTCCAACTACTGGACTACAGCGCGTGCAGCTAGAGGTTACAAGAAAAACCAGATCACATATCTATCAGAACATATCTATCTTCTAAATCAACTTGCTTTTTGAATGTTTCTAAATTATGAGTTTTACTTGAAAAGAAACAGAATCTTCTGTGGTTTTTCAGCAGATGTACAGTATGAGGCATTAATGAGAACCTCTTCTGCAGTTTTCCCCTATAGCAGTTCCAGACTCGCATTTTTAAATATTTCACCACTTAACAATACTGTTGACAACAGGTGGAATTAATCTTATTTGAATTAAGCATCCTAGATTGTTGTGTCTAGTTTGGGTTAGTCATACACATCACCTACTCAGTTAATGGAAAGAGATACAATTGCAGAGGGAACACCATCCCATTTTAAGGAGCTGTGAATCACCTTTTGGAAGTTCTTATCTCTTTCTAGAGTTTACAAATAGAGTATAAATGGTTTACATAGACTGAAATTACCCTCCACGTGGATCAGTTTAGGTAGAATGAATTGTACCTGTGTAGATGAACTGCCCTGTCCCTCTTGTTTAAGCAAAATTCAGCGATATACCCATGAACAGAGAAGAGAGAGAGACAGAGAGGCTTTTACTCCTCTGATAGGCTGAGTAGGATTTACTTTTCATGGGAGAACAATAAAAATCCAAACCACTTCATACCACACATCATCAGGATATAACTTCTTCATAGGTGGCCTGTAGTTAGATAACTGCTGCCTCACTTTAAGGCTGGAGTAATTAATTCAGTGAAAACTAATGCAGAGGGATAGTTCCTATGTCAGAGAACACAAAGCTTTAGAACACACATGAAGCTGTCTTGTCTCCTAAG
Source organism: Falco peregrinus (assembly GCF_023634155.1). Taxonomy (NCBI): domain Eukaryota; kingdom Metazoa; phylum Chordata; class Aves; order Falconiformes; family Falconidae; genus Falco; species Falco peregrinus. Next base: position 50,016,313 of record NC_073726.1, read on the forward strand.
GACAGTAATGCTGGCCTGAAAAGGCAGATATTTTCTGCTACAGTGTTGATTCACTTGTAAAACTTTTAATAAATGTTTTCATAATGAAAGCTCACTCTCAAGCTTTCTGTTTCATAGCTTCATGCATGAAAATAAGCTGTAGCTTGTTTCTTCCAAGAATATCAAATGCTTTACAAACATTAATAACATTTCACAACATAGGCAAAGACATTCTGATATCATGAATATGATAAAAGTCTTAGGTCTTGGCTAACTGGATGTATTTACTCAGTCTCCGTGGAAAAGACGAAGTCCATTTCCAAGATGTTTCAAACCTCTGGGGAGTTTTTCAAAATGGGGTGGGTTTTGGTTTTGGTGGGTTTTTTTTTTCTTTTCTTTTGGGGAAAAAAAAGCCCAACGTGTTTTTTTCATTATAACATTTAACTATTTTTTCAGATTTTAATAAAAGGCATGTGCATATTATCATTGCTAAATATAAAGGGAGAAAAAAAAATAGTAGAAAGCTTTTCTTTTCCTATTTCTGGGCTGCTAAAAAACTGCTCAAAAAAAAATAATGTTACACACACATTCTCCATCCAGCCACATTTTGCGGGTGGTCTGAGTCCAACGAGACCCTCAGACAGTCCAATCACTAAATACCATCTTTTGGTCAAAGGAATTTGATATTTTTGATAAACTTTACTTCAGTGTTTTCTAGAATAAGGCCATTTTGAGGCTGAAACTGGGCAGTGAAACTGAATAGTGAAACAGCTAAAGACGAAATATGAAGAACATTTTAGCCAAGTGGCAGTGCAGAGGTAACTTAAGGGAGACAATGTAAAGAACCCAATCTATTCAACTCTTATGAAAATGGGTAATGATTTAAGCCATAGTTTCAAATTTTATCTGAACTGAAACAAGCTGTGCATGATTTATAAAGAATTTTAAGGACTTGTTGCCTTTCAGATTACAAAGGAAAAAATCCCATTGTGGAAGTTATATTCTTGCTATTAAAACCAACCATACTGAAGAATTTGAGATAACAGGAAAGTACCGATGTTAAAAGTTACAGAACTATAGAAAAAACTGTTCTTATTCAATACTTTTACCATTTTGAATGCAAGACCATCACCGGGCAATATTATCAGCTAAAATTAATGTACTGTCATTGCAGTAAGATGTTCACAATCTCTCAGCATTAACCTTGTTCTGCTCTCTCTGAGGGCAGAGAGCACATACTGCAAACGAGCAGTTACTGTTGCCTAGTTCCCTGTCTGTCCAAGGTAAAATTATGCATCTAGTGGCCTTTATTCATAATTGCAACACATTGGATAGGTGATTCACTGATCTAGATTACATTGTGTTAAGATGTTTTTTTGCTTGATCAAAAGAGCAGTTAATTGTTAATTTGACATTTTCCAGCTTTGATAGGAGCAAGTGTCTCCCCTGCAAATATCAATGGAAGCCTGTCTTATTTGTTTTCTAAATAAATTTTATCTTCATTAATTTTTCCCATGGAAATTACCTAACATGTTCATCTATATTTTCAGGTGTCAATGGTACTCAAATATGCCCAGTCTCAATTGCCATAGCAGAAGACTATGGTTTTTATGGCAACATCCCTCGCCTCCGATACCTTCGCCTGGATGGAAATGAAATTCAACCTCCAATCCCATTGGACATCATGATATGTTTCCGACTACTTCAGGCTGTTGTCATCTAAAGATATGACAGTGTCACTCTTATGGTGTGAGAGTTCTAAGATACAAGTTTTGCTGGAATGAAACTTGTCCTAACTCATAAATCAAGAACTAACAGCTTTATTTTGACTTTAATTTTTACTTTACTTGCATCTTTTCTATGGCTGAAAAGATTGTTCTTCTTTCAGAAGAGATTTAAGATGGATATCAAACATGCTTAACATTTTACCTAAGAATTCCTTATGCGAATATTTTGAAAATCATCTGTGTAAAATCCCAGATACTCTAAAGCAAATTCTTGTCTACTCCATCTTTCTTGTCAAATGCTACGTCTACCCTGTTATCATTGCTACAGACAAGTTGTATTTCCTTATTTTGTTCCATAGTACCTACCACAATGAATTTGGATGCACTTGGCTAAATATTTATGCTAGAAAAATCACAAGTTGTATGACTACTAGTTATCAGAAGGGCCACTGCCTTTTTTAAGATAGTGACCAATGGTGAACAGCCACTTAACATGTAAATAACTCATAAATTGCTGTCATCCTTTGAAGACTGATACTCTTAAACCATGAAGTATACGAGGCTCAAAGTCCAAAGCAATATACTGAATACGTATTGTTATATGGATTCATTCAGTGTATGATTTCAGAATTGGAATACACAGATCTAATTCAAATCCAGCAACAAGGGAATGTGAGATGAAATCTTGGTCTGTCAAAATGCCAATTTTCTGCTGTTTGATTCTTCAGTATTCCATTTCTAGTTTTAACACCATTTCTTTCTCTAGCTTTGGGATAGTAACTGAATATTTGATTCATTTTAGTTTCCACAGAGATACAACCAAGAACAGTAATGATTACATATTTCATAGACTAGGTACTTCACAAAAAAATGGGATGGCTAGTTAATATAACGATGATAAAGAAAAAATTAAGAAATTAAGAGATACATTCCTTCCCAGCTATTTACTGAATTAGCCAAATAATTGCATAGGAATTGTATCAGTTTAAGCAAATACAATCAACTCAGAGCAGTATTTAAATATCTGCCAATCCATTTAAATGCACATAATAACACTGGATTTTAGACAAGTCCAGTTATTCAGAACACAGCACATTCAAAATGTACTAAAAAGGGAGATATCAGCAGGCATTTTTTCATGAAATGTGGTTGGGTTTTTTTCTGTTTTTATAGGATAATATTGGGATTTCAATAGTCAACGTAAATATTAGAGTCAACTATTCACTAGGAGAGTATCACATTTTTATTTCTGATAGCACAACAGACTATCCATCAGTCAATTATTTTAGTCTTTTATTTGTAGATAGAAGCAATTAGTTGCTCTTTGATAGCTTGCATCTATTTCTAACATTTTAAGACTGGCCTCAGTAGGAAGCATGTAAAGACTATGCATGTGGTATAATTTTTTCTTTGAAGATGAATAATTTTCCTAAAAGTAGATTTCTAAAAGGGTTGAGAACTGCAATTTCTAACACTCAGTCTCTTTTTACCTGAAAATCAGGCCTTATTCTGCTGCACTGCACTTGTGGAAATAGCCCATTACAGAAAACCATCATACAAATAACCCATTCAGAAAACCTGTCACAAGATTTATTTCTGCAGTTCTTTTTATGTGATTACTGACAAACTTCTGCCATTCTAGCAAAATATTTTCTGTACCTCTGTGTTCACCCTATATGAAAAAATACATATTTAAAAATTCTATACAATATGTATGCATGTTTACCTATGTTCTTTACATAATAATAGCATAGTAATTTATTTTTGGGGGGAAAATAATTATGTGACAATACTACTAATTAAATTATAACAATAATTATGTGCTTGTACTTGGAAATCACTTTCTACTTTAATCAAAGAACAAATATACATACTCCAAAGTGAATATTCACAGGCTTATATGCATATTATTACCATTGTTTACAGTTCTAACTGATTGCACAGCAAAACATCATGAAGTTCTAGCCAAAATTTATGACCCTTTTAAGCAGTATATACACGTTAAAATAGAAAAGACTAACCCTTCTCCAAAGAGTTGTCAAGCTTATATATGAGAAGTGATGGTATGTAAAATCATATAGGGATACTGGAGCATCAAGGTACTCAATCTTCTTGATTCGGACATTATGTGATGAAATCAGGGTCACATAATCTGATGAAATCACTTTTAGCAGTTATTTTCCATCAGCTGGCCTGATATTAATGGATTTTTCCAATCCACTGTAGGGTGGAAAGCCTTATAAATTAGTTCTTCAAAGGTCAGTACTATCTTATGGAACAATCTTTGGCCACATGCAGATCTCTGCTCAAAAGTTGTCCCTGTCAAATCCTGTCTGATCTGAGTGAAGATAAAAATTTATGACAACCTGGGACAAACATGCTGCTGCCAAGTGCTCTGTGTTTTACACCTTTGATGCCATCTGCTGACTCCACTTCTGGGTACTGTTTAATAAGGAGAAAATCTTAGGTGTCCTAATTTGTCCCATCTTAATTCCCTCTCCCAGAACCAGCAGAATGAAAAGCAGTTATGTTACTGCAGTGACCTTCACAAGATAAATCAGCCCTGGCTGGGGTTTGAGCTGCTTTAGCGCATGAATGTGTCTATTTGCAACAGTCAAAATGTTCATAAACATTCTGGGAAAGTCGGTGAAATTTCTTCTCAGTTTACAATAAAAGGCCTAAATTGCATTATTGTGTGGAACTACACAATGTAGGCTTCCAGCCACACCTCATTCAAACCATTTGTTATGCCAGAAGACTGTAAAGGAAAATGTAAAACACAATGTCCTTCTCCCTGTGAAGAGAGTCCCTAAAACAATGTAAAAAGCATCACTGTGCTTGAAAGTCTGACGTTAATCCCTCCTAATCCAAGATTGCTCTAAGACTTCCCACTGATATTTCCTGGTTCAGAAAAAATTGCACTCTTTCACTGCAAGGAGGGAGGAACAGACTTCTCAGCTGTCCTGTGTGAATCCACAGCTGGCTTCATAAAGCTGACATTTGCTTCACTTAGTTATCAGAGCACATCACAAACAGTTTTGAATGGAAGAACATGTACAGAAACAAGTATATTTGCAAGTGTGAGAAGTTGAGAGCAAAGGAGGTCACCTTAAACATATTGCAGTTGTGGTCAATTGGTAACCAAACCACAAAGACCAAGTGCTTTGCCAGAAATGCATATTACATTAATTTTGAAAATATGGTTATCAACACAGATGTGTTATCGCCTCAACCTAGGGTATAGAGAGTTGCTCTGTAAAGAAAAGCATTAAAGCAAAGTGAAAGGCTCAAGAACTAAGAAATATCCAGATGTTTTTGACATGTCTGCCAGCTTGATTGGAGGCTGGATGCTGGATCTATCAAAAGACTGTGTGGTTTTATAATGCAGCTGGCTCTGCAGGAAAAAAAGTCCTTTATAGATGCTGCCAGCATAGTTAAAAAATCAACAATATGCATGAATCTCCCTGCTCCATGCTCTTCTCTGTTATTTTCTATTTATTTCTCAATATTCCAACTGTTGGCTACCACTTTCTTCTTCAACATTTTTAATGAGAAACATTACCACAACAATCATCTGCAGATGCCATTGACCACAGCAGCTTGTATGGCACTTGAAGGAAGAAACACAAACACTAAGAGGTAAAAATTTTGAAGACAACTAGCAAGACAGTTTGCATGTTTGTAATTACTAAGTCCAACACATATCTTGTGTCACTGAAGGGATTTTCATTCACCCTTGCTGCACCCAAATGGTTTCTAATATTTGTCACAAATATTTGCTGTCATTTTTCCAGCCTAGAAAAAATATTTGGTGATATTATATTGCAACTAGTTCTGTTATCTACCTGGAATCAGATTACTGTAACACCTGAACTGCTGTGTTGGTTGTTGAACCAAGCTAATGTTCCACTTCTGCCATGTGTGGCAGAGGATCTTTGACACTGCTGAAGTCAGCAAGTAAGCATCCTCCTCTTGGCTGAAAGTCTCCTATGTAAGTGAATCACCCACCCCCCACTCACCCACCCTTGAATTGCTTACCCTTTTAAACATAAAGGCTACCTCTACAAGGCACCACACAGTCTGTGTAATGATAGGAGTAGTACTAACCACTTCAGATCAAGCGTATGAAGCATCATTTGCACCATGTTCTGCCTTAGCTAATTTACCTTCTTCCCCATTAATGGAGGTAATATTGCCTCTTGGTCCTGCGCTTGCTCTGTCAGTGCTAGTTCCAACAAATACGTACTGTAATGAATTTGAAACCTTTCCCAATACAGTTGTTTCTTACACTCCCTGCTTTGTTGCCAACACTCTGGATATTCTTTTTTGGCATTATCTCTGGGTATTACTGTTTCTGTCCTTGTTTCTGTAGCATATGCATTAGACCAACCTATCTGCCTATTACCTTGATTTAGTTTTGTTTCTTCAGTGTCTTTTAGCTTCAGCATGTTTATGCATGCTGTGCTAATGGTTGGTCTGATTTCATCTGTTCCCTGGAAGCTCAGTGCATCTGGGTTTCTCTAGAAGCACCATCCTGACTGCCACACACGTACTGCGGCAGAACAGCATGCCCCGTTGCTCACAGAATTCATACCTCCTCCTACGCCTGTGCACGGACCCAGGCTGATGGTGTCACATAGATAAAGTATATCTGGAAATCTCTTTTCCAAGGATTCCTTTTCCTTCCCCCATTCTTTTTTATAAGAAAATTAGTGAAGAAACTGGAATCATCCACAAACAAGACCTGTTCCTAATTAGGGGCAGCGGAAATGAAATTTACATGTAGAATCAACAGCTTCAAGTTAAATTAGGCTTTTTCAATAAATCATTTATTCATTAAAATGCTCTATCACAGTTTTTATAAATAATTAGAGAATTCAGAAGAAATACACAAATGGCTTCAGCAATGGGAAAGAAAAAAACCCCAACCAACATGTATACTTCTTTTTTGAATAATCATGTTGCTAAGACATCCATGTAGCATTATATGCCCTTCTCTAGGTAATGAAACCCTAGAACTTGTCTGAAATCATACTCTAGCTACTAGGAAGCCTATCTCAAGGATGCTAATCTCGTTGTGATGCTTTGCTTTGTTTCAGGACTTGAAATAATCACCGAATCTCTATCCTGGCAGTGAGGATAGCCATCATGGTATTATAGGATCTAGGCTCAAATCCTTGTCTGAATCAGAAGCAGAATGAATTGAAGTGTACATTTTTCTCTCTAAGGAAGCTGTTTTGAGCACCAGACTAGAGGTTCACTCTGTTTTGTGAGTCCTAAGATTTGTTTCTTTTAATGACTGGAACAGCTTCAAATGAAAAAGACTGATAGCATCCCTTCTCATCACGGCTTAGCAGCAGAATGGCAGGAGTTACACCTAAAGAAGCTGCTAGACACAGGGCCCCCAAATTCCATGCCTCTAAATTACTGGCCAAACGGGGAAGCAAAATCTCTTGGTGAAGATTTTCTCTGAAGATCACGGTGTTTTGGATCTTTTAAAAAGCTGGTCATTGATATGTTTATTTTGGTTTGGTGTAAGCTCTGTAACATTCAATTTAATATACAATATATAAACATGGTGTGAGGTTTATTTTCCATTTCAAAAAGAAAATAGAAAAATATTTAATTCTTAGGCAAATAAACATAAATATTTTTTATATTGGTCTGACCATCAAACAAACAGAAAAGCCACTTTTCTGTTCTTGAGCCAAGATTGCCATGCTTTCCTTTTTTCCTCTATTTTTTTTCTCTTAAATTTGCATTCTGTCTGGTATCACATAACAGACAAATCAGGTATGGAAGAACATTAAGAATGTTTTCAGCTGCAATATTACATATGCTTCTTATTCTCCTCAAAGTGTTAATAAGTCTCATGCCTGTATTTTCCTGCTTTTGCAAGCTCTGCGTACAGGCCTCCTTTTTTGTGCTGTTTCAACCGCAGTTACCATCAGTGTTTGTGCAAGATACCTGTGCAGGAAAGAAGCGCTCCCAGGGATTCAAGGCTTTCTGTGGTGCCTGCTTTCCTCATACTTGACACCCACCTCTTGACCATACTTGACTGCCTACCTCTGAAGCTCTTGTGGGGTTTATTCATGGTGGTTTAATACTGCCTCGATACTGGGATTTCTCCCAGTGTTGGTACTGTGAAGGATGGAGCAGGACAAGTCTCATTGCTGCTGGGCTGCCTCTAACATGGGCCATCCGGGCTGATGGAGGAATGACAGCCCGTGCGCCTGGTGTCTGAGGAGCTGAAGCAGCTGTCCTGTAGCTCAGGCTTATGAAGCAGTTACATTGAGTGGTAGGAATCAACACAAGAAAGAGGTTCAACAACTAAATGAAGCATATTTTGTTACAAACGAGCAGAACAGAAAATTGTCCAGCACTAGATAGATGGAGATGGACATGTAATTGGAGCAAACTGTCAGACTGACAAGTACATGCAAATACTTGTATAGGTGAGAAACAGAGAGAGAGAGACAACAATTAGCTCTATCTGGCTGAGGATTAACGATGATGAGAAAAAAAACCAACAGCTTTTTTTAAACTGTTTCAGACTTGGAGGATCCCAATTCTGATGGAAATCCAAAAGCCCACCTGATGCATTCTGCCTGGCATATTTGGCCCTATAACAATCCTATAAAATTTAGGAAAAAACCCGACCTAAATCTTCGGTATATCTGCCATGCTTTCTGTTAGCAGACATACAGAACTGCTCGGTGAAATACATTTTCTTTCACAGGCAGACCTTAACCTTCAATGTGTCAAGAAGTAATCTGGAGACATTTCCACAGCCTCATCTATATCAGTGTCAGCAAACAGTCCCCTTTAGGTGAGAGCTGCATGCACTCTGGAGGGCAAAAACACTTCTACAGTCATTGCCTTGTTCCTTTCCACGTTTCCTTCAAGCAGTCATCCACACAGACTGAACTGCCTGAATGTCCATGAACTACCTGCAGAAAAGACACCCCAGTTCTTGCACTTCCATTTCCACAAGGGAGTCTGGAGGCTGAATGAGGAGCAAGGGAAGGAAGGATCCTGGTTTGGCTGGGGAAATTTTCATGGCAGCCCCTGGTGACTGGAGACATGAACCAGGCTTCTTGGATTGGTATGTCTAAACAATGTTGGGGGCGGGGCAACCTTAAAACAGGGGATTCTTCTTAATTAACTTTTGGGTTTTAAGCTTTCACAGGGTTCGTAAAACTGTACTTTATCCATGTGCAACAGAACTAAAAATTTCACTGACTTTTAACCAAAGCTGAAATTCTCTGTAATCAGTGACTTGAGGAACAGAATTTTCACATTGCCACTACCTCAGCCTCACCTGGCTCGGTGCCATTTCTCACTGAGCCTATGTAATGATCTCCTGTAGCTTCCTTCCGAGTCATGCTAGCTCAAGTCATTAGTGCAAATGGAAGAGAGATCTTTGGAAACCTATGCATGAAGCTTGGGCAGTTTGTTGCTAAGTCATAAAACCAGAGGGACTTCAGAAGGAAGAAACAGTTGAAAGCTGTGAATGCAGAAATGGAAACTTTTTCCCCCAAAACTGGCTCTTTTGATTGCAGTGACTGAGTTAACATTTGCAGAGTTTTCTGATAGTGTGTAATGATTTGTCTGTTCCCGTTTACCTTCTCAGAGGTAAACAGTAGGTTGGTGACACAAACAAGTTTGTGACATTATTTTTTTTTTCCATACAGACTATTGTGATCAGATCTAAACAGTCATCAATCAGCTCTTCTAGGTCTCCAGAAACTGTTTAGACATAGCAGTTCAGGCACAGCTCAGCAGTTAGGAGTGTTGCTGAAAGCTGATAAAAAACATATCCTTTGGTTAAAACAAACAAACAGACAACCCACACCAAAAAAAACCAACTCTCCTTTGAAAGTTGTAATCTTTTCAGGGAGAATATGTCAAATACTCAAATAGATTTCATTAACCTTTTCATCATTTTATAAACCATTTCCGTAACAGTTCTGATGAATTCATGAACCTTAATTAAAGAAAATAAACTCTGAACAGGCATATCTTACCATCAGCAGACAATTTGAAATGTTTTAGATAAATCTTTTCACATTGATCTGTTAGAAGACACATTTCATATTGAATATTTGCATCTCATTAAGTGAAAACACATTTCTAAATTGTCCCTGCTCTCTGTGTGTGTAGATACACATTTTAATTTTAAGATTTTTTTCAAATTCAACGAAATTCCTGAAGAACTGGGAATCACCTGAGCTGGTGGCTGCAGTCTACTTGCTTGCTGGCTGGGAATGGAAATTCCTATTCTTTCAAGAGAGTAAGACCTCAGAGCAAAGCCTCTTCACTTGTCTAAAGATGAGTGAGACATGCTGAAGCTCTGTCCTTTCTACAGCTTAAAAAAAAAAAGCAAAAAAAAAAAAAAAGCTGAAAGCACTGCTCATACAGCCCTTGACTAGAATTAGGTGGTGCTTCCCCTTCTGCATCACAAGGTCATGGAGTTTTGTTGTCAGTTGTTGTTAACTGTGAGGATGTACAAAATAGTGTGGAAAGGGAAGTGATGTGATAAAGCCTGGTCATATGAACAAATGGGAAATCACAGCCAATGTGGCTGTGAATGGTATTTCTTACTTAGAAAGGTATATTAGCTTTTGCCACATTGATAGTCTTTTCCACTTGAAAAAAATCCTCTTTTACAGTATTGTAGTTGTGGAAAAACTGCCTGCTTAGGGACAGTTCTTAGAGATCTCAGAAATCTGTGCAAGACCTTCAGCTGTAGTTGGTATAAATTTTACACAGTATTTCCAGATATATGAAAAGGTTTTTGTTGCAGCCTACCTCTGGCCAAGTAATAAAACAACTCATCATTTGTCATGTCACCAATATAACCACAATTTGATGATAAGGAAGGAGACAGAGGAAATCAAATACTAGAAAAAGATGAGAGATGTGAAAAAGAAGACCACGGAGGGAAAAGAATATCAGGAATTTGGGATGGAGGATAAAAGATAAAGAAGGAAAATAAGACAATTCGGAAAAGAAGGAAGCTTGAGAGATGCCTGTTTGGGCATTCCTTTGCATGAGAGGAAAAGGAGGGGGAAGGAGATACAATGAGCTCAGATACTTTTTGGGAGAAAAACTGAAAACCTGGAACTTGGAAACTACTGATCTGCAATGCCTTTTGTAGCAGTGGTCGTTCTTAAAACCTGAGACTTATAACGTCTCAGCCTAGTCTAGCGTTACCTCTTTTGGGATCTGGCAGGACACCAACAGCTAATATAAAGTGTTTAATATTTGTAATGCTGTCTAAAGCACTGTGATTAATATGTAATCCAACATTTGAGCCCTATCCAAACACAAAGAAACAGTGCTGATGTGAAAATAACACCCATGAGCTTTCTTCAGATCATGCATTACTGTATTCTGTGCACTGTTTCATGATGATGTAGAGTTGCCTTTTAGAATGAATTCCAGAAGGAATATCATAATATGCCACAACCATGAATTTTGTTAAAGATTTGTTGGAAACCACATGAAGAGGCATTGTCAGCTGGCAAATCAGCTCTGCAGTGTTCTCAGGCTTAACTTTTATCTTGTAAACCATATGCTTCTCCATGTGCTTAGTTTTATCAGCTAATGTTTCAGACACTGGCTGATACAAGATCCATGGTCTACTAATTTTCAGTGGCATGCTAACTTATTGGGTTTTTCAGAAGTCCTATGGCCCCTTAAATACTTTCAGGTGCTGAATCATGGCTCAGATGTACTACAAGCACAAAAGTAAAGTTGTGTTTCTTGCTAGCCTCCACTTAATATCATACAATGAAAAAACCTCTCATTTTCTCTAGGAATACCAGGAAAAAGAGTGTCCATGCTGAAGGAGAAAAGTCAGCATTGGGTGGTTACAGCAAAAATGTTTAAAGAAGTTCTAAGTACAGTCCCAACACAGGTTAATCATAAAATCTTTGACATCACTGCTCTTGTGAATGGGATGGCTTTGTAAATTCATCTTATTCATGACCCATAGACAATTGGATACTTAATCTTTATTAATACAGACAATTCAGATTGCAGAATATCAGAAATCCAAGTTGCAGCAATTTTTTCACTGGACAAGAAGTTATGTTTCCAGATAAATATTGTTCAGGCTTTCTTTTTTCATTCTTTCTTAACAGCAGATAAACATCTGATGCTTTGAGGTTCCAGGAATTTAAGAGGGAATTGCTTATTAAATGGATAGATTGGGTTACTTTGGTCCCAAACGGATTCTGGTCAACAAATCGACAGTGAAAACAGCAGCACTGTTTCAAAACAGCCATGACAGCAATAGCAACAAAATTCAGCTGTTCCCTCACCCTGGACTAAGAAGTCACTGAAGGAGCCGTTCCCAGACAGTGAGGGTGACCTTATGGGCTCCTATTAAAAAACGAAGAGAAAAGAAAGGGGTAAAAGGGGAAAGAAAGGGGTAAAAGGCAAATTGTGTGAACTTCCCTATTCCCTACTTTAACATTATTGAGAACACTGTAAAGAGAGGTTAACTTTAAGGGCTGAATTTCAGTGACAAACAGGAGGGAAAGCTGAGAAGAAAGGACTCAATTGCTCTCATATCAAAGCCCTTTACCCAAAGTATTACTTTAGGGCTCAACCTTAACACGACATTTTTATTTCAATACATAATCTAGTTAAGGAAAAAAAAATATTCTGGATCATGCATTCCCTCTCCACATCTACATGTCTGCTTGCCAGAATCCCACAGTGCTAGGCTTGTTCTTTGTGTCAATAGCACATGATTGAGTGATATGTATGCTCGTTTCAGTATGTTGCTTTCCAATTAAATATATGCGTAGGACGCAAACGAAATGTACTGTGTACACGTAAGACATAAGGTAGAGGAAGAGGCACAAGAGTGAATAAAAGATATTATTAAATGGAGACTTTCATGAAACTGGTTTTAATTAGAAAGAAAAAAAAAAAAAGATTTTAGCCATAATCAGTGCTTCAAGCTATTCCGGAAATAATCCAAGGGAAATGAAATGAGAATGAGGTACATGAAAGCTTCTGGGTTTGCAATAGTAACAGCTGTGTCTAGAGAACCTGGACAATGATGCTTCTTATTCAAATATGTCTGTTTTAAATAGTATTTTCAATTCAAGCATACATCTCTGTCCATTAAAACAAAGAAAAAATCCAGTGCTAAACAGCATATGATCTTCAGTAAACAACCTTATAATCAAACACCATGTAATTAGTGCAAGAATTGAATGCCAAAAATATGTTGTGATTCCATGAAATGTACCCTTAAGGATTTGTGAAAAAGAATAGATATTCTAGGACCTGTGCCCATTTATCCCATTCTGTTCCACATGAAAGAAATTATATTAAATCAACTGAATATCTGGAAAGAATTAAATCATCATCTCTTATTGGCAAGCCTAAAGGAAAAAATCACAAGAAAGCACAGTTTTATACAATAAAAGTTCTCATGTTTCATGGAGTTGAAGAGAAAAAAAAAAAAAAAAAAAAACTGCCAAAGGGAAAGGTTTTGTTGCCGTTGGTTATACTTCCTAGACAATATGTTATGGAGTACTCCTCTGTTCCCTTTTATTATCTTTATTCAATGATCTAAAGTTGCAGACATAGAACCCAGACTTCTTTAAATGAAACCATTTCAAACTATCGCAGAAAGTCCTATGGGAACAAACTCTTCTCTCTAGCAGCTGATACAGTGACAGTCTATTGGCACTATACAGTAGCAACCAAAACAGACTGGTCCTCTCAGCAGGGTTCTTTTTAATGATAGAAATGTCTGGCTTTTTTACTGCTCTCGTTCTGTTTAAAGTAGCATGTGGGCCAAAATCTGCCTTTGTTAATGGTGTGTCAGAGGTGCAAATGAAAGCAAGGACTTTCTCCAGCAGACTAAGCTCACCACGGGCTCCAAATGATTTACCTCAGAGATGGCTTTGGTTCAGTAATGGCATTTTACAAGTCACACTGCACTGTTCTTTAATTTCTATTTAGTTTTGGCATAATATACTTGCATATTAGCTATCATTAAACGACCACAAAATGTTCAGGGCTCAACTTTCACTTAATCTGCACTCTGATGTGAAAATATGATTTTCACCGGCTGAGGCTGTGTCCCTCAGACTTTACTAGGGAGAAGGCATAATCTATGAATACTAGAGATTACAAATGACTTGCACACTTACAGGTCTGCATATAAGATAAACTGAAATTTCTATTTTCCTTCCAGAAAATGATTGTGTGAGCAATTGGTGGTTCAGCATCTTATTTATGGATTTAGCAGCAACATCTGTTCCTGGGTGTCCTCCTATGTCTCAGATCATTCCTCAGTAGGCCTTAGTCCTTCCCTCACTCTCTTCCATGCTCTGCTGGTCTCCTGTTGCTCATTTTCCTTAGACAAGTAAATTTATTCATACTACTTGATCTTTAACCTCTGTGGTGAGGATTCCCCAATCTCCTGCTGAAGGCTATATTAAAGAAACTAGAATTTGGAATGGGAAAAGATGAAGCTTATTCTTTTTATTCTGTAATTCTCCACAATGCTCTCCATGTGTCTTCCTTACTGCTACTAATTTCTTCCCCACTCTTCTTTTGGACCCCTCCTTCTTGCTGTGGTCTGACTTTTGTCACTGCATGCTATACTCTTTGCTGTGTCTGGCCTATTATTTGTATCTGTGGCTTTTGTCAGTACATTTATAAATCTCAGTTATTATAATCTCTTATTTCCAGTCTTTGGTACAACAGTTCCTGTATTTTTCCTTCTCTTTCCTCACATGTGATCATACAGATACACTTCATACATTAAAAATATAAAGTTTCAAATCATCTTCCTTGCTTAGCATTTTGACCACATCAGGCTGTAGCTGAACATTTCCACTTATTCCCTTTTTCCAGCTGATGAAATTCAAGCTTCTGATCTTCAGGTAGGACTTGTTGATTTGGAGCAAAAATCCCAGTTACTTGCTATCACATAATCCAATTCATATATCTCTGTGATTTTACACTAAAACCTCCAAAGGCTTTTCACTGTGACTGGACAGTTGCTCCAGAATCTATTGCTCTTACAGTTAGAAAACTTTTAAGCTCCCACCTGAATTTATACGTGGCTGATGTAGGCCCTTTTGCGGTGGTGCGAGCAGAGGTTGGTTTTTCCAGTCACTTGCAGTGGACCAACTCACTATCAAAAGGAATCAGCAAAATAACTGTGGGCATCTGGGCAAACAGCACTATAATCACCACATTGCTCATCAAAGGACAGAAGCAGAAAGAAAGCACCATTTATACAATGAAATTTAACACTGTTTCCTTTGTGCTCGGATGGAGAATTTTCCTCTGGACCAGAGCTGGAGTAATTTGCTCAGTCTAAAGCTGGATGAATCTGGATTAATCTGGCTTTCCTGACTTCAGGAAACTTGCACAAGCTGAAATTTTGCCACATGTGATTCCCTCACATGTTTATCGGCACAACTTTGTGTGAAAACAGGACATTAGCAATCTTGAAATAGCACTGGGACACACTACATCTGCCGTTACTTTGAACCCTAAAAACTTTCCTTTTCCCTTCTGTGTCTCATGCAGTCCTTGTGTATTTTCCCAACTCTTGCTTAGATTTGGTTTGTCTCTTCTGATTGATATACAGTAGCAAAATTTCACTCAACTTAGAATTTGACCTGTATTTAAGCTGTACTGGCTGTGCTAGGTGGAAAGTCTTTCCTCAGCTAACTCTGATCCTGTTTCTGTGAATGGCAGCACAGAGATGACAGAGTTCACGGAGCAGAGACCACATAGTAACTTGTTGCAGATGGTGAGCTGAGCAAATGCTGATTGCAGTTTAATTTTAAGCGGTGAGAATTAATGGCACATTGTGCAGGCAATGAAGCAAAACAAAGAACCCCCCCTAAAAGGCAATCCTGCAAATCAGACATTTTAAGGTCATTTAATTACACTATCTTGAGGTTCTGTGAAGCTACCAGGATCTGTCTGTCTCTGTGTGTGTGTGCATAAATTAGAAAAACACATTGGGAAAACACCACATACATTTCAAATAGAAACTGACAAGTGCTGTTTTAATACTTCAGTTCAACCAAAAATAATCACAAAATATTAATTTAGGTATTTTTCTTGGATATTTGCCTTTAAAAATATGATTGATGTCTGACCTGTAAAATGGCAGACAAATTTATAAGTCTCTCTTCAACCAGTGATAGCTTCCTTTACTGTCATGCTAACAGCAATCTGCACTTTTGCTGAACTGCTTTCTGGTTTAATGTTTTCCACAAGATAATAGTTTTTTAAAATATGTTTTCTAAATATTTAACTGATAGAAATAGAGGTCTGGCTAACATTGTATTTCATTCCTGTTTACAGTCACATTGCTTTATAGATAATAGAAAAAACACCATCATAATTCTAACAGCTAAAGAAAATTAATATTTTTCCTTAAAGCCTATGAAAAAAAAATTAGATTCTCACATTCTTTGTGCATTAGTGTCTCAAAGAACATGTTCCCAAGCCTACTCAGAAAAGAAACAGTTTAAAGCAGAAATTCAAAGCAAATAAAGAGACATATTGGCTGAAGGGTGGTGTGTCTCATATTTGCAGTGCCAGAGGTCCTGGAGTCAGACTGTGGTTAGCCATGGCACAGGCCAGCTATGTCTGTCTCACTGTGCAACTGGCTCAGTCACTTCTGCCCTATGTTCCCCGACTGAGTACCCACTGCCCACGCTCCCCACTGCCTGCCCCAGTTCCTACTGTGCCTTTCCACTGTGCCAGCTGAAGCTGGCTGGTTGCTGTCGACTGGAACCAGGCATTCAAAAGCTGGAAAGAGCCTGAAATGCTCTGTTGTAGTTGGGGCTGGATCATCTAACAGGAGTCATGCTCTCTCAGAAGCTCTACTGAGAAATACGTCTTTGGGTTTAGCCTAGTCGCTGCCCCATCAGAGACCTGGCGCTGCTGTGGGCGTAGGCATTGCATTACTCAATCTACCTGCATGCATCTGTGAAGCAGGATGGTCTTCCCTCTGTCACAATAACTAACCTGTGAATGCTGTCTTTTGCTAGGAGGAGCACTAAAGAGGGCTTCTAAAGCTGGTGTACCTTCTCCCTTCCCCTTCCTTCCACTCCCTGGTGCCATGAGTCATCCTGCAGGTCATGGTGGTGAAGCTGTTTCCCTCATCTACAGCTTGTCTAAAAATCTTGGTACCATTCATGACACTGGACACTGTGGAGCAAGCCTGGAACGTGGCACTTTTTGTTTGTTTCTTTGTTTGTTTTGGGGTTTGTTTTTGTTTTGGTTTTTTTTGGTTTTTTTGGTTTTTTTTTATCAAATATTTCAAAGCCGTAAACTGCTAGACTGCTAGTTAACAGAAAAATTTCCATAGAATGAAGACTGTTTAAAAAAAATAAAAAATAAATAAAGCAACGAAAAACCTTTTGCTAAAAAAGCCCCCAACAAATTAAAATATAGTCATTTCAAAAAATCATTTCCATGTTATTAATGTGAAGAAAAATTATAGACAGTCAGTTGGACTGGCAGTACCAATCCTGCTGAAGTTCAGGTCAGTTCTGAATATAGTGACGGATCTGTTTTGCTACAATCAGTTTCAACTGTCACCTGCAGCTCTATTTTACAGTCTCTGTATTACAAGTAAGTTCATTAGAAAAAGAATCCTCTTTGCAGACCTGCATATTTTGAAACTCCTAAACATAGGGTTACAATTTTAATATTTTATAAAATCCTATGAAATACATTCCAATACTATATACATCTTATTCCTGGCTTTTGCAACAGGATAACTATAATTAAAAAAAAAAAAAAAAAAGTTAAGTTTTAAGATGAAACACCTTTTTTTTGTTGTTTGTTTGAAAACATCTGTAAAAATAGTTGGGGGGGCTAAAAGAGACGTATTTTGCTGTTTGTATCCCAGCTTTATAACAGTATTTTTTTAGTTTTTTTTCTTCCAGAAGACACCCTTATATTCAATCCTTTATTCTGTAAAAATTGAGACAATGGATTTATTTCCCAAATGCCAAACTAGAACAATGTAGGTTAATGTAGTAGAGCTTCCCTTGAGATCAATGTCCTCAGACTCACTTAACTTGGCTACTACTAGAAGAAACAATCAAAAGGAAACAATACATAAATTCTATTGAAGGATGCATGATAACATGAATGCCAACTGCATGCCTGTTACACTTGTGCCTGAGCAAAGTATGATAATGGTTTATAATCTGCACTAATAATTACCAGATTGTTTTGCAGGTTGGAGTAATTTTAATTTCTTTGGATCACTGTAGGTGAGAATTACATGCTAGTAGAAATACACTCTAGTGAGAGAGAATTACATGATGTAAAAGTGAAGATACTACAGGTAAATAGTATTCATGCATTTTGTAAGGAATTCAGTGAAAGCAGAGATCATTTTTATATTACTACTGTACAATTACATTGAAGGCATTCAAATGCAAACAGCCATGCTACCCTCTTTACAAGCATTTTTTGAACATTTTAGAAACATATCTATAGCATATAAAACATGTAATATATGCACTACAAAATGTAAACCTAAAGAAACACATGCAGTTTCATAGAAAACTGGGTAAAATTTATGTTAATGAGGAAAACAACTTTCGTTCATTACCTCAATTCCAAATTTACTCAGATAGTGAGGACATCATGACCCTCATGATGCCACATAAAATCTTTCACAGGCTCTATCCATGAAATAAGTATAGTATTATAGTCTTCACCATTTCTTTTGAATAAATGGTTATGTCAACAGACAGTATACAATACAAAGCCTGTGCTCTAGTGAATTCCAAATCCTTGTCTTATTGAACGTTGTTTCTGGTTTATTTTTCCACCCCAAGCAAAACATTGTACATCTTTTAGCGATAAATATGATAACCCAGCTCTGAACTGTACTTGTTTAGCTAAGCAAAAACACTCTGAAGTTTTCCATCTCTGGGGCCAGGAACTGCATTTTCCTGAAAGGGTCTAACACCACCAGTCCACAGGCTGGCTGGAACAGCAGACAATAGCTCTGGATGTTAATAAAAACCATTCTGTAACACCACATGCTTGCATACTCAGCAGTGCTATCTTATGTTCAGCTGTGATTAAAGAACAGAGACTTCTTTCCCAACTCCTTCTCAAAACTGATGCAAATTATACCTCTTAAACAGCAAACTGTAAATTTGGTTTTAGAAGAACAGCAGTCTGTCTAATGTGAGTAGAATATAACCCATGTATCTGAGACTGAAGCTCTGACTCCAGTCCTGGGCCTCAGTGGGAATTCCTGAGACTGCCTTCATTAATGACCTGCATGTATCTGTGTGTGCACATAGCTGATAGACCAATGAAGCACAAAAAACACATTTGTTGTCACCCAATGAATTTCAAAAGTATTAAAGGATTAGTATCAAGGTAGAAAAAACCTGACCCGTTATGATTTCTCCAGCAAAATCTTCAGAAAATACATCTCTCCATCTCTGCTATGCATGTTTACATGGAACAAGGGAAAATGTTATCTTAACCACCAACCTCAATTTAAACTATATTCCAGTATTACCTGACAATTGCATTCAAACAAAAATTAATAAATATCCTGAGACAAGTGTGTTCTCTTGGTTCTTTCGAATGCAATAAAAAGAAATGCAAGGTTCGTAATTTATTATAAAGGTTACTTCTGTTTAACCTCTGTTTTAGCAGAGTTTGATTAATCAGAGTTCTCTGATTTTCTAAGTGCTTTTCTAAGCTAACCATATGGTTTATTAATATATAATATATGGTAATAATCTGACAAGCTTTTCATCTGCTCTAAAATTTATAACATATAGAAAGAGTGAATAGCATGCCATGATAGATTTAACTTGTGGGCTGATTACACAAACAAATGTTAGAGAGGTAAAACTGGAAAGATATTTAAGGAGAAGCTTTGAATTTTACAGGACAGCCATGCCAGCAAGCCTGGCTAAAGATGATTAAATGTAATAGATTTTGGATCATGGTCATAGTTTGCAACAATGATTAATAATTTCAGAAGCAGATATTGCAGGTTCTAAATCATCCTTTCCAAAAGAAAAGTGGGAGCCATCCATTCCTGTTGCTGTAACTATGGATTTGTTGTTTGATTTTACTTTAAATGCGCATGGTCCCTGTTAAAGCTAATACTTTATTCTTAGCACGCTAAGCAATTCCAGGCATACTGAATGCAATGATGAATCAGAGTCTAAGTAGATATGGGCTTTACATATGTAAGAAAGCAATATTCTGGGTACTCATTTAGAAAAGAAGCATAGCTTGGTAGACCAGACTGCATTAAAATATTCTGAAATTTCGCTGTTAGTAATCAAGATTAACCAGACCCAGCATATATCTGACAAATTTTAAATAGGCATGGTTTGTTGTTTTTTTTCCTGGAAGAGTAAAAAAAAAAAAAAAAAAAAAAAAAAAAAAAAAGCTGCTGAACAGACAAAAGAGCAACAATTAATATTTGAATGACAGGAAAAAAGTCTAGTCTTATACTACAAGATCTGACACTTTAATCTGCCTACCTCAACCACAGAAGCAAGAGGTGACAATAAAAGTAACTAAAGGAAAATAATAAAGCTACTAAGGGTATGTGCATTGAAAAGGAATTTGCCATCAAGAACCAAAAATCAGACAAACTGAGGACAGAAATAAGGCACTTGATTTGATCCATATATAATGGGGTTTTAGTTATTTCTGTGACTCATTAAAAAGCTTTCTTTTCCTCATTGCATTCACTGTTTGTGCAGAAATAATTAAACCTAAACAAGACTTCAGTAGTAAAAACAATGGTAGCTAGCTCTCATTTTCTGTTTAACTCTCTTTTTCCTCCTGTTTATGATGATTTGCACAAGGGATGGAACAGTTGGAGCACTCTAAATCCTTCTTTTGTACTTTGTTTAACTTTGATGAGCAAAATGGAAATGCTAATCCCTTCTGCAGACACATGATTTCCTTCCTTTCTCCTTCTCTCTGAGGCATTTGTTTTTCTGTTCTCCAGCCTTTGTTCCCTAGTCCCAGCGAGGTTCATATGATGCACGCCTTTTACCAGGGTCCTAAGGTGAAAAAGGTTCCACAATCCAGCAATTCATGAAATGCGAGTGATACTGAGACAGGCAAGGGATGTATCAAAACAGCTTCCTACCTCTCCATCCTCTCACTATGCTTTTAGGACAAACAAACAAACAGAAAGAAGAGTCAAGGTGGTCAGTATCTCAGAAGAAAACCGAAATAATAAAAAAATAAAATAGTTTAGAAAAACTAAAATACTGGCCTGAATTTTAGCCCTGAAATTGATTGTAGCTGACTTCAGTGATTCCAGGATTTCACATAATTTCACATTGTTCAGTATAATTCTCTTTATTTAGTATTTTTAGTTATAATTTATATTTTATTTAAAATTCAATTTATATTTAGAATTGGAAAATAAATAATAAATAATGTTAAGTAAAGAATAATGTCACACACCAAGAACAAGTTGAGAAAAATATTTATTTGGACATGAAGCAGACTCTGGTACAGTATATAACATTCATGAAGATGCTGGAGGATCCTAGCATTAAAAGCCTGAGGGAAGCAGGATGTCAAAGAAGATGGATTCAGGTGCAGAAAAGCTCTTTGCTATGCGCTTTAAGTTCTTCATTGAGCAGTCAGTGGACATAGTTTGAAGTGCTAAGTGCTACTTTTCTTTAGAGAATTAAAAACTATCCTGTTGGATTAGGTTATGGTACATATATGCAGGTTAGAGGGTATTGGCTGAAAAATCATATTTTAGATTCTAAAATAAAGTTTTTACCAGTTCACGATAACAGGTGTCTTTCCAAACAATTTAGAATGTCTGTCGAAGGAGTTACATCTACTTTTCAGTCTCTACAGTAAAGTCAGAGAAAGCAAGCATATATTGTGGGCATTTTATTAATAAAGGGCACATGTGTGCCACCAAATAATCTGAAACCTGACCTAAATGGATGACAGTTTATAGTCATTTAAAAAGGAGAATATAAAATAAAAAATTAAATAATATATATAAATCAGTAACCAAAGTGACTCGATATTTTATTACTTCTACTATGAATTCTCTTCTAATATATGAAAAATAAACTGCATATTATGCAGGGCTTTTAGGGAAAGGACAAACCCATGCTTTTTCTATAAATGATCTTTGCATAGGTTTAAATATATAAGGAATCTGCCAGAAATATCAGTTTAAATGTTTAAGACTGATGTTTTCTACACCCGTAGAGGTGACACTGTCATAACAATTTTATCTGGCATAGATAGCAATTGCTCCTGTTGGTGAGCCTACCCTATAGTCTTTGGCTCACACTCAGTGCTTTATACCCATTCAACCTGACTATTTTTCGCCACCTTCTTTTGTAAGTGCCCCAGATTTGCTTCCTCATATTAACATTGCTAACAAGCTAATGCTGATGTTAATGTGTTAATGTTACCTGCATTTTGGTCATGAGACATAGCGTATGTTGAGAAATGAATACTTATGGACCTCCCACATATGACCAAAACACAATTGTCCCCATCACATGATGCGAGGGAGCCCATTTTGTTCACCTGGCAGATGCACTTCTGGTCACAAGGTGTGGAAAAGAGTTAGAGAAAACTCAGTGTGTCTTTTTAAGAGATGTGTAGCCCAAGTAGCTGAACTTGCTGTCACCAATACCGGAATACTCATGTATTTCTTCTCCCTTATGTAGACTTGTCCCTGGTCCAGAAGAAATTGGTCTTCCATTTTATCACTATTGTTTTATATTAGTTTATTTCATATAAATCTTAATTTATTGCTCTTACTCTGTAGTTTCAGAGCAGGAACATCTTTTAGCCAGATGGTAAATAGAAACAACCAAATGAATAACTTGTTTTGGGAGTCCCCCGTCACTCCTTCCAAAGCTGGACATTACCTTGTTCTCCTTGTTAAAAATCAGCACTACAACTTTCCAGAGTTGATGCAGCAGTCTAAAGACCTGCACTTTTGTTCAGGCTGACAGACTGAGAAGGTGCAAAGAGGGAAACTTGGTACCATGTACAAACTCTTTCCGAGGGTCAGGCAGGATTTTTAATTTTATGGTTAAGTTAGTATTTTTCCCACGTATTCTTTCTTATCACAAGTTCCTGGGGATGAATCTGTGAAGTTCAAAGGAAAACAAAGCAAAGAAAAAAAATATATATTTATATCAGCTGGATGTTGACAGTCTGAATCAAAGGCTCAGTACTTTATAATCAAGGTTTTGGAAAAACAAAAATAAGACAACCCTGAGGCTTTGGCACTGAGTTCAAGAACACAGTTGGGAGTCATTGCACCTCCAAGTGGGAGAATTGAAATGGAAACAAAGCCCTCTCAAAAAACAAGGGAATAAATTAATTCATTTAGCACTTCCAGCAATTATACAATGGGAATGCATTTTAGTTAGGAATGTGTTAGGCAATGGCCACAGCTGGATATGCTTCCAGCTGGAGTCAAGCTCCAAAAACCACTGAATGCAATGGAACTCTCCACTAACTTCAGTAAGCTTTTAATCAAGCCCAAATTAGTAAGTGAGACAGCAAGATTTAGAGACAACTGAGGAAGTTTACAAGACTAACTTAAACAGCACAAGGCCAGAGGATCTGGAAAAAAACCAAGTGTCAGTGAAGGGACTAATTAGAGGACATGAAAAGCTCACTCCCAAATGTCCTTTAGTCAGACTCAGGAATTTCATTATCTTCTGTGATAACAGGATTCAGAAAGCACAAAGCAGTGATCTGAATCAGTTCCTAGCTCAAGCACAGATTTTCTGTGAGCTTTTTAAAGTGCTTGTCTTTCTGCTCAGTAACACCACAAGAGCTATAAGTAATTTTCTTTTCCTTTGCTTTTAATAACATAGTATTCTTGAAATGCTTAAATATTGGTTCTCTTGAGTTTCTAGCTAGTCTAGGGTTGCTAACATCAGGACTTTTAGCATTCAAGCTTGAACAAAGTGCCAAACATTAATTCCAGCATCAACTAAGCCATGTTCCCTACAGATGCACCACTCATTCTCAAATTTCTGGTTCTTTAATGCATAAATTGTGACAAAGAAAACTGTTTTCTTTGTTTGACCTTTATTGGCAAAACTTGTGTGCCATATGAAAGACATACTTATAAGCTTGAAAAATGCTTTGTACAAAATATATTCTCTTTTCAGGTAAGTTTCCATAATCTTGACAAAAAATCGAAGCGATTTCAATGTTTGTAAGTTGAATTTGCCTTCAATTAATTTTACTTGCTTAGTGTTTCAGGAAAACAAGACCAGCAAAGCATATTGTAGCCTGATAGGAATACAATAAACCACTAAAAGAAGATTAATTTGAGATCCATATCCAAAGTTTTTTAATTTCATTGGTCTTAATAAAACAAACAGAAAAAGCACCCTACTGCGCAAAAGATACAACAGTTTCAGGTCCTAGGTCACAGTATGTCTAAATCAACTTAGTTGCGTAAGAATGAAGAAAAAACATTAATACAGATGTGAAGAATTTGTTATAGATAAGAATTTTCCTTCAATAAAGAATACAAGATTGTGGTCTTTTTTACTAGTGAAATCAATGAACGTTGGGCCCGTTTAGAGAGAATATGTTTTGTAAATGTAGAAGAAATATTGGGAGTGAGGATTTAGTAGAGTAAATCTTAAACGAACAAGCACAGAGGCAAATAAAAGTGAAATAAAGTTAATTACCTCAACAGGTGGAGCAGCATAAAAATTACCAGTAGCAGTAAGAAGGTGAAATGATGCATTTTGTTGCAGAAGATACAACTATTTGCTTTGTTTCCAGGAAGGAGCGTACATGGGCATTGAAGGCAACTAGATCACTAACTTAAACTGAGTCCAAAGCTAGTGTCCTGGAAAAAAAAAAAAAAAAAAAAAAAAAAGGGGTAGCAACAGGATATATTTGTGTGGTGCTCCCACTGTACTTTTTGCCCTGATACTTCATGGAAGAAGCTGCTTTTACAATGGGAAGGGCTTGTGAATGAGGAAATGAAAAAGATCTGATTTAATGATTCAAGGCCCCTGTTTTCATAGAAGTAAATCATGCAGAACCTTCCTTAGAAAGAAGTCTGTCATCCAGGAGTGATCATAGTGTGTAAGACACTGCAGACTTGACTCAATTGCCAAAATAGCACGTGATCCCTAGTGTCATTTGATGTTCTACAATATCCTTCCTTCTATCCATCTGCTAACAGAGCTGTTCTCTTCTACCCTTTGACCTATCTATCTGACAAACCTTTCACATGTTGTGGATTCTCTAGGCCAGGACTAGAAGTTTTATGTTGGGCATTCAAATTATTGGGAGCTGGCTTAAAATTCTTAACATGCTTTCAGTGCCTCATGCAAATCTGGCCTTCTAGGATGGTCTTCTTATTGGAAAAATTTTAGTGTGGAAATTGTATAAAGTAAAGGGAATCAGCACATTGGAATCTTCTACATGAATCTTATATTCCTCCATATATAAGGAATGGGTTCTGCCTTTCCCTAACTATAAATATAGGACATTGACTGTATTAGGAGGTATATTTTATTGAAGAATTGGAGGAATGATGAAAAAATTCAGAAGAATGCTTATATATTGTACAAAATACCAGCAATATAAAAGTAAGTACAGAATTAAGTAGGAAGTGATAATAAAAAGAAATGCTATCAATAAGGAGAAGAGGTAGCTTGACTTCTGCTAACATTGTAAAACATATTTCCAGTGTAATAAAGCGCATGATACTACAGTGTATATCTGTCATTTGCAGCATATTATAGTAGTTCGTATCTATTAAGGAAGTGGTATTTCCCCTTCAGAAGGAAAACATACTAGAAAGAGTAGTCCCTATGAACATTCCTCCATAAGTACTTACAGAAATGTAAATGGAAAAAAGTACTTCTAAACACATACCAGAAAATTTCCACAGCAGATGGAAATTCAATAAACGTTATCATATATAATGAACCCCCAAATAGAAATGTCACACATAAAAAAATAATATTCATATGCAATCCAATTTGCTTAAGCCTTGATTTTGGACATTGGAAAATATGCATTTCTCGATTATCAGGAGACTCAAAAGGTTTTTTTTCCAGAATGCAACTGAAAATGTTTATATCGGTATATTGTATATTGGTAGCAGCAATAAGAAATCTGGGGGAAGGGGAGCTGTGATGTACAACAAACCTTTGTCTGACCTTGCTAAAATTTGATTCAGCAAAATCAAATATAAAGGTGTTTGAAGTCTGAGAAACTCCCCACGCTGAGGTCTCCAGTTGAGGGTAGAAGCTGTACTACCTCCCACAGCCCCAGAATGCCACTGCCATTGGTCGGGGTCTAACACCACTGGCTCTGCATTCTAAGTAACTCTATCCCATTTGAAAGACTGGAAGCTAAAAGGTAAGTTTTGGTACTTCTCTCTTAGAACAGTTAATAGGATTTTTAATGCTGGAAGTATTTTTAAAGTATTTATTTTATTTTATTGTGCATAATACTGATTCAAAGGCTGCAGATTGAGGAAACTATTTATTTTTCCCTGGATATGTCTTAATTCCTTCCTGTAAGAGTACATAATCTTCATCAAAATATTTGATCTTACAGCTACTGCAGATGCCAATATCATTACAGTGTGTTCCAATATATTGCAAATAAGGGAGGTACAGAGACATGCAAATTCTGCAAGCTCATGCAGATACTATAGTCATAGGAGGGTGGGGTTTTTTTTCAGAGATTACCATTATATTTGCTGGGTTTGTCTATATATGTACAAAATTAAATACTTATCAAGCCCTATATCCTTTAAAAACCTTTTATTTCTAGGCAATGTGAAACAAAAATGATTTTGAATAATGAGTAATCTTTTGCTTAGGCATTGTTCATTCAAAGTAGATATTACACCAGATATGATAATATTACATTTTTGGGTTAATAGATAACATCCTTTATAGCAGTCATTTGGGGTAAATTACATGCAAAAGAAAAGTAAGACCAAAACCAATATTGTCAAAAATAGGCAGCAGAAAATATAAAACCAGAGAAAAATAAGCTCCAGGGTAGTTGTTTATTTCAGAAATTCGTTGCATTTTTAACTTATTTTATTTCATTTCAGTTCAGTTTTTTGTAATGAAGCAGAATACCTTTAGTAATATCGGAAGCTAATACTGAAAGGTGCAATTCAACTAAGTCTTCTCAAACACAAGCCCAAGTGACTCTAGCTTCTCCTAGCAGCAGCTGAAGTCCTATTGAATAAAGCAAACAAGTGAAAAATGACTGCCTTGTTTTGCTGACCATCCCCAGAGGAATTTCATATCCTCATACCTAAATCAGCTTCATAAAGACCTCTTTTCATGAAGCTAAAATTCAGCTTGCTGCTCAGCATTCACATTCAAAAAAAAAAAAAAGTCTCATGCATTTCTTATACTTCATCTATTTTATGTAGCTATAGTTTAAAAATAAAACATTTAAGTGTGTGTATTATGGCATCACATCAGGAGTACAATTTATTAGACTTATGCACTGCTTATTATCACTGTATACACTTTTGGTGAAACTAGTGGGAGTTGTAGTTAAATCAAGGTGTAAGTAAGGAATGCTGAATAGAGCCTTGTGTCAGGCATCCTATATGATAATAGTGAATATATCACTTACAAGGAACAGAGAATGCATACACACTAATATTCAAGCCTAGTATGAATTTTCTACTATTTTACTGAAATATGGAACTTTTAGATGGGTGATAATTCTATTTTACAATTCCATTCTCCAAGGAGAACAGGTTACTGTACAAGGCTACTATTTCTCACTACTTTAAAAATGGTGTTGATTGAATAATGAAGGCATGCAGAGAGAGTATTGTCACTTACAGGGCTACGGAGGATACGTACTACTTTTTATTTTGTCCCCCCGATATTTGTGGAAGTGATGGTAGGAATATGCCACAGCATTAAATCATTTAAAATTATATTCTGGCAAAGCAAAACTCAGTAGGTCTTTCCCAAATTGTCTAAAGGTTAGCATGGCCAAAGCAGTCTACAGAATCTCTCAGATCCAGGCAACTTTCATGAAGAAAAACAGAATAAACTATTGAATCATCACTAAAAAATATGAGTTATCCATCAGAAATATTGTTGCATACAATATGTACTGTACTTGATATTAAATTTTCATAGATTTCTTGCAAACAGCAGATTACCCACAATTTATCCATTTTCTTCTCTTTCAGAAAAGGAAGCAAAATGCAGACCTTTGTAAATATTTTTCTGGGATTTTTTATCTTTGAGCCTGTTGGAGCTGCATCTATCACTGATACTGTAATTTATGATTCTGAGTTCTATGATATATCGCTTGGAGAGCTGCCTCGCCCATTTGTCTATGATGAAAATGAGCAGTCTGACCAATTAGAGGTAATCAGAACTTCATGTATTTTATCTTTGCAAAGTGCGCAAATACAGTGGCTACTGATGTGTTTGTTGGCCATGAAAACATTTATCAGACAAATCTACTCACGTGGTTGCTATTGCCTTTGGTTTATCAACAGTTTTCTGTGCTAATGACACACTGCAGTTCATTCAGATTTTCCCTGATCTATCAAATGTGTCCGAAATATTTCCTGATTGTTCCTTTTCTGGGGGTAATCTTTGAGAGCAGGTGAAAGGTACTGTGCTCCTTTCAGATGTCCTTGTATTGCCACAAATTCTGGTGGAGATACTCCTTGTGATTCATCCACCTGTCTGGATGATGCACGGAGTCAGCTGAGACAGGACATCCAGCATTCCCCATTCAATAAGGTTATCAAATGCTGTTTCCTGGGGTTATTTCTTATAGTCATAGATATGATCAATACAAGCTTTTCAGGCTATATGTGCTAGTGTTTTCTATTTCTGTTAGGAAAGCAGGCAGAAGGAAGTATAAAAGAAAGGGAAAACACTTGAACTGAAAAACAGGAAAGTAAGAAAGATTACTGAAGAAAAACTGTTGTAATTCTGTTACAGTATGAGATAGTAAGATGTATTGCTGGTATGAGCAAGGGACTCATTTGCTGGCTTAAATGTCTCCTTCATCTCCTACATTACTGTATTTCTCTACATTACTAAAAGGCTACATTAATTCTTATCTCACTCTGCTGCTTAGACACGGGCACAACTTTCCTGAAGGTGATATGTGCACTGTATGATTCAGGACTGAGTGCAATAGAATTTGAGTGAAAAATAAAACATTTAAATAATAATATGGGGGTTTTGCTGTTGCTCATAATATTTTAGTACTTTTTTTACATAACAGTAAATAATTCATGAAAACATGTTCCTTTGAGTGATTCATGATTGCAGCAGGAGGGACAGGAATTAGTCTTTCATCAAGGTGAGATCAGAGTAGGATAGCAGCCTTGAAAACAAAAGACAGAGACAATTTAAGAACAAATATATCCCAAAACTACAGAACTGAAAAGATAAAAATAATCACAAAGTTTGCACTAAGATCAGAACCTTACAGTTTTGAAGAAATAATTTTTCTCATCTAAGGAGGACTGAGAAGAGCTTTGCTCTAAAGAAATCACTTTGCCTTTGGTCTGCTTCCCTGTGCCGTGCAGAATCAAAGCTCTTTACAGACCCATCGCTTGAGCTTTCTTCCCTGATGTCACCCCCACTTTTAGCCATTGAATACTTTATGCCCTCTCTATTTCACATTGACTAAGAAGTCACAGCTCTTGTCTTTGCTCTTAAAAATGAAGCTTTTATCAGTCCTATAGAAATGGTTTCCCAGAAATGGGAGTGGCTATTTTGTATGTGCCTCACCACAGAGATTTCCTCATTCAAACAATAGATGTTTTAGTAATACATTGAATGGTAGGTAGGGGTCTCCTTTGCTGTGCTCTCTCTGTGTGGTCCTATGACACTGAAGCATGGGGTGGCCCCTTTCCAAGTTTCTGAGTGAAGGATAGAGGTAAGGCAAGGATCCTGTGGCTGTTTTCCAGCTGAAAGGAGATTCAGGATGATCAATACTGCACCCAACAAGAAAAGATAAAAGAGGTCCTGTAACAGGTTGCTTTCCTTAGGGAAGCACAGAATAGACAGAGTCCAAAAAGTCTTTTCATTATGTCTTCCAAACTTCTTTTTGACAGCAGGATTGTCTACCACTACTGAGCTCTTCAGGCAGCCTTCTTAAAATTCATCTGGTGAAGGTAGTCCATCATAGCAGTTGGAAGGAATGTTACTTTGCATATGCATGGACCTCCCTGTGAGACCCTTTTTTCCTAGATGTTTAGCCAAAATCTTTTTTTTTGCTTGCACTCCTCTTACCATGTGCCACCCCAAAGAAACCTAAGCATTCACAATTCCCCTAAACCCAGGAGAGCTCAGAGTGGTCAGGGCTGTAGAAACCAAGCAGCTTTTGTAGACATGCGTGTCAGACTTGCAAGTTATCCTTTAGACACTGAATATTATTGATGTCACTCGAGTTTTAAACAGAATACATTTGGTTTCTGGCTCATGGCTATGACTTTCCTCCCTACATTCCTGTTATCGTAAAGATGTAAACTACACAAGCGGCTCTATGTGTAAAAGTATGCAAGGTCACTGGTTAGTTTTTATTATGCATAGCTTAAATGATGAGCAATACCACAGAGACCCAGACAAACAGCAGGCCTTCATTAGTTCTAGCCTGTGTACAGTAACTCTTTAGGGCCTGATTTAAGGCCTGCATTTCCTTTTAGAGAACTCTGAATCCTGTCTTTATCCTTTCTGAAATAGTGGAGAAAAAACAAAATAGTATATTCTGTTGTTGCTGTCTTCATTTTAAGATTTTAGTATTCAGTTATGTGCAAATAGAAATCGTTCTTTTTAACATGTTTTTAGACTCAATTGGAGAAATGAATTTTTCCAGGGCTGTGTCCCCAACTGATTTTCAGCAGATCCAGGAGACTGGCTGGTTGTAGGGCTTCAGATGTGTCCAGTGTGTTACTCCTGTGGATCTCAATGACAATTGGGCACCTGCGTAACTTAAGGAACTAAACTAAAGCACCTATGTTAGTATGTCCTTTCCAGAATGTTACCCCTTGGGTACTGTAATCACTCACTCAATGTGTAACCACCAAAATGAGGAAAGACCTAGAGGTAATTAGGGAGTCTTCCCACTCATTCTATCTGGCCAAAATTAGGCAATGCAACCCAAGACCATTCCCCCAGATAAATATGAGTCATTCTCTTGGGATACTTATTGTGGTGGGCTGACCTTGGCTGGCTGCCAGGTGCCCATCAAGCTGCCTTGTCCCCTCATCAGAGAGACAGGGGGAGAAATCAAGTTTAAAATCTCATGAGTCGACATAAAGATGATTTAATGAAGAGAAGCAAAGGTTGTGCACACAAGCAAAGCAAACCAAAAAGTTTTAATCTCTACTTCCCATCAGCAGGCAATGTGAAAAACACTATCCCGGGAAGTAGGGCCCTAGTACACGTAGTGGTTGTTTTGGATGACAAATGCCTAACAAAGCCCACCCCCCACTCCCCTACCCCCAGTCTCATTTCTCTTAGCTTTTGTTGCTAAGCATGATGTCATATGGTATGGAATATCCCTTTCATCAGTTTGGTCAGTTATCATAGCTATATGCCCTCCCAAACTCTTGCCCACCCCAGCCCACCAGCCTTGGGGTGGGAAGGGGGTGTTAGAGAGACAGTCCTGATGCTGTGCAAGCACTGCTCAGCAGCAGCCAAAACACTGGTGTGTTATAAACATCATTCTAGCTACAAACACAAAGTACAGCACTACGGGGGCTGCTATGAGGAAAATTAACTACACTTCAGCCAGACCCAATACACCTGTCTTCCTCAAATAACCTTAGATGGACCTTAGGCACCTATCTCAGGCTTAGTACCAACATTTTAGCTTAATAAAGTTAATCAAGAGTGACTGAGTCCCAGTTCATGATTTCTTTTCAGTTTCTTATACTTTGGAAATATTTTTCCTCGTGAAGTGTCTATGCCAAAAATAAAGTGTATGCATGCATATACACCCACACTTAATTGGCTTGCAAACATTTTTCTGAGAATATTTTATCTTGATAACAGCTGTTCATATTTTTCCACTTGAAATCTATTTTTGTTGTAGATTTTAGAATAACTTTAAGGTCTGGAAAAGTTACTTAACAATGGAAATCAAATGTTATCTAGCATTGCCTGCTAATATGAGCAGATCTGTTTCATTTCTTGCATTCTTTTCATTGTATTCAATATGTGTACATGGAACATATTTTTTAAGGCAAAAATTTTGCATGGGGAAAATACTTTTAGCTGTGAATTACTTGGGAGAATCGTACTGAATCCTCAGTCAAAGCTATGCATTGTCATGTATTAATGGGTCAAATCTGGGCTATAAAATCTGTGGTTTCCAAGTTCCCAGGTTATTGAGACATAGAAGACCAAGCTAAAGCTTTGCATCCAAAAGGAAATTCTTACGGAAAAAAGACGTTAAGTAATATATCACTCAAAAATGCAATGTTTATAGAGTCTTTAGAGAGAACAATATAAAGTCTTTCACAGATAATGGCAAAAAAAAAAGGCAATGTAAAAGAAAAACCTATTACTGAGGAAGAAATTCCAAGGTCCTAAAGGAGAAAGAGACTGCAAAGGAATGTCAGTGTAGGGTAGTGTACAAGTTCTGTGTTGGATTTCTCTTTTGAAACTGATAGTTAAAATAGTGTGAACATGGGCTGCTGTATTGCCCCTTTTCTTCACAGTAAGTTTCATTACCATTTTAAATGAATATTTATATCATGGGGGTCCAGATGCCCCAGTGAAGCTCTAGGTCTTCATTGTCCCATGTATTCTGCAAACATATACAAAGACAAATTTCCTTCTTCAAAATCAATCCAATCAAGCCAAACTGTCAAAAGCATTCTTGTGTAAGCTTCTCGCTGTTAAAACAAAAGGCTCAGAGTTTTTCTCTTTTTGAAACTAAAACTTTGGTTGGATGGTGTGTAAGAAAAACAAGTTGTGGAGAGAGATTCCTGCGTTCATCAGCTACTAATGTGTAATAAAACTGTAGTGCAAACTTTTGATCACAGTGTCTAATAAACATAACCAGTCTATTTTCCTTGTAGGAAAAAGCATTTCCAGGTAGGAAAAACTAATTTAGGAAAATAAGAAGTGAAAATATAGGGGCACCAAAAAACCATTTTCATCAATAAGATAGTCTATCAGTTAGGCTGAGAAGCACAGGAGCTGTCCTAGCACTGAATAAGCAGCAAAACAAGGGAGTTGAATACAGATTGTTCTGAGTCTGTCTAGGCAGAAGAGGTAAGCTGGAAATTACAGTCCACAAAATAATCAGAAACAAGCACTGTGAAAGCCTAATATTTGATTCTGCATTAGCTTGTTGAATTTGAATCATACTGATAACAGGATATTCAGGTGACTTCACAAAGTTCAGAACCTGAGTCATACACGCACATTCACATATATGTATGTGTGCATCCACACAAAGCATCTCTGCTGTTGCCATAACACACATGAAGATATGAAGATGGGTCTTGTGCAAGAACTCCCTCTTGCCATTCTGCAGACTTGAGAGAGGCTTACACTGCTGTTTCTCTCTGGCAGGTATCTGATTAAATAAAACCTTTCAAAATGGATACATAATGACTTTTCAGGACATGTCATATACATGTTTAACAAACTTATAAATTGGTACAAGTAATGTAGAAGTCAGATAACTACATAGTTGATAAGAGAACTAAATTTACCATTTAAAGCTTTATCCCCAAATAGGCAATTTTCTACATTTTCAGAAAGGCTTTCATTACAGTTCTTTCATTCACTTGGCTGTCCATAACTGATTTCATATGCTTCTGCACAGACATCTTCACAGAAGGTGAACATTTCTGCAGATTAAAAAGTAGTCATGAAATGCCTGAGTGATGTTTCAACTGTCTGCCATATAGCAGCAGCAAATACCAGGCAATGAAAAGGAAGGATTTGAAAACCCCAAGTTCTTGTACAACAGGCCAAGAAGAGCTTGTCTCACCCAGTTAGCTATCTGAAATGTTATAAAGACTATACTGGCTAAGGCAATCTTAAGCACCTAAAACTCTGATACCAGACATGCCATTAGTTACCACTACCTTAGCTGAACAGAGTGGCTACATCCTTCCTCTTGCCTCAGACTGAGTTAGATTCTTTAAGTAGTTGTTCTGGTCTGAAAACACCTAAATTGGTCCATCTAGGGCTCATTGCTTAAGAGTAACTATCACAATGTTCAAAATTCCTGTGATAGGTGACACCTGATGCCACAGTGAGATTACATAGACCTTTTACAGTAGATGCTTGCTATCTCAATTTCCCTGGTCACTTAAACTTTTCTTTTTTTTTTTCCCCCTCAGACTTCCAGTTTTGTGGCTTCTTTTGGAAATACACATCATCCCTATTGACATGGGGTATGAAACACTGATACAGATTTTTTTAGAAAATTACCCCAAATTGCTAAATTGTACCCATGGCTATATTTTTTTTTCTCTGAAAACTGTCAAGTTAAATAACACATGCATTTCTATCCCATTGAAAAATCTTTTAAGATAAGAATAATTTCAGAGCCAATCAAAGCAGAATCCAGAGCATGGTTTGGTACACAGCTCAGATGGGGGAGTGTTGTGGCTCTGCTCTGAGTCATTTCTATCTTTGCTCATGTTTAGTGATTATCTAATGCATGGGACATTAATAAACCTTTGAAAAAGATCCTAGGTCTCAGTTACTTTCATATTAGGCTACATAATCATGTTTACTTTGGCTTGTTCTCCTCCTGCCATGAGTTTTGCTTCTTTGGATGTATTCTGGCTTTGTTTCAGCATCTCACCCAAACTCTCCTTCGGCACCCATTTGATGATTAACATCTCTTCTGGAACAGAAATTTGGGGGGTACCAGCCTCCTCAGACTAGCAACTTATGCCTCATCTGTCTTGCTTGGATGAGTGGAGAACCAGCAACTTTGTGTTAATGTGTACTGAAATGGAGTAAAACAGTGGTGCAAATTTAGCAGATTGGTTCTTTGAATTACTTAGGTGCAGGAATGCCTCATTCCCTACACAAATAACCTTCAGTGTGAGACAGACAGTTCAATAAATTCTTCAGAACATGCACACCTGTAAAGCCCGTATGAAATTCCTGCCTGAATCCTTAGCCATACAATATGTCTCAGACACCTGAATTTGCTAAGTAAACTGTCACTAAGCTTCTTTCCCTGGATTCCTCAGTGCAACCTAATATCTTGTTAAATGTTTAAAGACTTGATGGACTGTCAACCAGTATCAACATAGCTATTGTTTTTAATGATTTGTAACACTTTTTGGTGTGTTTTTTTAAAGAAAAAAATAGTATAAGAAATGGTACTGCAGTAATTGTATCTATTTCATAGCAGCATAATCCCTATTGTGATATCAGAGACATCTGGGGATTGAAAATTTACTTTGAATGTTATTTCTCAAGTGGTTTTGGCTCTGGCTTTCTTTACAGGAGGCCTAAGCTTGAACCAACTTTCAATTTCTACTTTTTTAACTTCCACGCCCAACTTAGCTCTTTCTTAATATAAAGGTAAATAGTAGCATGGATAAAATAGCTGCAGCTATTGATCCTGGACATAAAATTCAGACCACAAATTCAAGAAGAAGTAGGAAGGACAAAAAAAAATAATGTGCAAAAAAACCCCTTCCATTATTGTAATTGTTCCTTTTATGATATTGGTGTTCCTTATTTTTAGAGCCGTGTAGCAATGCTTCTTGTTATGATGCAGAATGTCACTCCTGGTGGCAGGACTACCTGTGCCCCTGTCCTCAGCACTTTCTTCTTTGCACCAGATTCATGTCCTGGACCTCTCACTAAATGATTGCTAATCGATCTTACACTGACAGGACATTTCTATATAGCATAACAGTCTGCACTATGAAGAAAAACTTAAACTATCAGAAATTTCTCTAGTTGTGAGATACAGCAGCTTGCAAGCACTACATCAGTATCACTGCAGACAATACACTTGTTCTGGATTGGATCAAATCAGATGACATGTCTTTCCATTGCAAGCTGTAGAAATGAGAGGACGAGCAGATCTGACACCAGGATTTGGCCCTGATGTCTGGTAAAAAATATGGGTTTTTTGGTCTATATTGCCTCCTTTACAGCCAAAGGAAGATGGACAGGCACCTCAGTGAGCTGAATCTCAACGTATGTGTGCTGAACTTCCCTCAGGAGGTGATTCTTTCTCCACTGTCTGCACAAGGAGTGTAAGGAGACTAAATGACTAAACAGGACCTCAAATTCAATGACATAGTGAATCCTGTCCTTTTTGTTCATGTTTCTAACACTGTTTGGTTGTACTTCAGATTCAAAGCAATCGCAGTGTATTTAGGAAAAGCCAGGCTGGTGAACTGGGCAAAATCATGTTCAGCTCCAGGGGTGCCTGGTCTGCCTGGACTGCATGAGGAAATACGCTTGGAACCCTGAACCCTCCCTTTACAGTGAGCACTGGAATTGCAGCTGAGGCAGCTCCTCAGTACAGGTCTGAGGGTTGGCAATGTTTCGTAGACACTCTGGTCAGCTGGGTGATCTCCAGCTTTGCCTGGCTGTGTATGTCTACTTTGTGGCTTGGATCAGCAGCAGCTCCTGTGGAAATCTCCATTAAACAGCTGGGACAAGTTTTCAGTCCTTCTGTGCTTTATAACAGTGCAAAAAGCCCTATTCTGGTTTCTAAAACTGGCATATTTCTCTTTGAAATCTTATGTCCTGCAAAACTTCAGCACTGTTTCAAAGAAAAGCATCTGCTGTAGGCTAAGTTAGATATCACATAGCCCTCAAAGCAGAGTGTTAGAAATAAAATCTGTAATTTCAGATACAGCACTGGAATGAGACTTTGACTTCATTTGTACTCATGCAAATCCAGATTAGCTCCATTTACATTGAATTTCTTCATTCTCAGACAACATTAGTAAGTAAAATCTCTGTAGCTATGCTGTGCAGCATAAATGTTTTTACTCAGTTAAAATCAGATGCGACATAGATAGATCTGCTTTTGGACAAGAAGATTTAGGATATTCTGTGGTCAAGGTGGTAAAAAGACTACTCCTTTTTCTAAGACTTATTAAAAGAACCTCAGGGCCTACCTGTATTTTCCAAGGCAGAAGCCACAATTTCTAGAAAACTGGGTTAGAACTCTAGAGCTCTCTAACTTAATGTTAAGGTTGGTCTGACTGAAGTATGAATGGAAAGTTATGCGTGTATGTGTGTGTAAGACCTGGCAGAAACAACAAAATAACTTAAAAATTTTAGAAGGCTTAAAGGATTAAAAGAATGGCCTGCATTGATAATGAAGGACACTGCACCCAACTGCATCACTTCCAGAACACTGTTCCCAGCAGCAAAACTGAGGAATGTGTTCTTTATGCCAAAATCAAAGGTCCTGCACCCCGGTAATATCACAGCACAGATGACTTCTCAGTGAAGACTCTTCACCCTACCACCAGCAGACAGCAAACACCGTTGTGGAATACAATACATACCATTCATTTCCATGTTAGTCATCATTAAATCACATTCTCAATGAGGAAAAAGAGGCAATGGGCAGCAACCTGGTGTATGACTAACGGATATTGTAGTATCCAAGACTGCAAAAAAGACTGCCCCATAAGAGCCGGTGAATCTTAAAGGAGATAAAAACCTGTCCAAAGCTTAGTTTTCAATGCTTGTCAAGAAGAACCCAAGTCACTAAAATGACTCAGTAGCTTCTGTCCCTTGTGTTCTGTGTTGGACACAGGTGATCCTGGCCAGACCACTTGCACATACACTTTTAGGTATGTTGAAGTATGTGGGTAGACATGTGCAAATTATTAAAATCTGAGAGAATGAATGTGAGTAGGTAAAATCAGTTTACTTAGAAATGTTGTAAACAAGTATCACCTTCTCCTTCCCCAAGATGTCACTGAGTTTTATTATACTATTTTCTCCACAGAACTTATGTATGTAGCATATGACAACTTATCTGAGGTGCATAATTGGCAATCTAAGTAGTTATTGCATTAACATGCAATGGCTCACAGATCTATTTATCTTCAAGATAAAACAATAGGAGGAAAGAAGACCTTAAATTCAAAATTCAAGAAGAAACAAGCATGAGCCACTTTTGGAAAGGAAAACAAACCAAAAACCTCTACCATAATTAGACATTTTCTTGTAAGTCTTTTGTAGTTTCAGAACAGCTGTGGGGGAAAGTAGTTCCTTTTGATGGGTCAGTGTGCGGTACAACTGTCCCTTCAAGTTTAAAATATCTCCTTTTAAGTTCTGAAATTTGATTGTGTTGTTAAGTATATTTTTTGCAGTAAAAGAAACACTGAAACAGGACACACTTCATATTATCTTGTGCATTTAAACTTATTACATGTAATATATCAACTTTTATCCTAAACGATGTAGATGTAAAACAATAGACAAAACATCTGCCAATGGAATTACACCACCTCAGAAAATCAATGTGGCAACTAATGGTTTCCAGCCTTGCCGTTCACCTCTTTAAATCTATTTATTTTCTGTATTTTATTACTTTGCACAAATTATGTGGGTCCATAATTCTCATATAGGTTACTCGTACATTTCTATTCTGTTCCATCCCTACTGACTCCTACCCACAGATACTCTTTCACCTTTCTTTTTCTTTTCACAGCTTGGGCTCCTGAGCTGTTTCTAACCTTAAAAACTTTTTAATTGTTTCACCTCCTTTTCAGCCAATGATGAGAGATAGATACCTAAAGATCCCATCCTAAAAGAAGCCTCTGTGGTCAGTAGCTGGAACTGCTTTTCCGAACTTCCACCTGCTGACTGTGAAAGGATGCTAGCATAGACTAAATGTCTAGCCTATGAATGACAGAAGTTATGAGTTAACTTTTACCAACTGCATTTTATTGCTTATTGATACGTTCAGATTCCTGTGCTCCCTGGTCTGAAAGTGCCCATAATTGGCTATCTACATTAAGCATTTTCATTTGTAAATGTAGTCACATTGAATAAATATAGGATGGGGAAAAAATAGATGATCTGCAATCTTAGGAAAGATACTGCTCTCCTTTGGCATGTTCTGTGGCTAATATTCTGCACTGGTATTCTCCAAATTTCTTGATTATTTCCAAAGACAGAATAGGGTAACTATTATCCACACAGTTAGATGGCTAGAGGTAGGTGATACGATTCCATTTCAGTGTTTTCTTATGCCATGTATTAAATCTGTCTTGCAAGGCTGATTATGATTTGAAGATTTGCAACTATTGGCAAAAATAAACATGCTTTATTATATTTCTCTACAATATTCTTCCTGCTTTAAGATTTTTCATAAAGAATATTACTTAGAGCAGCAAAGGAAATACAATCCCACCCCCAGCCCCCCTAAAAAACTATGGAAAATAATACCATGAAGTGATATAGAATCATTTATGTTTCAATTTTTTTAGTAAAGTACATGTTGCCAAAAATAAACAAACCTCTGGAAGATGAAGGATCATTCTGTACAGTACATAGTCCAAGAAACATCTTTGTCTTGTTACAATCTTGCATGATTTATCAGATTGACAGAAAGCTGCATGGATCGGATGACCAATAATGAGAAACAGACTTTTACCTTTAGGTTACTGGTTCAAGTCCAACCTACATACAGCAAGCAAATATTGCTCATGCTCTGGGTCTGGTATGTAATACACATATATCAGTGAACTCCTACTCCTGTACCAGTGTAAAAATGGCAACATCATTAAATTCAGTGTAATAATCCATATTTTTTATGATAGTCATATGCAGGAGACTGAATCCAAGGAGACAATGCTAACTCCTTGGACCTGTTACTCTAGAACCCAGATTTAGCACATTGGCAAGGAAATTATGGGGAGGCTTTCAACTGTGCACCTCCAAAAGTAGATAACCTCCTATAAAAAGAGAGAGATAACAGTCTAGAAACAGAATTATCATAAGTTAATACCTCTGCTTTGATACCAAACATCTACAGTGATTCATCAGTTAAGAACTGAGAAAGCATAAAGGAAATCAGAAATTCCAAGCTAACAAGTTCCATAAAGTATGCCTTCAAATATTCAGAGAAGTGGCAGTCAGGGTAGATGACCCAAATCCCATGGGAAGTGAAAAGAACATTATCTTAGGTCTGAAGCCTGTTTACAAACTGTACCTTGAAAATGCCTTTCTCCAGAACATTATTTTCAGTAGAACTGCCAGAAAATATGCATATAAAGCTGTTAATAGGTCTCAGAACCTCTAGATTTTGTTCCAAACTTCAGGACAGGGACTCTTATCTGATTTCCACAAAAGTGGTGAAGAAGTAGAGAGCATGTGCAAGCACTTTAGTGCAGGACTACCCTGGGTCAATAAAAGCCTGGAATGCATCTCTCCCTCTAGGCTTCCTCCATTCGGAGAACATCTGTCCCATTTCCTTTGTTCCCAAAGCCTTCTTTTGATTTGTCCCCAAGTCCATTCCTGGTTAAGCTGTCTTACTGTCAGTGCTGCAGATGGGAACATTGTGTATTTGCACAAAGCAACAAGGTACATCCTTACCCTTCCTTACACCAACAGGTTACTCAGTCACAGTTCAGCTGAAGTTCATTTTGCTCATCTGATCACCCTGCATTTTGCAAAGTTATGATCTTAGCAACTGTATCAGGGAATTTTTATCCATAAACCCTACTTAGCAATACTATCTATGACTTACAACTAAAGAATATACAAAGAACCTGAAGTGTGCTCAGTCAAAATCTGAGTCTGTGAGATTCAGAGTGTTTCCTGGTTTCTCATTGTTTCCATATTCTCTGTCTTTAGTAAAACTAATTGACACAAAATGTTTGAATCTATGGCCTTTATATATCTTAAACCAAACTTTTTCTCTGCAAAAAGTAGATTTTAGACGGTTATTTAGATGTTCTTAGGCAACCCAGGATCATAACATTTAATACTCCTAGTAATGTTATATAGTTACACTGAAAGATCCAGTGAGTCTACTATGAAATGTAAAGTGTTTTCTTCCACAATTGTGGTAAATATATAGACACATATGAAATTATATAGGTATTTCACACAAAAATATTTAAAATCTATTCTATCTGGGAATAAAAAGACAAAAATAACTCTACTTGCTGAATATTATACAGTTAAGCTAAGAGATTCAAACAGGGATCAGAATATAGCAAAAATTTTGCTCGTGCTTGGCATGCTGACCTCAGATGTGTTAGTTCCTTTAACTTGTATAGTCGACATAGAAAACCTAATTCAAAAAATCCTAACCACCTGTTTGGTCTGAACGCCGTCTACTTTTACCAGTCTTTTACAACTAGAAATTATGAGCACGAGTGTGAGTGATTTTGACAACAAGTTCTCCATGGAGACAGCAAAACCAGCAGTAGCTGGGGGATGATCTCAAATAAGAGACTTAACTGGTCAAGTACAAAACTCAGGATTTCATAGTTTTATGGTGGTGATGTGCTAGGAGGCTGCAGTGGAGGCAAATCTTTATTAAAGCATAATTTTAGGCTTCAGTACCTTTGCACTTGGGATAAAGTGCCAAAGTTCCTATTTTTGTTCATGCCTTAGATACAGGCTAAGGAGTGTTAACTGCAGCACAGGGGTGCAGCACCCATGGGGTGGGTGTATTACCTAATTTTTAAACAGTACCTCGGATGTGCAAAGTCCTATAAGGACACTAATTCATTGTCTGTGACTTAAAAAACAAAAAGTGCATTTTCAAAGGAAGCCTTGGTGTGGTCAAACAATATTATTACACATGGGGAAATCAAGATACAGTGGTAAAGTAACTTGCAAAGGTCACTCAAGAATGGATTCTCAGTATCTGGGTGATAACAGTAAACCACTCTGCCTCTTTGCAAACATAGGCTCCTCTGCAACAAGCCTCACAAATCTGCAATACTCTTTCTAGGAGGGGTGATATAATGCAAGAAAATTGCTACATCTTCATTTTTATCCTGAAGTTCTTATACAGTAAAATCAACAGAATGCATCTTTAGAATTAAAGTTAACACAATGAAATTTACGGGTTTGACTAATTATGTTGAGTGGAGAAAAAAAAATGAGGTTTCTATTTCCATGAAAAGGTCTGCCAAATTTTATATGATTTTTGTATATAAAGATTTAATCTAAAATGTTTTATTTATATTCTTAATTTTCTTACTACATAATGCAGCTGCTGATGACTGAAGCTAACCAGAGGCTTCTGATATTCAGATTCAGAAAAAAAAAAAATGACAAAAACACTGTCTATATATTAGCAAGTAGTATATGAACTTAGAGTTCAGAATTCTTAGGTAATAAGATTTTTAAGGCATGTTACTGTTCTCAAAACAAAGCCTGCATAGCTATATTTGATTTGGATTTATACTGGCACAATTTACAATTTTATGGTAATATGACTTATACCTTTCTGATGCTTCACAGCAAATTTTCCTTTGTAACACCAAATATATAAATTTTTTATCTCAAAACTAATTTAGCTTTAGATAAGTAACACCAAATATATCATTTCTTATTACAAAACTAATTTAGCTTTAAATAAATGTGGAAAACTCATTTTGTTAGTACATGTTCTTGCTAATGAAGTATATGCATAAGTGCATACATTTAAAACATGGAGACAAAAAATGAGTAAGTATGTTGGAGTTCTATGAATTGTTGACACATCATCAGAATTCATTATAGCTGCCGGATAAAATGCAGCTCAAGCAATAAACCTTAGAACATACGTGACCTCTAGTGGGAGAATATGAGTAACTGGAAGATGAACAGCTGCCAGTGGAAGTAAACAGTAACATTTCCTGTTCCATCTTAATTTTCCCTAGACAGAGATTTGGACAGCACTACCTTCTATAATTCAAGAGAGTTAT
Organism: Falco peregrinus; assembly: GCF_023634155.1. NCBI lineage: Eukaryota > Metazoa > Chordata > Aves > Falconiformes > Falconidae > Falco > Falco peregrinus. Next base: position 50,058,958 of record NC_073726.1, read on the forward strand.
TCTTCTGCACCATTGACAGAAGAACTTGAGGAGGAAGCATCAACGCCAAAATTAATTGATGGGTTTTCAGCACAGGGGTCTGGGGTTCTTGGGCCCCAAACTCAAGACGGTTAGTAGGAAAGAGAAATGAGTTTTGCATGTGTAGCTTTGCTTTTGAGTGAACCCACTTTATTTGCTTATGAATGTCTACCTCTATTACTGAAGAGGAGGTGTATTTCTGTACCTCTCTTACTGAAAAGAGGTGTAGTATACCTATCTTGAAAGCTCTGAAGTCAGATAGGTACCTAGTTAAAACATTTCCACACTATTTCACTATGAAAATAACTGTGCCAATGAAGATTTTTTTGAAATAAAATTTTATTTAACACTTAAGACACTTACAACTTAAAAATTTGCTAATGGTTGGCAAATGCCACCAGTACTTTTTTATTGACTTCAATTTCAATATCATCACCAAATAACTTTATATTATAATGATTTGTTACATGGTTTTTATAAATGTGTTCATACAAAATATAATTTAATTGTTGAAGAATTTTTGACCGTGAAAATTAGAAACTGTGAAACTTAGGAAATGGGCTATTTAGAAATTTTAGGCAAAGCTGATTTTCTATCCTTCTGACTAGCTATAGTGAAATAAGAGCTTTCTGCATCTCACAAGGGATTTAAGATTGTAAAACACAATCTGTCCCTCTCCCATACAAACATTGTGATGCTAATAACTGGCATTTGTCAGTAGCTACTCTAAACTTGCAATTGAAGTTCATTAGAGTTATCCACTGCTGTGATGGGCCTTAGTGTTTTATGGTGAACAACGTACAACAACAGGAAAATCCTACTCTTTACTATGCCTAACACTATAATGAGTGTCACAGAAGACAAATGAAATGAGCGGGGAGAGGGGGGAAGAGTTCATGCTTCCAAAATTGTGTGTTTAGTGAAGTTAATCATTCCTAGTCTTGTTTTTATACATATTACTAGTCAGCCTTGACCAAGCAAAAAAATATACACCCGTCAAGACAAAAAAAGTAAAATGGAAATTAGAATTTCCCAGGAGCATTATGAAAAAAAAATACAATTTTCTTCATTTTTGAAAGCTGCAGGATATTACAAAACATTTCACATAAATATTACATATCATGAATCCTGTATCTGTCAACGTTTTTGAGCACTGAATGCAAATCAACTTGTGCATCAACTAAAGAATGCATGGGAGGGTCAAGGTGGTAACATATCAAGCCAGATCTTTTTTGTGTCTTTATTTCTTTTTAGCAACATATTTTCCTGCCAGATGTTGCTGCTGTTCTTGGCTTGGTACTGGATAGAAGACTACAAGGCTCAGGAACATCAAGCCGAGTTCATTTTTCTTGTTGATATCTTTTGAATCCTTCCCCATACATCTGCCCTTTTTCAGTCTACACCAGCCATAGGTGACAAATACCACTCCTCCAAGGTCAAAAAATAAGACAGAAGGGGAAACTCTCTTCCTGTACTATGTTGTAATAGTTCAAAAAAACATCAGCCACCCTAACCTCTACGTTCCTTTAGGTCTAGGTTTCCTGGAATGGTACAAGATGTGACAATTTATTTTTTCCCTGTCTCAGGCTTGCTCCCTGTAGCTAATTTAAACTGTTCTGTGAAGGAACTTAGGGAAAGTATTAAAAGAGTCTTACCTCTCCAGAAGTGTTTTTCCTGGATGTCTAAGTAGAGATTCTCAAATAGAGTAGTCTAGTCACTGATTCTTTAATCTTGCCTCAGAATACACGACCTGTATAGCCTGCCCTTCAGTTAGATAATGCTGCCTGTTGGTATTTGACACAAGACTGAGAAGGCAAATCTTCCATGTAGCCATAACTTACCTGTAGAAAAAATTAATCTGCAAGAAAAACATTTTCATACTCATTATTTATGCTACTATTCTATAAAGTAACCAGAACAAATGACCAGACATCTGTTACAATGAGGAGGAAAACATGAAACGGAAAAGTATTTCTATAAGATTAAAAACTGAGAAACAGATATGCTGATTTATATCCCTAATCGAAGAAAAGTTTTATCAAAAATTCAATACACATAGCAACTAACAACTTTTCGTACTGAAAATTACATTCAGAAAAAACAGTCAGTGTCACAATTCTCACCAAATTTGAACAGTACCATCAAAATAAACTTTTGCATGCATGGTATTCATGCTGTTCTATGACTGAGATGAAATGGCCTGATTTTTCATTTTAATGAACTTCTGGTGGTAACCAAATGTTTTGTTAACATGGTCTCCAAGTTACCTTAACTCAGACTGATAGAGAAATTTTTCAGGATGCTGAATTTCTGAATCAGAAAACATAATTAAACAACGTGCAAAAGAAATTGGGGTTCTTTGCCATAGCTCTGTGGGAAAATATCAATTTCCTTTTAAATTATTCAGAAGTACTATCTACAAAACTGAACTTGGGAACTAATACAAGTTTCAGTCATCAGCTGTTATTTCTCCATCGAGATGAAAGTGCACACTTGACAGCTTAGGGGAAATTGATCTTTTGTTGGCTGCTGTCACCTAATATTCTATTGTTATAGACCGAGAAACACTGTATTAGAACAACTTAAATGGCCTTTTATCTGGCACAGGCAGGAAAAAAAAAATTACTTTTAAGCAGAATTTAATCACTTGCTGCAATTATACGATGTGTTGATCAAAAAAGAATGGGGGTGAACTTTATCATCGATAAAATCTTATAATTATGTGCTTAGGTGAGCATTTCATTGTAGTAATTGACTTTTTTTTTAGAACAAACTATTTTCTTTTAAATTCTTTGATAGGTCTTCCCACTTGCCTTTTGTGTACATGCCTAGGGACCACAGTCTACTGTGATGACCATGAGCTTGATGCTGTTCCACCGTTGCCTAAAAGAACAACGTATTTCTACTCACGCTACAACAGAATCAGGAAGATCAAGAGAGATGACTTTGCTAACTTAAGTATGGATAGCAGTGTTGTTACAATTAGCTTTAATTTCTATTATTTCTGGCTCACAGTAATCTAAGACATATTGATTCTTTTTATATAATGCTTGATGATGGTAGGGTTATACACATAAATGCACATATGGAAAAGTGGTTTGCTGCTTTTGAACATAAAGGTCAGTACTTCAAATGCATATTCTCTATTACAAAGTTCATCTGTCTTTCTGCTGTTCCTTATAATCAGTTTTATAAAGGTAGAAAAACCCGAAACCTCATAGAACATTTGTAGTGTATTAGAAAGTACTGTTTTCCTAAACAAGACCGTTTCAAAGGTAGACATGCTTTCAAATATTTGCAAAGTATCTATGTGAAAATAATTTTACCTTTAAATTTTACCTGTAAACTTTACCTTTAAAGTATATGTTCATTGGTTTACTCCAGAATTACCTAGGAAAAGCTTCAGTAAATGAAAACTGCTACTCCAAAACCATTTGTGGCCTAAAGCTGGCCAAAATTGGTGACCTGGGGAATTTATATTTTCACATTTCCTACTTAAAAGTCTTAAAGATATGTGATTTTTCAGGAAGTACTAAGCCTACCCTGTTTAGGGATAGGGTTTGTTATACACTTACCACTTGGAATATCAAGCCAAATTTTTTTTTGTTTTTTTTAGACCTAACTTTGCGTAACTAATGTTTGCTGATTTCATTATGAGATGTGTGAAATCAGTGCCAAAAAAGGCTACTACAGTAATTCAGGGGAATGCAAAGATCCTTTCATGAAAGAAAACTATAAGGGTTTGGCTTGCCCAAACCAACATGAAGGTTTGGAAGGAACACAATTGGTATATATAAAAAGGGGGAATAAACAATAAGAACAGAGAAAATGTATTAGGCCAAAATATACTGTTAGAATAAAAATAAAATAATCATAAAAGAAAATAATCATTAACAACATTCTGGGTGGAAAATAGAAGTTGGCTGCAGAATAATACATTTAAAATTAATGCACGTTAATGCACTGATATTTAGACATCATTCTCTTTTGACAAAAGCAAATTTCATTTTCTTTCTTTTTTTAATTGGAAAAAGTGTTTCAGTGTATTTTAGAAAAAAAAATATATCAAACTTCATTCATTAAGAAAAAGTTGAAAATAGATATGTGGAACAAGGTGGTAGAGAATATGTTTATTTCCCTTTGAATGTTATGTTTCCAAAAGATAAACCATTTAAAGGATTCCCAGAACACACAGACATTTAAAAACTATTAACTTCAAAAAAAGTTCACTTGTAAATGTAGATAACCCATTTACCTTTTTCTTTTTCAAAACTTTCAGGAAATGCATTCTTACATGCTTGTTCTTATTTCTCTGCCAGACGATTTAAGGAGGATTGATTTGACTGCAAACTTTATATCAGAGATCCATGATGATGCCTTCCAGAGATTGCCTCAACTTAAGGAGCTGGTCCTCCGTGACAATAGGATAAGGAAACTCCCTGAGTTACCATCTACCTTAACATTCATCGATGTCAGTAAGAACAGGCTTGGTCGTAAAGGAATACGTAATGAGGCATTTAAAGTAAGTCTGGGCGTGATGGGAAAATCTTTTCTTCCTGTCTCCAAAGGATGCACTCAGAAGAGCAGCCTTAGTGTCCCTCTACAGTAGTAAAACTTTTAAGACTATAGGCACCATGACTGTGCTGGCTACTTGGTAATATGTAAAGATGGAGCAAGACGTATGAGTCCTACCTACTGGATTTGAGAACCCTTTTTATTCTTCTTGACAAAGATCCACACAAAAGATGCGATGGCACACTATGTTTGTATCTATGATCCAACCATCCACGTGCCTAGCAGGGCTCCAGAAAGCAGCTTGATGTTCCCTTAAAACAAGAAGGGAAGAGGGAAGGCCAAAGCTATGGATGATGCTGCTTCAGACTTACTCTACCATATATCTACATGGGAATTTGCTAGAGTATTCACTAAATGTATACACTTCCTTTCCACCTTGAAAAGCAGGAAAATTGGAACCTCTGAGTTTCCAAAAGTCCTCCCGTGAGAATTTTGGTGGAGAGAGGTAGCCATGTACTCCTCCTAACTGCATGTGAAATTTGAAGTCATTATGGGATATAGGATACAGCTAGCTTCATATGTTAGACCTGGCTCAGATTGACTTTTAAATTGCATCTAAGAAGATAGTTGTAACCAGCCATCTCCAAATTCCCCCTTAGGAAGACAGGTTCTTAAGGAAGCAAGCAACAGCAGTAACTGAATCAGATATTTTTTCCCATTCTTTCACCTTTCAACCTAAGGCAGGTGTTGGGAATGGGAATGATAAGCAAAACTCAGTCCCCCAGATTGAGACTCTGACCTAGCACTCTTTTCTTCAGCACTCTTCTGATTTTAGCCATGAAGGACTCTCAGCCTTTATTTTCCATATTTGCCAAGAACCTTCACTCTGATATCTCAGAGTTCTGTCAGTGGGAATTAAACTAGAACACTGAATGCAAAGTATTTAGATTCTATGATAACTTGTGTGTGTGAAAAGGGGACAAAATTTAAAGTATTCTGCTGAGCCTTATTGACCTAGTCAAGTGTATATCCTGCTATTGTTATAATGATCAGATGAAGCTCCTTCTTCCACTGAGTCAAGGAAAAAAAAAAACATTTACCTTTTCAAATGAAATGCTGAATTTATTTTTAGCTCAGGCTTTTCTTATGCATTTATAATTTGCTTCAGTACCAAGACAATTCTGCAAAATTGAGTAAGTCTGTCAAAAAAGCAAAGAAACAGACAGAATAGGAAGCCTTTGTGCATAATGACTGGGAAAGCCAGTATTTTCCATTTTTGTAAAAGATGTAATTTCACAGAACAAATTATATAAATTATTAAGTCTCTAGACTTGGCATTTTCTTTCCTTTCTTTTTAAAGTAAACACCTAATTTTTAACAGCAACTGTTCTCAGCCTATGCAAATAAAAGTTCATGAGTGTCTTTGAATTTCTGCCTTTTCAACCATATCATGCTGAAATAAAATGTGCTAGTATTCATCAGTGCTCATTGCAGTGATAGATTACAGACTTACTTGCTAGAGAATTTCAGAAATGTCTATCATTTTCCCTGCCTTTCCCATTCATCCTTTAGGATCTGCATGAACTGCAGCATCTTTACATCACTGACAATAACTTGGATCACATTCCATTGCCACTCCCTGAAAGTCTGCAAGCTCTTCATCTTCAGGTAGGCTACAAAAGTAATGGTTTTATGTGTCATGTTCACATAGTAAGTAAAACTGGACAGGGTAACTATTGTCTTGTTTTGTTTCTTCTGCTTATCCAAAAGTGTACTTACTTGACTAAACAGACTATTGTAAACACACAATTAACTAGTGAATGCAGTATTTGAGCAAAGTAAAATCTAGCTCAGCTAAACATTAGTTATTAGAATTTGTAGTACAATATTTTTCAAACATAAAACCCTAGATTTAATGTTAGTACAGATTAAAGCTATGTTCACAGCTGTCAAGAACAAAATTAGTCTTACAGACTTCAGAGGCAGAAATCCCTCACATTGCTCATACAAATCTTCTAAAAGGAATAATTTTAGATACACAAAGAGAGTTGCTTTACATATTGGTTGCATTTATACCCAGTGCACTTCGTTCTTTCAATAAAGGTTATTCCCAGTTGCTAGTATTTTTTCAGCCAGACTTTTCCATTTGACTACATTGGAACATCCCATCCATTATCTTTCTGTAATCCTTTCTTTTTGTTTTTGTTTGCTTTTACCTAAACCTTTGTTTCTGAATTCTTCCTTTTAACCTTTTCCGACTCTGCTTCTTTCCCTTTATCTCCTCTAGTTCCAATGCCCAGTTTTGATTATCAGAAGATGTTATTTATTACACAATACAGCAAAAAGCCTTTGAATAAATAACCTGATGTACCATATATATTTTGACGTCTATCTTTCCATAAATAAATCTATAGAAATGTTCTGCCTGCTAGCAGACTATTTTTTTACCTGACCATGCCTTTAAATTAAATATTCAGTGCTATGTGCTACAGATCAAAGCTATCTTTCCATAAATAAATCTATAGAAATGCTCTGCCCACTAGCAGACTATTTTTTTCACCTGACCATGCCTTTAAATTAAATATGCAGTGCTATGTGCTACAGACCAAAGCTAGCAAGCTGGGCTTTTTTCCACATCAATTTCTGACTAGCAAAGGAATGGAGAAGGGAAAAACTTTCAGACAGCTAGCTCTCATTTCAGGAGATGACCTTTTTAGTCTCAATTTCCAGACAATATTGTATTCTAGCAACTCATTGTTGAAAATGCTTCACTTCAAGAAGATAAGCTCAGTGAAGATAAGGTATATAAGAGGAATTTAAATCAAAGAAATAAAACCTAAAGCATTTGATTTTCCCTGTATATGTACAGATGTGGGTTAAACTAATGTGAGAGGGCCTGGGGGAAAGAAATTTATCACAGATCAAGCTGTAGATTTGTTCCTTTGTAGGTTGAGGCATATCAAGCTGTCAGGATGATAATTATGGTTCTATGATTTTTGGACTGGCCTATACTGGTTCCAATTTGCGTTAATAAGGCTTTTCATTATGATCCCAGAAATGAAAATGCTCTATACTTCTGCTAGGCCCCTCTTGCAAAGCCTGTCTGTGCTACATGGTTTGAGCTACTTAGTTTTGCAGCTCTGCACTGGTCAAGAAATATTTTCCCTGCTTGGAAGATTTCTTTGTTGATGACATGCAGCAACAATCTGGTCCCTTGGGTTCAAGCAAGTATCTCTCTAGGCACTGAAAATACATCCATAAATTGTTCTTTAAAGGGTAAAAAATTACTTTCAGGCAACTATTTTGATAGTACTTTTTTTTCCCCCCTTTCTTTCTTAGAACAATAACATTCGAGAGATGCATGAAGACACATTCTGCAAAATGAAAGATTTTACTTACGTACGTAGGGCTCTTGAAGACATCAGACTGGATGGTAATCCCATCAACCTGAGCAAAACACCTTATGCATACATGTGTCTACCCCGTTTGCCAGTTGGTAACCTCATCTAAGCTTTGACAGAAGCCAATACTGTCCTACGCTGTGAGAATCCTGAAAGACAAAATATTAACTTGCTGCTACACTAAGCAAGATGCATTTTTTTCAAATCTCATTAATTTTGGAAATATTTCTATTATAATGAAATCAATTATTGAGATATAAAGAATAATATGAAATGCTAAAAGACAGCTCCATTATCTACCCAACTGTAAGTTGTATAGCAATATCAAGAAAAATATTTTACTATAAACACTGTATTGAAAGCCATAAGTTCAATGTAAATGCAAAATTTTCTACGAAATTATTCAGATCAAAAGTATGAATTCTAAAGTTCAATGATTTTATATGTTAAAATCTAACTATAGTATAATAAATAAAGAAATAAAAATAAAATGTGTGTCAAATTTAATATTTATCCCCTTTTCATTTAATTAATATATTTTTCTCTTAGAGACACATCCATTTTTCTAATTCTTTCCTTAAAGGTCTCTTCATCTGGCGAAATGTTCCAAAGCAATGTTCCAAAAACATGGGTTTTTTTAGAAAACAGAATATTTCCTTGAATTAATAATGAAATATAGAGCTTAAACTTGTATCAGATTACCCCCTAAAAGTACATAAACTATTTGTTTATATCTTTGCAGTAATAATTGGTCTTTCTAATGCTGATGAGACCCAAATCTGTTTCCTGTATCTTTGAGAACCTTGCCTGCTAGATTATCTAGCTAATAAAAATCCCATCTAAAATACCCTATTTTAAAAATATTGAACCTTATTCTGCACAGGAAGTGGAAAAAAACTCCCCTTGACATATTTACAGTCATACAAAATATTATAGTTCAATATACTGAGGACCAGAATCCAGATACCCAACTCACATATGTTGTGGAGCCATGGCTCAGTTTCCAATTATTTGAAGCAATTGTGCTGAGTTTTTCTGCTTTATTGTTTAAAAGCCTGACCAGTTAACGATTAGGAGATTACCTCCCTCTGGATCATTTGAACTCTTTTCCTTTTGCGGGGGTGGGGGGGTGGGGGGGGGGTGGGGGGGGCGTGGGGTGGGTTGGATCTTTAATTCATTTTTCTAGAGAAAAAGCCGCCAGGAAAGATCCACTAGACATAACACAGGTAGTTGCTCATTCTATTCTACAGTGACAAGCAGCAAATACCACTTGCACATCTTCAGTGTAAAAGGTTTGGTGAAAGACTTCAGCTAAAAAGATCCCCGTCAAACACAACAAAACCTTCCACTTACACAACCTGGTATTTCTTGAATATCAAAGTTCCCTTTTATCTAACTGAACATACATGTTCATTTAAAATGTAAATGCATCTTACTTGCTAAATTTATGTTGGGCCAGGCAATGGAAACTGTTCACAGAGAACACATTCTTCACCCTCACTGCCACTTTCCAGAAGACAACACATGGGGAAAAAGAACAGCAGATTTTTACGCCACAATCTCAGACAGGCTAAAATCAAAGTTGATGAAGTACAGAAGGCTACAAAGACTGTGTTTTTATGACTGTACCTTTACCAAATTGCCAGTCTTACTTAAAATCTAGATAGGTGAAAAAAAAACCAAATCAAGCATAACAGCCTGACTCTTAGCTTCTGCTTAAAATAATTTTTGTTTTCAGACACTTACACAGAACAGACTGTAAAAAAACAGCTATCTTCATTTTAGCATTTCCTTCTGAAGACATGAGTTGCTCTTAGATGCATGCTTTTACAGCTGAGAAAATATTTTTCTTCCACTCTCCAGTTCTTTCTAATAGGAACTGAAAGGTCAATGGTTTTAAAAACACCTTCTGAGCTACAGACTTCATTTCAGGTCTAAAATCTCAACCAGCGGGACTGTGTTTATTGGTCAAAGGAACGATGTGCAATACGTCCTTAAATACACAGAATCTGCAGTGCTTTATTCTGTAGCCATTTTGTCTTACCTTTGGGACTCAATCTCGCTGTTCTGTCAATCCATGTGTAAATAACCAGCTTTATATTGTTTTGTCAATGAAATGAAAATTAATATTGAGGAGGAAAAACATTACTTGTTCTATCTGGCTGACATTTTCTTTGAAATCTCTGTCTCTGTCAATATGTTGCGCTGATAGCAGAAACTGCCTCTAGAAGTTTATGATCTCTTAGGGTACATATGCATTGCTTTCTAAATACCAGCCAGAGCGTGCACCCACCATTGCTTTACATGCATCTGCATTGCTTGGTCATATGCCTGTGTTGAGGCAGAAGCTTTAGGGGCACACTTCAAAAAATGATCGTGATTTTGTGTTGGGTTTAAATGTCGACACACTTGTGTCCCTGATATACAGAGAGGTTGAACATTGCCTAATCTACAGCCATTTAGCCTGCAATGTCAACACACCTTTGTGGAGCTCTCACAGATACGGCCAGTGCCATGCAGACAAGCTTATTCCTAAGAGTCCTAATATTGCAGTGTAAATTTATCTCCATACACTTCCAAAAAGAACTAGCTAGTCAAGTTCACATGGCTAACATAGGTGTGGGTAATGCCTCATTCCAGTTCAAGTAAAGTATTTTCCCAGTGTGAAGCAGGTAAGCAGAAGTTCTCTGAACTGGCTGTAACCGTGCAGTTAACCCAACGGTATTACACATATTAAGGAAACAGTAAAGAATTGATCTTGAGAAACCATTTAAAAAAACCCAAATAAAAAATAATAAAAAAAAACCACACACAAAACCCCGAAAAACAGTCTATTGCAATGTTTTATGGTATTCTAATTAACATATTAGGTTCCTACAGAACAGGGTCATTTTCATACACAGATGTGTTTAATTACCTATAAAATGTATGTATGAATGTCAGCCTCCACTGGTTACTTCATACCCTGATTGTGAATTTCCTTCCTCTCCAGCAAATGGAGGGGTAAGCAAACAATCCCTAGGTTTGAATGAGTGACTTGCCTACCAAGGGCAGAAAATAGATAAAGAGCTTTCAAAGGGTCACAGAATATAATGCAATGGAAGGAACTATGCTGCCAAAGAACTTCTGGGAACTGAGCAGGGGATGGAGCTGGGAAGATGGAGGTGAGGTGAGGCAGGTACAGGATATGGAGAGACACGGTGAAGAAAGAGAGGAAGAAAGTAGGGCTGAGAGCAGAGAGAGGTTATTCTTGTTCTCTCCTGTCTCACTGAAAAGCAGAGGGAGAGCAGCAAAACCTCAGAAGTCTTAGACTCCAGCTGCATTTATTTTTATGCTCAAGATATTCTAGCCTTTTTTTCCATTCACACCTCACCCCTCATGCCAACACCAGATCTTCATGCTCCCAGTAAAGTACATGTGCTCTGGGGAAAATAAAGTATTCACGGGTTGAGGGGGAAGTGAAAGAGAGTGGGGGACAGCAGTAAAACTCTTTCACAGTTGTTGCAGTAGGCTGAATCAACCTCTGAGCTCCTGTGCAGATGTCAAGCACCATGCCATGGTGATGGATTTGCTGGCCATACCACACCCGTTTCAGGGAAGACACGTATCAGTGAGAGAGGGCAACCCTTGCTAATTGTGATGGGTATGGTGCACCCCAAATTATACAAAGGAATGTGAGTGTTCAGCTATCTGACCCCCAAGCATACTCTATGGTGTGTACCTGCAATTTGAAGACTGTTTTGCAAGCTACTCTCAGATCAAGGACAGTGAGGAAAGGGTATGTTGCCAAAAACAAGACAGAAATTTCTGTGGTAGATAAAAATCTACTATCATACTCCAGAAGTCAAGAAATACTGAATGGAATATAATGCCTCTAAACCCTGCCTTGGAAGAAACCTCCAAAACCACAGACCAGAGCTCCACCCCTTGTATAGTGGTCAGCTGTACTAATTTAATGCAGACCTTACCCAGCTGTGGGAATCTAGCCAGGGGAGTTCACAGTTTCTGTGTATGTATTTTTTTGTGTGTGTGCAGTTTCTCTGAACTTTAGTCCTTGTTCCACGATACTAATCAGACTGAGTCTCATGGAACTCGCTGTGATGCTCAGGTGCAGACCTGCTTCATGCGAATAGACCTCCTGAAGCTTGTTGCCAAATTCCATTCTTTAGAGGTTTGGAAGAGGTGCTCAGCCTGCAGAGTGCCTGTGCTACCTGCTCTTCTACTTTTCTCTGCCTGAGCCTTAACTTCTCTTCCTCTGCAGTTCAGTATCACGCAACAGAACTGCCAAACATACAGTCTAAGCCTCTGCTCGTCTTTCAAGCAGTCTTGCAACTTTGCCATCCAAGTAGCTGCCAAGCATATGCCTGTGTTAGGGAAAAGAAACTGATTTTCAAGAAGTGAATGTGCATTGACTTTGATTTTAGCAAAAGATAGCTAACACCAGAACAACTAAGAGCCTTGAAAAAACTCTGTAATGGAAAAAAAACTAAGCATCACAGACTGTGCCTAGTCCTATGCCCATACTGTAAGTCTCTGTTTCCTAGGGAAAACTAACAAACAAACAACCAACCCCATTAGTAAGGACAATATTCTGGTGCAAGTTCACAAGGCCAAGCATGCTCACCACAATCTCAATTTTATTCATTATACATATAGAATATCAGTTGTGATCCCTTTATACCATGAGTGGTTGTTAATGCAAAAATAATAATCTGTTCTCTGCCACTGAGTCTACTACCTTTCACAATTCATATTAATTATGTCTGCGAGAACAGTTTCTTCACTCTTATCTGGTTGAATTTAAAAATTATGTTTGTATGAGTTTCTGTAATTATTTCAAGAGCAATGTATATGAGATTTGGCATTCTCATTTATTAAAAAGGGAAGCTAACCCAAAATTCAGGCACTAAAATAGAAAAATCATAGGTGGTAAAAGGGTATGTGCCCAGGATTTGAAAAAGAAAGGAAGCCAGGAGGGAGAGAATCTTACTTCTCTGAAGGAGAAAATTCAAGCACTTCTCTCAGCAACTGAATCAGGCAAAATTTTTAGGAGCAAATCCAGACCTAGACCACCCTAACATCAAATAATTGATTGAAACTTTAATTAACGTGCTACAAAGGGGTACATTTTAAATACAGGAAGATAGCTGTACTGCCCCCCTGAATGAAAAGCATATATGTCCTTTGTATGCAGAGCCTAAGTACTTGAGTGACAAATGAAAGGTGTCAGATTTGCAAAAGTTCTCCTTCTTTGCCAAATACTTACTATTGGGGAAAGAACCTGGAAAGTCCATTAGGAATAAAGAAATAAATAAAAATATAAACTAATTTAACAAACCAAACCAAACAAATAGTGATTCCCATCTTTTCTGTAGCCAAGCCCTATCTGAGGAAATTGCCTGTGCTTCATTGGAATAATTTCCTTAACTCTGTCCCTTAATAATTTGTGCACTATTCTACTCTTATAACACAGATTTGGCCACCTGCAGAGAACACCTGCATTGTTTGATTTAGTGGCTCCAGAGTGGGACACCAAGTGAGGTGTCTGATGCCTTCCATGCTGCAGGTTCTTAGTGCCATGGAACATAACCAAAACAGCTGCAGCTCACTCCAGCTGGTTACTATGACATAGTGAGTATGTCATCAAGTCTTCAGACCTGCCTCATCCTGTTTGCTGGGTTGGATGATATTTCCACTCATTCTGAATCCACAGTCTGAAAACCTATGTTCTGCCCTGAGTTCCTTAATTGACCAAGCCTTATACCACCCTTACAGCTTGAGGGTGTTATCAGGGGTAATACAGTTGATATGCTTCCCACTTCAGAAAATAGTTCAGAGGTTAGCACTAATAATGCCAAGGTTACGTCCTTGAGTCATGTACGGACCAATTTGCTGCTTTTTTCCAGGACTCCTGTCTGGACATGTAGCAAAGCCCTGAAAGTGGACAGAGCCCAGTCTCTTCAGGGGTAATTTTTACCAGTTCCTCTTTGCTAGGAAGTCAGTGTTCTTACAAAAGCTCTGTTAGTGAACCACAAAAGTAAAACCAGTGCTGGTTTTGAGGGAAAGATTGCTGTTACATTTTGTAGACAGTTCAGTGCAGCAGTTGTGTGTTTGACATCATTTGAGAACATCTGCTAGAACTGTTGCAAAAGGAACAAATAATTTGGAAATAATTTCTTGGTTTGGTGGACTGAACTGTGCTGGGAGGACATCAGCTGTCTGAAGGAGTTGAGCTATGTTACCCTTGCGCCATTCTCAGTAAATCCTGTTAATCTAGGCTTTTTGCAGTGATGTAGCTATTTCTGCTGCTAGGTTCTGCAGCTGGGAGGGTACGGGCTGTCTCCACAGCACAGTCCATTGATTGGTACATATGTTCCTTCAGCCACAGGACCAACAACCTGACTCAGCTTGGGAAACCCATGAGAATCTCAACTGTTCAACAGTGTATAATTACCTTAAGTTACAGGAAGTTGGTGTTAAATGTCTAGTTTCTATTAAAGATCTCATCTGGAAGGAAATCCACGCAGACATTCTGCAAAAAGGCTGAAGCTGTCAGTGTTCAACAAGGAGAGAAGTAATGGCATCAAATTAAATTAAACTGATCATTATGAGTATTAAGCTATTTTTATGTGTGTAAAAGACTTTTTCTTGACATATTGAAGATGAAGTGACAATGCAGTTTGGAAAAAGTTGTATTTTCTTAGTCAATATGTCTCTTCCAGCAAGCACCTTTGATACCTCACTCAAAACTGATCACAGGTAGAAGAGCATTAGTAGCTGAATGGGCTGTTACAGAAATCTTTCTTCTGATTTGGGAAGGTCCCTGAAGCGCTGCTATCTGACGAGGAAGTAAAGAATGACTACAGAACCTACTAGAGTTAACATGATAAGCCAGAGAGAGCTTTCCAAAAAGTCACCATGGTTAATGACATCACCAGACTACCCCTTTATACATCAAATTTGAGATCACAAACTGTATCTGGAATAAGTTAGGGCTGCCTTGATTAAACAAAGACTATTAAATTTCCTCTTTTTTCTTTTTTTTTTTTTCTTCCTTTTTTTTCCTTTCCTCTATGGAGCTGAGCTCGGTAATCGTCAAGATTCGTAAGGAAAATCTGCAGCTATCTCTAGAAAAGAACGCGTAAGAGAGATTTTGTTTCACCAGTGTGCAGCCTCAGTTAATCATTGAATGGACTGCTACTGCCATCGTGTGTTGATAAATAGTGACACCTGATATTATACCAAAGCCTAACTTCACGGGTAGATGTGACTTGTGTTTATGTTTGGTAAACTTAATCCTATGCACATATTTTTCCTTTCACCTTTAATGAAATCTAAAGGAATGGGAAAGTCTTTCAAGAGAAAAACAAAGGAACATTGTGGGGATTTTTTTGTTTGCTTTGGTTTTTGGTTTGTTTTTTTTTTATCAGCCTAGAAAATAAAAAAGGGGAAAAATTTCCTTTTTGTATAGAATATTGCAAACAAATATTTTGTATGTTAAAAATATTCTAATCTTTTCCTTATTTTTTATTTAAATGAAAAGACTAGAAATGCCATCAGAACAACTTATGTCTCAGAGCATAATACTATACAGATGCTCTAACTATTAAGTACGAAAATTCAGAGTTCTTGATGACATATCTCAGCAAAAGATGGACACAGATTCTGATCTAAATGTGGATCTGCATCAGTTACTATAAAACCATAAGCCTGATCTGACAGTATTAGTGGATGGAGAGTGGGGCTAAAACAATAAATCCCCACTTCTTCTGAGCTACACAAGCCTTGTGAACTTCCACGTAGACAAACACAACCACAAAGAACCTCACCCTTATCTTTGCATGGCGAGAATGAGGACACACCACCTGTTTTCCAGTGTGCGTTGTATAACACATCTTCAACCTAGCTGTCTTTTATAAGCTTTTCCTCTCACCATAGCAGACAATATTTATTTATTTATTCTGTACCCCAGGAATCCAAAAAAAGGGATGCTACAAATAGCACCTGCTGTGATGTGAATATAGCATGTCTAAAAAATGAATCTTAAGGCAGGCCTGCTATCCATCCTGCTACTGTTCACAATAAAAGGACAGGAGTTAATGTCAACTGGTCATGTAAAGGACTAGATGCAAGTATTTTGAGTAAGGAAAGCAAGAAAGGCTCTTTGGTGGTGCTGAATTTCTGCATGAGCTTGTGAAAGTTACTTAGTCCCTCTGCACCTTTCTCCATCACATTCACTCATTTTTACAAGGTGGTTTGAGGTAAGCAAAAATTAGGACTGACTAACATAAAGGCTAGGCCTAGTCTGAGGCCTGGGCTTATGTGGGAGGGAGGCACAGATGCACCCTGTTGCCCCAGCTGACGGAAGGTGAGGTCACAAAGGCTGGCACCTTTGTCACAGCCATCACCCCCCTGTCACAAACGCCCTGCTGGTTCCAGCAAGTGGGGTGGCAGGGCAGTCTGTCAGTCTGCACCCACCTCACCTCAGGCGAAGACCATCGATGAGCAGGGTGTCAGCATGGAGCAGGCAATTTACAGGTCTCCCTCCCAGCTAAACATGCCTCACGAGGACAGGGATCCTGCCCTCACTACAGAACCAGACCTCAGCAGCAGAGAAGACCACCACTGGCGCAGCCTACCCAGCCATGCCACACAACTAGCTGTGGTCAGTCCCATGCAGCGTGAGGAGGCATGGCAAGGTGAAAGCAGTGGCAACAGGCAAGGGCAGCAGCAGCAGGTGCAGGTTGGCAACGTGTTCCACTCGGTCCAGGGATACAACAGGTATGGCTGTGGCAGAACACAACATCAGCAATGGCAGCAAAGGGGAAAGCAATGGGGAAGAGAGAAAGACCTTATGGAGCAGAACCCCTGTGCATCTTCCTCAAATGGCTGCAGGAGGCAGGGTGGCCAGCACGGGCCTCCTGTGCGTGGACCACAGTGTGAGCAGCCTGGGGAGGCACACTGCCAGGGCCACGTCTGGAGGAGAGATCAGCAACAACAGCACACTGAGCCCCTCCACCAAGACCAGGCAGGTGGGCAGAGCGGTGGTGGTCATGAGGAGAAGCTGCTCTGGAATGTGAAGAAGCACTGCTTGGTTAGGACCGTCCATGTGCCAGCAGCCATGCTGCGAGAGGCAGGAAAGCACCTCCGTCCCATGTGCATGGCAGGGTACTGCCTGCCAGGGATGTGCACGCCCTACAACACCAGCCAGTACATCATGGACCAGCACGAGTACACATGGAATGATGAAGAAATGGCAGTGACAATGTCTGAAGGAAGCCATGACTACAACACTGTGGATGAGGACTTGCCTTTCATGGTCCCTCTCCCTTCCACAGCTGAGGATGAAAGCACATCAACAGAAGAGGAAGAGGAGGAAAGCACACAGCCTGCCCACCAAGACTAGAAGTGCCAAGATGATACCTACTGTGAAACGGAGTGACAGCACAAGGAAAGCATCTGACTTGTAAGATCATCAGCTATTAAGAGCAGGCAAGCTCTTGACATTCAGCTCCCCAAATAAATATATATCTGTGCTTCTAATCCTGCTGCCTACTGCCTAGTGATTCACATACCGTGAGATAGGGCTGGCTGGCAGTATAAGAACCAGAAAAACAAAAAGGTTAGCTTTGCATATGCCAAAGTGGTCAAAAACACTACCACAGAGATTTATCTTGAGGCCCTGGGTTCCCCTCAGGTATGCATCCCATTCAGGAAGGCTTTTAAGTACATTACTATACTATAATGAAAACAGGCCCGACTAGGTGATTAAAACAAACAAACAAACAAACAAAAAACCCCCAAACAATCCCAACATACATCTCAGCACACATAAGAAGGGAAGCTTTTTTTTGGACATTAGAAATAAGGAGTACTTGTTAGATAAATATACTTTTTGATATAGACAGACACTACAACCTGCTTATCCATGGCTAAAGTGTGTATTTGCATATGTACACATAAGCAAAAGAAATGCAGCTCAAATATAGGAGAAAAAGAACATTTGGGGCACAACAGCCCAGTCACAGACCATGCACCTTGACCTGTCATTAAAGTCATATCATTTTCCTTTTACCAAAGATCAAGAAGAGAGAGAGGCTTGGTGATATGCCCTAGCTTCAGTTTTTAAGGTGACTGAAACTGTAGCCATAGGAACTATCACAAATATACTAGTATTTCCATGTAAAGATGAAAAAATCATATATGTCTACTAGCCATCATAAAAGAAAAGCAGTCACTAAAAATCCCTGGCTTAAGAGGTTGCTTAGGAGAGAATGATGCTGATGTGAGCTATGGATTTAAAAAGGGCAGAAAGAAAAATGGAGTTAGTGGGAAAGGCTGTGTTCCTGACCTTTAGATTTGTGGACAGACAAAGGTAAAATGAGGTGACATAAGCCTTTTCTAAATTTGGTCTAAGTTGAGCCAAGGTCTAAAATTCAGCTAGTTAAAGTATTCCATTTTTCATGTTTCTAATGAAACAACCCACTGAAAAACAAGAACAGAAACAAAATAAATACTAATTACAATTTTGCTATAGATGTCAATCTGCTTTCTGTGTAAAACAATTATGTATAAGCATATAGTTGTATATATAAATATAAGTATTTAAATCTCTTGAATACCTTATGTAGAATTAAATAGCCATGCAGATTTATAGATCTATTTTTCCCCTTTGGGATCTTTTCTAAAACTAATTGTTTAAAAATCCCAGATGCTCTTACTGAAGTTTACCTTTAAATCTCATCATGCTTTTCCTTCTTCACACTCTGTCACTGCTAGTTAACAGAAACCTTCTTAAAACATTAGAACTTGAACATTATGCATAATGCAAATCTCTTATTCGACAGAAATCCTCATTTTTAGCTCCCGTATCTTGACTTAGCTCATGAGATGATATCATGGACTGTAATGGGATAGGGTGGTGTAGAGAAAGAGACAGTAAAGCAAGAAGGAAAGGTTTGATATGCCATAAACTAACTAGCAGAAACTGCTACCTCATATTAGACTTCTCAAGCCCTTACTTAATTGAAAACCACATTACTAAATTTATTCCTAAATCAGTGTAATTTTCAGTCTTTTTAGTGCCTGTAAAAATGATTTGAAACTTTGCTAATCATGAAGAAAAAATTATGTGTAAGGTTTATAGCCTCATTATAGTATCCCCTTTTGGTATATTTCTGCTTTGAAAGGCAATAAAAGATTGAGAAACCTTTTAAGCTTATCAAAAGGACCTAGATAGACTGGAGCATTGGGCAATCATTAATGGAATGAAATTTAACAAGTCCAAATGCCAGATTCTGTACCTAGGACAGTTAATGCCAGGCACTAACATAAATTGGGAGAGGAGAGGCTGGAGAGCAGCCCTGCAGAAAGGGTTCTGGGGGTGCTGGTTGACAGCACACTCGGCATGAGCCACCAGCGCGCCCTGGCAGCCCACAGCGCAAACCGCCTCGTGGGGTGCATCAACCACAGCGTGACCAGCCGGCCAAAAGGGGTGATTGTCCCACTGTGCCCAGCACTGGTGTGACCTCACCTGCAGTACCGTGTGCACTTCTGGGGGCACAGTTTCAGAGGAACGTGAAAGTCCTTGAATGTGTCCAGAAGAGGGCAACAAAGCTGGGGAAAGGGCTGGAAGGAATGTCCTCTGAGGAGCAGCTAAGGACTTTGGGCTTGTCTAGCTTGGGGAAAAGGAGGCAGAGGGGTGACCTCACTGCTCTCTGCAGCCTCCTGAGGAGAGGAAGTGGAGGGGATTGCTGATCTGTTCGCCCTGGTATCCAGTGATAGGACTTGTGGAAATGATTCAAATCTGTACCAAGGAAGCTCAGACTGGATATTAGGAAGTATTTCTTTACAGAGAAGGTGGTGAAATACTGCAACAGGCTTCCTAGAGAGATGGTTGATGTCCCAAGCCTGTCAGTGTTTAAAAGGCATTTGGACAATGCCCTTAACAACATGCTGTAACTATTGGTCAGTCCTGAACTGGTCAGGCAGTTGGATTAGATGATCATTGTAGGCCCCTTCCAACTGCAAATATACTATAAGGTTAGAAGGTTAACAAGAACTGCAGTGTCACAAGAGCAATTTTGGGGTTTAATTCATGTGAATGGGAGGAAAATCACGTGGAAAATTTTGGATTTTAATTCATGTGGATGGGAGGAAGAAAAAACATTAACAAGTGGAAGATGTTCTTACAACAGTAAAATAAAAAGCCTGGGCAAGTTCTGCTAAAGGGATTATCTATAATGGTGTCCCAAGAGGGTATGAGCCAGGCATAGGGAACTCATTGAAAACCAGAACGATTGATACAGAAAATATTAGCTTCTCCCCACCCCCGTTTTTTGGTGGTTTGGTAGGGTTTTTTTGTTTTGGGGGGTTTGTGTTTGTTTGTTTGTTTGTTTGTTTGTTTGTTTGTTTGTGGGGGTTTTTTTATAATGTGGGCTGATATAGCAAAATAGTTTGCTCTAAAGTGCCCTTGCAGGTAAGAGGCCAAAGCAACACTATAGCAACATTTTGAAATGATCTTATTTATCAAAATACATTTTATATTTAAGATAAGGTCTCCAGGCAACCTGTGTATAATAATTTCAAGCTGGCACGTAAATACTTTCAAATAGGTAGCACATCAACAGAATGAGAATATGAATTATTTGTGTATAAGGATAACATTTCTTAAGGCCCCAGAAAAACATTTTTAATGCCTCCCAAAATGCACGCTTCCTAAAGCATGAATTTATTGTGAACTGTGTCTGAATAAGTATTACTGATGACATCTGAAGGCACATAAAGATCAGCTTGGCGTTGACATTTAGATTTAAAAGCTCATTACATAAATATCTAAATCACTAATATTTTTACTGTACATAATTAAATATATACTCAATTTGGTAAATGAGGCCAACATGGTATTGCTATGAATGCCATTAATGGAACTCCACAGACCTACCAGTATCTCTTTATTGTAAAGCAGAAGGGCTATTTTTAGTAGTTCTTATTTCCTAACATTGGTGCTGGAAAACAAAGTCCTATTCTTTATTTACTGATTGTGACATTAACAGAACTAGTTATGACCTGCTGCTGCTTCTGCCCGGGAGTATATAATGCAAGCAGCACAGCAAGCTGGCCTCTCTTCCTTTCCATGGTCTCATGTGCCAGATACAAGAGATCAGACTGGTCAGTATTTTGGTTTTGGTATTACATGCAAACAGTGACCAAAAACAAGCTGTGAACAACTTTGCAGCCACTAGTTCAGCAAATTACCTCAAGAGATGAGATCTGGATTTCTATCTGTGCTCCAGTGTGCAATTTATGGTACTACAAAGTTGAATAGAGTCAAAAGACCAGACTAAGGTCACACCGAAAAATGGACACTCAGGTCTCCTCAATCCTAAGTAGGTATTAAAATTACTGAGCTATTAAATGGTGAGGGAACAGTGTCATCCCCACCTTCAGAGACACTGAGAATCTCTTCTTTGAACCTTTCTAGTGTAACCGTATCAGAAATTGAGTGCACACTGCCTCTAGGACAGTGTTGGTAACTGATGTATTGATATGAAATAGCTATGACCACATAGGTTATTGACAGGTTCAGAGTCATAGTTAGCTAACTCTTGAGTAAGGCTACTACATCACCAGGGATAATTCAGCTAAACACCATGTCTCCTTCACAGATGATTTATCCCACAGCTCTGGTGTCACAGTGACTCCTGAAGACTCCTTGCTGCTGTTGGTTTGATCTTTTGAATACCAACCCCGCTGTGACAAGTGAATGACCCTATGCTGGGTGTAAGGATGGGCAGCTGAAGGACCCTTCAGGTCCTTTGAGAAAACTGCTAGAGAAAATAGAACAGGACTACTGAGAGAGCCTTTTAAAAAGCAGCAGTGGGATGCACCCCATCCTTCTTCCGCTTTTATGTTACTCTGATACAAAAAAAGCCATTGAAAGAAAGTAAGACTAAGCTATGGAGACATGCATATAATGGACAGAGCCCAGGGAAGGGCCAGGAAGATGATTAAGGTATTGGAGCATCTGAAAAATTATGAGTGTCTGAGAGAGCTAGGGATGCTTAACTTGGAGAAAAGAAAGTTGAGGGGGATCTTATAAATGTGTATAAATGCCTAATGAGAGCGCTAAAGAAGGCACTCAGACTCTTCTCAGTGTTCCCCAGTGAACAGACAAGAAGCAATGAGCACAAATTGAAATGCAAGCAATTCCATTTAAATATGAGAAGTACTGACCACTCAGTGAGGGTGGTCAAACACTGTGACAGATTGCCCAGACTCCAGAGAGGCTGTGGAGTCACTGTCTCTGGATCTTCAGTACCTGACTGGGCATGGTCCTGGGTAACCTGCTCTAGCAGACCTTGTTCTGAGCAGGAGGGTTTGACCCTGCAGTCTCCAAAGGGACCTCCCAGCCTCTAGCCACTGTGTGATTCTGTAAGCACTTAATCTGGGCTGCATTTGTCTCCTTTGGCAACACAAAGTAGTTGTTAATCACTACTCCAATAAACCTGTGATTCTACTAAAAACACAGCCCCACACAATTAATGATTAAGTAATAATGCTTCTTTGCATTTACCTTCCTGGTGATCATGAATGAACCTTATGAAAAGCAATAAAATTCCTGCAGGAACTATTGCTTAACTGGGAGGTGTGACTTCGAATATATATCTGAAATGTAAACATTAAACAGTACTTGTAATTATTTCCAAATTAGGCCACATAAATTTAAGAAATCTCAAGGTTAAGTAAGCTTAATTATTTATTTGTTTATTTGTTTATTTATTTATTTTGCAAATAAGGCATCCACATGATTTACACATTCTATTATGTATTGACATCTTTATAAAAATGCAAAAATGTAGCATCTTTCAAAATCCATGAAGTCTAACCTGGGACTGCAAGACATTAGACTGATTATAACTCTGTGCTGACTGCTGTTATTGCTACACCAGCACAGAGGTTTGGGCACCTTACTTTGACAGATGTTTAGAAGATAAGTATACAGTATTGGAAAATTATATACTTGTTTACAAAGACTGCAATTAAATTACCTTCTGATCGCAGCCTTCCCTATTCATAGTAAGCGCTTCCTCTAAAGCCAGCTTTCTCTCAGTCTCCCGTTTCCTATTTAGACCCCTTCCTCTGTCTTCTCCTCTAATATTCCCAGACTGAGCAGCAGAATATTTTCCTTTTTCCCATCTCACTCCCACCATAAGCCTTCATCTACACTAGAAAACTAAACGGCACTGTTGTGCAGCTCTCCACACCATTAACATGGAGCCTTGGCATCATTTTGGCCTGAATGAACTAGTGCTCAGGCAATACCTGGAGTTAGCATGGACTAGAGACCACCCAAAGCCAGCAGTTTGGATGTGGCCATCCTATTTTGGGTGGGAAGGGATCTGAGTTACACAGAAATAAGCTATGCTGGGTCAGTCAGCCTCAAGGCCAAAGCGGCCCATTTTATCTATTAATATAAATACAGCTTCAGCATCTTTGTTCCAATCTGTATATCCTTCCTTTCCTTGTTTGATCCATCTTTTCTCTAAGCTCAAATTAAGTATTTTCTCCTTGGTAGAAGTACGAGGTCACACAGAACAGTAGCAAGCTTCTTACTCCAAGTTTAGGCCCCATCCCCAGCTCAGCTTGCAATAGATCAAAGCTGCCCAAATCCGTTTCAACGCCTTCCAACCCTGCCCTGGAATATGGGCTTGTATATGTGCCCACATGGATTGCATGGGCATGCTCAGAGCAAGCGGAATCCTCAGACAGTCAAACTGCAAAACACTCACAAGTCTCCCACAGTCATAACTAAACTGCACTTTCTTTAAAGATTCATAAATGGAAGAAAAATGTGTGATTTTTTTTTTTTAAATTATTCTTCACAACAGAAGGGCTATGCCCTAAATCAAAAGCCATTCTTCAGTTCAACATCGAGTTCCTGCTCAAAGTACAGGAGGTTGAAAAAAAAGGACCATACAGACTTTTAACAAGGACATGACACCTTTTCATAGTCTTGTTCTCAGAAACAGATAAAATAAATTTAACTATAAGTTTCCCAAAAAGGTAAACCTGAAGAAGATATCCAACAGAGAAAATTTCAGTCCCATGGTCAATCAGTTACCAACACCTGGAGACATGGTATTACAGTGAGAATTACCAATGATAATAGGCAGTGCTTAAAATTACAACTAGTGAACTACAAAGAAAAACTGCAGACGTGAAATAATCTCTCCCTGATGAAATTGCATGTGAATAAAAACATATTCTGAAGAAAATGACAGTATACCAGTCAGAACAGACAACTTTGGTCTGTGCCAAAGTTTTCATATGTAAACCTGCGATGGAAATCATACGACCCAACTTGACATATCTACAGTGCCAGTTGCCCCCTACAGGGCTTTGGAACAAGATGCAGACAGAAAAGAAAAGAAAAACGAGCTTCAGCCCTGCAAGTGCAAGGTATGTTCTGTAGGTCACACTGAGCTCAGCTCCATGCCTCATCCACAGCATGGCTAGTTTTAGCCGCAAGAGCAACAGGTGATTTCTGAGGCATTACGCAGTTCAAATCCATGCAAATTTTGGCAGACTAATGCATGCATTAGGGAGATACTAGCAGGATACATCAGTGATGTATCCACTGCTGAAGAGGCCCATGGAAAATTTCCCTCATGTGGGTAAGAACAACCTGTACACACCCAGAGTTGCAACGTTTTCAGTCAGAGGACTGGTGAGGTTGTGATCCTTAGCTGTGACAAATTTTAGATCCCAGTACTGCACCACTTGTCAAAACTGCAGCTTGGATTATCTACTTATCTTTTTCAATCCTTTTGAATGTGAAAAATCTGATTGGAAATCCTTAAGCAGTTATGGAGCCAGCATGATGACACAAAAGAGGAGGGTGCATCACCAAAATTAAATGTGGCGCAGTTTGGTGGTTTGGGTCTGGTTTGGTCGTTGTGGACTGTTGTGGTTTAACCCCAGTTAAACGCATGCAGCCAGTTGCTCACTCCCCCTCACTCAGAGGGATGGGGAGGAGAATCGGAAAGGAATGTAAAACTCAAGGGTTGATACAAGAACAATTTAATAGGTAAAGCAAAAGCCGTGCACACAAACAAAGCAAAACAAGGAATTCATTCACCGCTTCCCATGGGCAGGCAGGGGTTCAGCCATCCCCAGGGAAGCAGGGCTGCAGCACACGTTTAAGGTTACTCGGGAAGACAAACGCCATAACGCCGGATGTCCCCACCTTTCTTCTTCTTCCCCCAGTTTATATTTATATTGGTGTTTCTTTCTCCGTATATGAGCAAACATTCTCCTTTCCAGCGCCCCAGTGCTGCCGCTGCATTGCAGAAAGCACCGTGACCGATTCCCCGGCGGCGGGCGGCGGGCGGCGGGCGGCGGGCGGCGGGCGGCGGGCGGCGGGCGGCGGGCGGCGGGCGGCGGGCGGCGGGCGGCGGGCGGCGGGCGGCGGCTCGGGGCGCTCCCGGGCGGGCGGGGGCCGCGGGCGGCGCTGCGGAGGCGGTTGCGGGTTGCGGGTTGCGGGTTGCGGCTGCCGCTGCTCCCAGCCTGCGCAGCGGGACCGCTGCCGGCCTCGGGTCTTTCCCAGCAGCCGCGCAATTCCGGTGCATTCGACGAGCTGCGAAACAGGGGAGCGGAGGCGCTTCGGCGTGGCCGGTGCAGCAGGCGTTACGGGGACTGCGCTTTCCGCCGGGGCCCAGCGTGCCTTCGCGCCGCGCACAGGCACCGGCACCCGGCCAGCCGAGCTTCTTGCACCAGTGACGGTGCCTGAAAAGACCCGATTCAACTTCGAGACATCCTTTCAGTTTCCCTAACAAATGACACCTGGGTACTAAGGCACTGCATTATCCAGGCGTTGAAGGGGCAGTCCTCTTAGAACAAGTTCTAAATAGTTTAATAGCCTGAATAGTTTGATGCTTAAGAGACAAAATATTTCAGGAAAGTGTGAATAACGTGCCCACAGCCATGTAATACCCGAGTGTTCACCTCCACTCCAGTCCTGGCGTGCTGAAGAATGAGAAGGGAGTTGCCAAACCACTTTGAATTTTCTACAGGTAAAATAGTGATCTTTTACTTGATGTTGCTAGATATGTCTGTGTGTTTGATGCATTTGTAAACTGTTCAGAAGGCTCTGGATGCACATTGCAAGAGAAATACAGGTGTTTGTGTATCCCGGGGTCATCCCAGTACTTACATGGGGCGGGGAGTATTTTTAACTGTTACTAAGAAGCAAGAACTGAAAAACAGAAGAAAAAGCTGGTTTCAGCCCCAAAGAGGATTGAGGGTTGGGAGTGGGAGAAGAAAAATTTTAAGCCAGTAAAAATTCCTGGGAAGTGAAAAGCATCAACCCCCTGAATCTCGTTGCTGGTGGGCGTAGTAGAAGTAGCTTTCCATCTGCTCAGCTCTAGCAGAAGAGCTAGTCCAAGTCCAACAGACCGTTTTCCTGCTTGAAAACACAGTTTGCCAAAACTGAAACACAGCTCAGGGTCACTCTGATGAACTGTCGTTTAAAAAATAACAATGGTGACAGAGGGGAGATTCTGCTAAAAGCAAAATGGAACATACTTTGGGTTTGTTTCCAAATAATTTTTCATTCCTGTTAGCATGAGTTTGGGGAAACTGGATTATCCATACATGGTAAGAGCAGGATCAAGTTACATCATACACCCCAAAAGACTGCTCAAAATGACCATTATATCCCACTGCCATGTTTTTTGGATATACCACAAAAATTGCATAAAAAATATTTCAGAGATGTTTTAGGGACTTGGGGGAAAAAAAGCCACACATGGATTTTTTTTAAGGTTATTGCCTCTATAGAATAGGGCTTGAGGTCACAAAGCTATCCTGAATATGAAGTACAGTAATTTTATGTCCATAGGCTAAAAAAAAAAAAGGTAGAGATTTCTTTATAGATGCACCTATAGTTGATGCAATATACCACTGAGTTTGGCAAATCTGTACACCAAAAAAAAAAAAAGTGTTACCATTCTAGGGCTGAAACTTCTCCCTTTTAGGCTAGCAAAATACAGGCTAGGGATGTCTCTGTTCTTAAATGGAGAAGAAAACCTACATATAATCAATTTAATATGCAGAGGCATATTGAAATATAACAGTAAGTTTCAGAAAAAGGCTGTGCTTGGCCAGAAAACTTCTGAGGTTATGAAAGATTCATGAGGACTTCGTGCACTGGCAGAGTAAACAAAAAAAACCCAAACCCCCATCTATTCTCCTCAGAAGCCTTTCTCTTCATCATTTTGCTTCTTTTGTAGGTAATCAGGCTCATGCAGGCTATTAAAGGCTAGCACATTGTCCAGTTTGCTGTAGATTTTCAGCAGAATGAAGGGTGCAACAGAATTATTCTCCTGCTATTTCAGTGGCCCCACTGGGAGGCCCTCTGCCTGCCTGCAGAACTAAACTGCCTGGCTATTTATATTTTACCTTCTCTCCCTGCCCCCACTGCCCCGCCCATGACACCAGATAGCTAAGTGGTTTGTTAGATAAATTACAATAACCCAAAACACACCAAGCTTAATTCTCAGGCTGTATTAATAAGGATGTCATTTAAATCGGTGGAACTCTATCTTGTCATACAAGATATACATCTCATCCATATTATTTAAAATCCAGGGAGATTTCTCTTGATCTTGATTTCATCAACTTTCTCTGCTGCCTTGCCTAATTATCAAAGGGATGCCTTGCCTCTAGAGAGAAAGCAATTTAATAAGTTTTTCTAGTTGCTACAGTAGCTGAGTCATAATACATGGTTTGCGAAATTACATCCTTCCTTTGGTGATGGGCAATAAGATAGAGGGAGCTGCATGAATTGCTGTATATGTAGGAGAGATTCAGAGAAGAGAAGGAGTTTGGTGAAGTCTACTTTTAATCCGCAGAAGTATCTCTAGTGTAGAAAACAGGACTAAAAACCCCACTGGCAAACTCGTGGTTTTGGCAGAACATTTCTCCTGAAAACGCACTCCCGTGTGAATTGTCTGTAAAGAAACCCTCAGATAATATATTAAAATAAAGTAGCTTGAAAGTACTTCTTGTACATTTTTACATTCCTAAGCATGTACTTTGTTAAATTTTGCTTTAAAAAACTTCTTGAAGAAGAAGATGACTAATTAGAACAGACTTGTCTAGAACTTACATAGCTGCTGTAATATACTGGGGAAAAAAATAACCCAAAGCCTTCAAGGGGAACTTTTTTTTCTGTTTTTAGCATTTAATCTTTTAAATAAATGCCTGTACTGATTAAGATAGCTATCGTGGCCAAATAATTAATTAAGAAAGCAATCAAACAGAAGGCAGACTGAAGAAAGCCCCGTGAATGGAGGCCCTTCTAATGCGGCACATGTTCCTACCAGTCAGCATTTCCTTTGAAAGGCAGGAACACCCTTGTTTGCTCTTTAGTGACAGATTAAGCACAGATGGCAATTCAACAGTCTTGTCTGTGCTTGTTGGCCCAGAGAACGTGACCTGCATCTGTTTTAAGCAACAGACTAATGTGTTTGCTCAAGACAGCAGCAGGCATTGCTGAGTAATCCTTGGATTCACATGAGAGCCTCTTTTCTTGCCTCTGAGACTTTTCCAACATGGAAGAGCAGGTGTTTATATGTGCTTGTTCTAGGATGAAAGATGACTTTCTGGAACACTGCTGAAATTTCTGTTTTGACAGATTTTTGTGGAGAACGTGAAAATCAGCACATTATGTTTCAGAGACAGGTTAGTGGAGTGCTATGACACAAAAATTTTGTTCTTAATATGTTAAGGCAGCAGGCCATGATTCAAATGTGCATTTAAAATAAAAATCAAAATATTTGTTGCGAGTCTAAGAGTATTTACTATAGAGATATATAGCATTTTCTGCAGACCAAGGTTTTTGTGAAGTAAACACAAATCTACATATGGCAAGTTTGTCGTCTGTACTCCTACCTCTAAAAAAAGTTCTGAAAACAGCATTTGCCTTCAAGCTAAAACTCAAAGATGTGCCGGGCTACCAGAAATTAAGGCAATATCAATAATGTCCTTAGGTGAGCTAGAGGCAGACCAAAACCCGGTACACTCCCAAACATAGCCCCTCACATCCATACTGATGTCATTGTTCTTTGCTGTTGAAGTTAGGAAGTTCCAACATCCTAATTGTCCTTTGAAAAGAGCCTAAGGCATACACCACCTGATTTCAGCCCTGCAAACTTCTTGTTGGGCACAAATCTGGCGATATCACTCTGAGGGCAGATGATTAGAGGTCTGGCCAATATATGCTGGGGCCCAGCCGTATGGTCCTTGTAAATGTGCTGCCTTTCGTGTAGTAAAGCTGAGACTGCTGTGTAGATGTGCCAGGTATTTTTGTACCCACACCTCTGTATTTCTAAAGTATGCCTCACAAACCATTCTGCATGAGAGGCAAATGTTGAAACTGTGCCAAAGTATTAGGTGTTCTCAAAAGGTGCTTTTAGTCTTAACGAGAATGTTTCTTTGTTAGAAAAGAAACCAAGCAAACAAACACTAACAAAAACTCTAGAAAAATTTCCTTGTTGTGTACATTTCTCTGCAATGGTGGATAAAACTTAGCATGTAACTTGTCCTTTGTTCACAAAACTGGTAAGATATAATTAATGTGGAAAAGAAGGATTTTCTGTTGAGAAATCTAAGTTACTACCCCAGAGATTTCAGGCAGAGATCCTAATGGTCAAACTTGGCTTTGTTTTTTTGAAACCTGAAAGAAATCTTCACCTTGTGTGTAACATTTAAACAATTACTATTTCGGGGGATAAAAAAAAAAAGAAAAAAAAAAAAAGAAAAAATACAGAAAAAGAAATAAAGCCCATTTTGTTCAGTCAAGTTTTAAAGAGCAAAACTTCGTAGAAGTAGGGATTTCTATCTGCTTGTCTTACGAGGTACTTTTTTTTCCAAAATCAGTTTTGTTCATCCTTTTTCCATTGAGACGACATTGCATCAGAGCAGGACATGATAACAGAATGTAAATTTTGGGGTGTTATGGCAGAAAGGCTGAGGACTGCATCATGGAAATAAGGAGAAATTAAGCTTAATTTAGGGGCAATGGTAAGTTTTAGGCATTTTCGTCGTCACATTATATACTCTTCCTTCAAGGAAAACAAATATAGTTCTCAGACAATCCAGTTAGCATGACCTGCAAGTCAGTAGTTAATTTTAATACTAATAACTTTACTTTTAAAAATCAGTTCATAAAACTCTTTAAACTTACAAATAGCATTAACTTCAAGTTCAGTTTTTAGAGACACATAATTTAACAGTTTTTTGCAGTCGTTCCAACTCTTTTTACAATATTTTTTCACTACTGCTTTACAAGCAGAAGAGGATATAAACTCTATAATCCTAAGGAACTAAGAGCAGGAGGATTTGGAGGTGGAATATTAAATCATTTTTTGATACGAAACTCCTGAAACATGTTCTCACACTCTAATGAATGTCTGAGTACACAATACTCCTAAAAACAGGATTTTTTTTCAAGTTCCACCACTAAAAACAAAATTTCATGAAAAATCAGTATTTTTTTCCAGAGATGGTAGCTGAACCAAGTAATACTTTTTTTTCTTAAATCAGCCTCTGGAGACAAGTGGTAAGAAACAGTGAAAAGCACTAAAGAAAATTCCTAGCCACTTTTTCTGTTTTCTTTGGGAAATATTCAAAACAAACAAACAAACAAGATGCCTTCTATACATCTGTAAGGAAGCAATCTGACACTTATTTTTTACTTCTAACTTGCTTTTCAATAAATAGTGTCAGAAAATAAAAAGTCATAAAATTATCTGACTATAAATTTTAAGATGACATAATTAATAAATAATATATTTTACAAGAAACAAAAATAGTAGTTCCTGAATGTGTCTGCATCATCCCTATCTTAATGATACTCAAGGTCTTCAAAATGAAGCAGGCAATTGCCTTCTAATAAATACCATTACTTGTAAAAGTTGGAACATATGGTTAAACGTATTAATTTTTGGTTTTATATGAAGACAAAAATAAAGAACATATGGGGCCATATGTCAACTTTTGTTTGCCTTTTAAGCCTTAGTCAAATTAATGGGTAGCATTAACATGATAGAGATTTTGTGAACTGGAACTACTGTTTGAATTGACAAAGCTATTAAGAATTATTTTCTTGCTAATTTAAAGCCTGTATTCCATTCCACTCCATGGAGTTTAATTTACTTTTTCATTACTTTAACAAGAAAACTGTGTTATACATTATATGAAAAATAACACCTTGCCATAGCGAATTATTTTTGTAAGAGGTGCCATATACACTACCAATACGTGTGTCAGGGATATCCTTAGCTAATACAAACTGTCATATCAAATCAAGTCAGTGTCACCAGAACTATTTATTTCATCTGAGAACCTGGATTTCACAGAGGTTTCTGCTTTCAAGTTATTATTAACCAGTGTCACACCAAATACACTGATTAGCTACTAGAGTTTTAACAGACTGCTATTTCTTTAACTACCAAACCAAGCTCACTGAAAAAAAACCAACCAAACATGAAAACTAGCACTGACCAGAACTACCACAATCATGATGTCTTTTTTTTGTCTGCTTTTTTGTCATGAACATAAATAAAATACATTCTTGTCAAATACAAGTTGATGGGAATCCATGTACTGACATCACCAGCCTCAGGGCATGCTGGGCTTGCCAAATCAAAACGCTTTGAAACATGCCGTTTTCTGCTCCTCTCCTGCTGTTCTTTTCAAGCCTGCACTGCTCATCGACCACTGTATTTATAATACAGGAGATACTGAGGACAGGCAATAGGCTGTGGGCAATCCCTCCCAACTACATGTCTTGTCTGACCCCAGCCACAGCCTTCCTTAAGCTAGGGTAGGCAAGGAAGCATCTCTGTGACAGACGTCCAGGACCTGCCACCCACCACCTATGGACCTGCCCAGCAAGCCTGCTGGTCTGGTCATCCACTAAGCCTGCCACTACCCATGATGGTCCCGAGTCTCACATTAGAGCAGTATAAGGAGGGTCAGACTGGGACCTATGCATGTTGAAGTGAGACCATTTACCACTGCCTGAAGAACTCCCACAGCTTCCACAGATCTGTCAGGTTGCTCTGGCACTCAGACAACAAGACATGTAACCATCTGCAGCACCACAATCTCTCCTTATACAGGATATCATAACCCCGATGTAGCAGGATCTGGTACTTTCAGTCACAAAGCAAGAGAAAAGACTCCAGGGTTGTGCTATAGCTGGCATTTTGCTACCTGTTGAGGCTTTGTATTCAGAGGCGGCTGTCAACAGCACTATCTCCAGCTACATTCTCACTAACCCTTTCCTAAGATGAAAGTTATGATAGCACACATGACCCTATAAATGGAGCATTTGGCATTCAGAATTAAGAAACCCAGAACTCATAGGAGGGAAAAGGAGGACTAGGAGAAATGTAGGCTCATTGCTCAATGAGGTGAGGGCCTGGTTACAGAGGACTCAGGACATGGAAAAGATGGAAGTACTGAATGCTGCCTTTGCCTCTGTCTTTACTAGCATGACTGGCCTTCAGGAATCCCAGGTTCCAAAGACCAGGTGGAAAACGTTAGAGCAAGAAAGCTGTAACCATGGTAGAAAAAAACATCAGGTCAGGGAATATTTAAGTAAACTGGGAATACATGAGTCTGTGGGATGCACCCACAAGTACTGAGGCAGGTGGCTGATGACTGTGAGGCTACTGTCAATAGTTTTTATTGATCATGTTGGCTGAGAGTGATGCCAAAACAGCACAGAGTAGCTGCTCAGAGACGAATTTTGTCTTTAAGCAGCAAAGGTATTTATTTTGTGCAACGTTGGGGAGGCTAGCTGGTTCGTGCCAGAGAAACTAGCTCCAAAGTTTTCAGTGGAAAGTCAGGTAATTTTTACAGTTTTCGTGAGAGGTTACAACATCTTTACATACATATTAATGCAATTTTGACATCTAATCATCATGTTCATAGTAGGTGGGGTTTAGGTGGAGCTTGAGGTGGAATCTTCTAGAATCGTCTTTGGGGAGACTTTTGGGGTGGTCGTTCCATTAATCTTCTTCCTTGCTTGAACTTGTTTCCAGAGCTTGCAAAACCTCCTGACTCATGGCCTTCTCATCTCCTTCAAATACCCACCTTATCTTTATTATGACTGATAGATTGCTCAGAGTACATTCCTCCTATCTCTGACTTTTGTACTGTCAGTGGAACAGAACAGGCTGTGCCATCTCTGTTATATCTCAACATAAACAGAGCATCACCCAGAGCATGTTACCAAACCCGTCCTGACTAATCCTTTAAGACCTTGCTCTGTTTCAAGAGAAATAGCTGAAGACCGGAGAAAAACAAGTATCACCCCCATTTTCAAGAAGGGCAAGAAGTAGGACTCAGGGAACTAAAGACTGGTCAGCATCACCTTGATCCCTGGGAAGGTAATTCTAGGAACTGTTTCCAGGCACATTAAAAATAAGAAAATAATCAGAAGTAGTCAGTAGGGCTTCACCAACGGGAAGTCATGGATGGAGGAGAAGACAGTGAAATGGATTGAAAACTGGCTGAATGGCTGGCCCTAGATGTTTTTGAACAGTAGTGAAAAATCTAGTTGGGGGACAATGACTGGTAGTATATCCCAAGGATCAGTACTGGATCCAGTCCTGTTTAACATCTTCATTAATGAACTGGATGATGGGGCAGAGGATACTCTCAGCAAGTTTGCAGACAGCACCAAATTGAGAGGAGTGCCTGATACACTAAAAGGTTGTGCTGCCATCCAGAGGGACCTCGAAACGTCAGAGAAATGGGTTGCCAGCAACATCATGATGTTCAACGAAGGGAAGTGCAAAGCTCTGCACCGAGGGAAGAACCACCCCATGCACCGATATGTGCCAGGGGCCACGCAGCAGGAAAGCAGCTTGGTAGAAAAGCTCCTGGTCCTGGTCAACACTAAATTGAACATGAGCCAGCAGTCTGCCCTTCTGGCAAAGGCGGCAAATGGTGTCCCCAGCTGTGTTAGACAAAGTATTGCCAGCAGGTCAAGGGAGGGGATCTTTCCACTTTATTCAGTGCTGTGAGGTCATCCCTGGAGTACTGTGTCCAGTTCTGGGAGCCTCAGTACAAGGCAGACATGGGCATACTGGAGAGAGTTCAATAAGGTCCATCAGTATGATGAAGAGACTGGAGTACCCGACATATGATGAAAGGCTGAGAGAGCTGAGATTGTTCAGCCTGGAGAAGAGAAGGCTCAGGGGGGAATCTTTTCAATGTATATAAAAAACTGACTGTTCAGCCTGGAGAAGAGAAGGCTCAGAGGGGAATCTTTTCAATGTATATAAAAAACTGACTGTTCAGCCTGGAGAAGAGAAGGCTCAGAGGGGAATCTTTTCAATGTATATAAAAAACTGAAGGGCAGGTGCAAAGAGGATGCAGCCAGGCTCTTTTCAGTGGTGCCCAGTGACAGGACCAGAGGCAGGCTCCCTCTGAACATCAGGAAACACTTTTTTTACTGTGAAGGTGACAGAGCACTGGCACAGATTGCTCAATGAGATTGTAGTGTCTCCCACCTTGGAGGTATTTAAAAGCAATATAGACATGGTCCTGGGCAACTGGCTTTAGGTAGCCTTGCTTGAGCAAGGGGCATAGACGAATGACATCTAGAGGTCCCTTTCCACCTCAACCATTCTGTTACCCTGATTCTGTGAAAGACATTCCTTCCCCTTAGCATTCAGACCTTGCTAAATTCCTGCAGAGGTCAAATAAGAGAAATAAACACACTTGAAGTACGCAGGAGAGGGAAATAAAATCCAGGTAGGTAATGTTGACAGATATCTACTCAACACATACAAACTGAAGGTGCAGCAAGTTTTAGTTACTTTAGTTCAGGAAAACAGAAATAGGCATTGATAAGTATTTTGTCCTTCCAACTAATTGCAGCTTGGAAAATAAAGTATTACAAACTAAATTATTGAAATTACTAGGTATTTTAAAAGGAAAAATCAGTTCAAAGTTACCCACATCTTAGGCATCTTCTATTTGTTATCATTTTAGGACTGTGGAGAAAACTGGATCCTGACTTTGCTGAAGTAACTGGACATTGGGTATTTTCCAAGATCTTTCCTTCAAAACTCTGATCACTACTTTTCCTGCTACTCTCTTGACTGTACTGGTTTCTCTATAGCTTTGATCCTCAGCTACAGCATTCTTCTACAGTAATCTTGTACATCTAGGGTGGTTCTCAATCTTGCTTTTTTCTTTAAAGAGTATCTGAAAGATTTATTCGTGTGCTTGTTTTGTTGTATCCAAATACATATCTTCAACCATAGCATAGGAACACTCAGGATTTTACGCATTACTATAAATATGTTGCTAGAGGAACATATATGCTTTATCTATAGTAGAATCTCAGAATCATTTGCGTTGGAAAAAAACTTTGAGATCGTCAAGTCCAACTGTTAATCCAGGACTGCCAAGTCCACCACTGAGCCATGTTCCTAAGCACATCTATGTGCTTTTTAAACACCTCCAGGGATGGCAATTCCACTGCCTCCCTGGGCAGCCTGTTCCAATGGCTGGCAACCCTTTCAGTGAAGATTTTTTTCTTGATATCCAATCTAAACATCCCCTGGCATAGCTTGAGGCAGTTTCCTCTTGTCCTGTCACTTACCTGAGAGGAGATGTACCTCCACCTCACTACAACCTCCTTTCAGGTAGTTGTAGGGAGCAGTAAGGTCCCCCCTGAACCTCCTCTTCTCCAGACTAAACAACCCGACTTCCCTCAGCCTCTCATAACACTTGTGCTCCAGACCCTTCACCAGTTTCATTGCCTATCTCTGGACAGCCTCCAGCACCTCTACGTCCCTCTTGTAGTAAGGGGCCCAAAACTGAACACCATGATCAAGGCGCAGCCTCACCAGTGCCAAGTACAGGGGGACAATCACTTCCCCTGTCCTGCTGGCCACACTGTTTTGGATACAAGCCAGGATGATGTTGGCTTTCTTGGCCAACTGGGCACACTGCTGGCTCGTGTTCAGCCAGCTGTCAACCAGCACCTGAATAAAATGGAATAAATAAAATAAATAGTAATAAACTAAAGAGTACAAAGAGATATTCCCAGGCCCTGAAGCAACCAGTTTATAAAGCTAAAATGTTATAATAAGTCCTGTGGCGATTTGGCCCAAGTCAACTAGCACTGCCCCAAACACCTCCTGGGTGCTAGTCAGAGGTTAGCATGGGCTGACTACAGTTCTCATTAGGCAGTTACAAGGATAAGCTGCTTACAAGGTAAAAGAATTTAGTAGAACGTATTTGGGATCATTCTCCATACAACTTTTTAATATAGATGGATACTAATGTCTGCATATTTCAATCAGCTGAAGGCTGAAAGCCTGATACATAGCCTGAAAGCCAGTCTTTCCATCAATATTCAAGCCCTTTGTCA
This sequence comes from Falco peregrinus, assembly GCF_023634155.1. Lineage (NCBI taxonomy): Eukaryota > Metazoa > Chordata > Aves > Falconiformes > Falconidae > Falco > Falco peregrinus. Next base: position 50,095,357 of record NC_073726.1, read on the forward strand.
ATTGCTTTTCTCTTTTTTTGGTCACAAAAGCCTCCTGAAGTAGGTAGATCATGATAGCCAAAAATTATTAAGTTCAGGCTCACACAGATCAACACAAGGATTTTATGCAACCTTTTATTTACACCTCCTTAAATGAACCAGAAGTGTTTTGCATGAATGTCTCAAACAATCAGTTTTCAGCTTCAAGGTTAATAACCTAAGTAAACCGGCATGGCTAGTAACTAGCTGAAATGACACCTAACTTTTGTGCTCACACACTGCTGTCTAAGCTCTCAGCATAATATAGATGTCTCCAGAGCAATGACAGCCTACACACCCTGCTCAATGTAGGCCTGAAAGTCTACCTAAAGATTCTTCATTAGGTGACAGTCTACAAATTGGATCTCATCTCTTCCTATATCACTACAAATCCAAACTGTATTCTACAACTAATTTAGGGGGTTTGTTCCTTTGATAGTATGGAGATATAACCATTTTTATTTACTGAGCACCCACTGAAACATGTATCTATGAATGAAATCTCAAATATAAACAAAGCTAAGCACAGAGGTCCTTCCTCAATATGGCAATCAGTAACAACTTTGTCATCTTCCCATTTCAAAATAGTTACTTCAGTGTTTTATTGTGGCTTTGATTCATACCCAAATTCAATATCCAAAGATATTCTGTCAACATTTTGGAGCATCTCAATCGATCTTCCTGATACAGATCAAGCCTGACAGAAAAAAAAATTGATTTTTGGTCTCATAATTAAAATACTTTCCTCTTTTTTCTTGTTTCTCTAAAGTATTGATCCATGAGATAGATATGGCTTTAAACACATGCCTTAGAAAAACAGTGAATATTAGTTGCTCATTAGTTCTGCTATGTCTTCAAAGACATCTGTATCTTTACAGATAATTGATGTGATACTGTGCCATAGTTTTTTCTTACTGCACCTGCCTACATTAAAGAATAAAATATCAACAACCACTGGAACTTGACCCAGTGCAGCTTGAAACATCAACCAAAACAACAGCAAGGACTGTGACTTGGACTGTACATATATTATGACAGAAAAATACCCAGGGTTTTTTTGGCAAGATGCTTTCAAATTCTGGCAAAATATCAAATAAAGCATGTGTCTGCTAAGAAGACACAATGAACAATGAAATGACTGTAAAAGCATCCATCTAAATAGCTCTTTTTCTGCAGTAAGGTTCAAATGAGCTTATTTAAAGAGAGAAATTCTATAATGCTGCCATAAAAGAAATCAATGCTATAGAAGAGGTATATCCCACATAAAGACTTGACGGTTTGATAGTGCAGAGACTGCAGAATGGATGTTAATCCAGAAAAAGGCAGGAAACTGCTTTTATTAAAAAAAAATAAATTACTATTGTCAGTGCTTTATGTGATAAAGATTACATATATTATAAAACCTAGTTAGAACAATGGACTCTTTTGATACCATTCATTTTTATTTAGAATCAAATGCATTCAGCTTTGATATGACAAGCTTGCTAAATACAAGTCTATTTTTCAGGAAAGGGGTTTAAGATGGTCATGAACAGGAGACGGCTGAAGAAAAGGCAAGGATCAGAAGTACTTTAATAGGTAATGCATCTACATACATCTCTGATATTTCTTCTTCTTCACAGCAATCAATTGAACTTTTAAGCCTGTCAAGCAAAAGAGGTATTTATCTAAGGTGGCCCAGCAGTCATAGTGTGTGTTCCTGGCCAAGAAATGTAAAAGTTTCCATGTAAAATTTTCAAAATTACACTGCCAGTGTAATCACTTTAAATCCTGAGTCACAGAATTGCTTCCTTCACTGTCTCTTTGCACCCAAGTCAATATTCACTACTCTAAACCTCTGCTTAGTCACAAAACACATCTGTCACAGACTCCTGCTGTATTCATATGGCTTAAGCAGATTAGACTTTTCAGAAGACCACTAAAAATTATATAATTTTAAATATTGCACTGTTGGTGTGCAGCAAGGCTGTAGCAACTGTAGTCCCAAACCTACAGATATACATCTAAATTCTGATTTATTTCATTACAGGTTCCTCCAGAAGATAATTGAAAAGTGAAAAACAGCATTGACTTAGTCTATGCAAAAGGGAATCACCTTTAGGTGATCGTGTTCTGTTCTATTAATGATTAAGAGGAAAGAAAAAGGGAAAATAATTCATTTTTTGACAGTGCAAAATGTGGCGGTCAGCAATTTCAGACACATTGTGTGAGATATTGAACATCCCTGCACCATCCTTTACAACTAAAGTTTCTGTGACATCTTCCTTTCTTTCTCTGAGAGCCATCACTTCTCACCATATCCCTTGACTAAATTTAAGAATGAGGTTTAAATGCCAGAACTGTCAAGCAGTTTTGCTCAGAGGGTAATGGATTTGGTCCCTTATTTTTTGGAGAATGCTTGCTGTTATTTTGATATGTACTGTGATTAGAAAAAGAAAATTAATTTAAATGGGAACTGATAGTTTGCTTTATACATAGACTTATACTTCCTGTAAGGCAAAAAAGAGGACATATTTTCAACTTAGATATGGGTGGGGGGTGGGGAAGTTAATAGCTTAAGAACTTTGAAAAGCATCTCCTTTATGACCCCCCATATTTTTAGACAGGCAGTTACTTCCAGTGAACAGGTAGCACTTCTTCAGCAGCACTGAGAGCACTCTTTGACAGACACGATCTCCCAATTCAGGAGCATTACCCTGGCTTTCTAACCCATCCTTTTTTTTCTCCTGCACAAAAGGCTTTGAGAATAGTTGGTATTTCTTGTTGGTGTCAATGGTTTTTTTTAAATGTTGTGTAGTCAAACCAAAATGATTTATCTTATTTTTCAAAGTGTGACACCTTTTAAACCTTTTTCCACCTTTTCTTCCACATTTAAAATTTGTAAATGAAAAACCTTCAGAACTGACTCATTCTAAAGATAACAACAACAAAAAGACTATGACATTTCCAAAATTTTCTATAGTCCAGTTCTTTTTTCAGTTGATCCTGAAATACAGCAATCTTCACTGTCTGAGAGGACAACATGCTGCCTGACATAGATCTTGTAGTGTTCTGTGTCTGATGGAGATGATATACCAACCTTCTTTTCCAAACCATTCCCCAAATTAAATGGAAATATGTAAAGAACTATACTTTAATGTCTGATTAAAATTGACTTTTGAATTTTAAAAAAAATGAGAAACTTATCACATATAAATGAGTGTTTGACCTTTTAATTTTTTCTAATAGCAGAAATAACAAAGGGACCTTTCAGTACACATAGATGGTTGTTCAAAAGCGATCTCACTTGGCTGACTGTATCTACTTTTAGCTGTAGAGGTTTTTGTTCTAGGCTTTTTTTCTGATAGCTATGAAATACAGTAGCCCATGTCCTTCCCATATTCTGGTCTGCTCTTTAGAAAATCATGGTGCTCACGCATTATAAAATTTATCCATAAAAAAGATTTTGTTGAGCTAGGAGTTCATTTCATATTTCAAATAGTTTCTGTATGTTAAAAACTTCTCTACATTTTCTCATTTCTGCATGACTTTCGTGTGGTGTACTAAATGAGGATACCATGGTAGCTGCGGCTGCTAGCTAATAAGATGGCTATTTATATTATCTGTAGTAGTTAATTGGAATGGGTTATGTACCTGTAGGCAATCAAAAAAGAAATCAAAAGGACTGAGTTAATCAGGTTAGAATTTAAAATGTTTGCAGGAGGATTCTTTCCAATATCAGAAGCTAGATTTGAAGAAAGTGCCACATGAAATAAATACAGCTCTGGAGAAGGAAAAAAAAATACTTTTCAGTCTAAAACTTGAAATACACAAGGAAAATTTTGTAGGAATATTTTTTAAGATTTTTATTGGTAAAGTTACATTTCTAGTTCACTTCCTTCATCACTGAAAAGCGTTTTTCTGCTTAGTGTATGTGTCTGTAATAAATGAGACCAATAGGAGACTTGCCAAGGCTTGGATTTCACACCAAATGCCTTACATGTGAGAAGGCCTTTTCAAAATAGCAGTCTTAACTGCAGAGATTTTTGTTTTAACTAGGCCTGATGATCCTTAGACTTACATTTAAATTTCTGCTTGCATACTAACAAAAAAAGAAAGGTAGATTCATAGGAAGAGAAACTATGTAATTAGACCTTCAGTCTCTATATTTCCACTTCATTTGAGAAAGAAGAAGAGGCTGACTCAGTACTGTTCTGAAGTGGAAAATTACTTACCTTTTTTGAAGAATATTTTCCGTACAGGAGCATCTCTATGTGTTTTTTTCCAGTGAATTATTTATTAGAGGTCACTCTTTGTAGCTTCTCGAAGTAGTGCTGGAAGCATTAGCTTCAAAAACAAAGTTTCGGGCTCTTCTGTCTTCTTCTGCTGGTTTCAGGGACTCAAGGTGCTCTATTGCTCTTCCAGCTAGGAGAGCTACATATGCTTCCATTACTGTTCCCCCATGAGAGGAGCCCCTTGTACAGTTTCCCTTCTCATGGTCCTCAATTCCTTTCAACTAGCATGCAAGTGCTTCAGGCACAGTATTTTAAACTACTCTAGAAATCATGGAGGTGGAGGGGAAAGGGAATGCTATTGTGCTAAAAGATAATAGCTCCACAACAGGACAGGTGGTTCTAGCCTGTTAGTTTGACACAAGAGGCTTGACCACCACACACAGCTAGCCCACATAAGCCACTTCTGACAGAGCAGGCATCTCACCTGCCATAATCTCTGTTAACTAGCTGTAACTCAGGAATTTATAGTGTCAATATACATGACAAACAGTTGTATATATAGCACTGATCTCTACGTGGAGGCCACTTCTCAAAGACTGTAATGTCTTCTGCTGCACTATCTGCTACAGATTTTATTGTGGAAACTCTGTGTTAAGTCTGAAAAATGCTTTAATTTTCTTTTCTTTTTTTTTAATTTTCCATGACTGATAGTGTCTGCTTCCAAAGCTTTCCTCAGCTTGTACCACATAAGTCTCTTCTGGGGAAACAGCTGCTCCCTTTTTGCCTGGGATGGTGTTCTTGAGCAGCTATTTCTAATAATCTGCTTGCTCACAGCGGAGGATAATTAAACCCTTCATTTATACTTTCTGGGTGGCTATTTAACTCAGGGATGTTTATGCTCTATCACAAGTTCCATGCACATCTCATGAGTTTCTGTGGTTTCTTAATTTCCAGGAAATACACATGCCCACAGATGTCTTGTTCATTCCTTAAGACGTTGTTGATCAATTGTGGTCAAAAATCACCCTGCTACAGTCAGAAAAGCTAATATTTGATGTAGAAGACATTACTTTCTTTAGCCTGCTCTTTCAAGGGCAGTAGTACACCTAGTATTGGTCAGAAAGAAGTATCAGATTTGAGTCATTAAGACTCAGTCATCATCAGTAAAAAGGATCAGTCATTCAGCCCTTAGGGAAAGTATCTACATGTTAGGTACTGGATGAAACTGATTTAGGAAGCAGACTTAGTGGCCATAGATAAGGGGCTAGAAAGAGCACATTAATAAGTGTTCTCTTTTCATTTCTGAGTGAAATTATATGTAGAAGTTAAAAGTAAAACTGATTCACTGAAATCAATAGCCAAACCTCCAAGTTAATTTCATTGAGGACAAATTTTCCACGTTATCTTTGCAGTATATTCAGTCTGAAATAGGCATGCACGCGTTTGCAAATACTGAACCAGCAAAGGTTAGCTTTCATTGTCAAATCATAGACATGTCTGAACATGTGCTCAGAAGCTCACTGAGGTCACAGGCAGCACTGAAACTCAAATGGAAAAATGCCAAGGAGGATTTTAGACACATCGCAGAAGGGTTTTTTAATGATGAAAGTAAAGAACAGAAATATATATTGTATAGCGGGGAAAAGTGAAGAAGGAAGAAGCAGGATTTGAGGCAGTATAAGCTGACAGGGTGTAACCCTACTAACAAGCCCACTAGATAGTTTGAACCTGAAGACTGAGTCACCACATTCATGCTGTGTCAGTTTAAAGTGTCATCCTTCCCTGATCCCCAAACCTTCTATTCTGTTCTTCCTGGAAGTAAAAGGGAAGAAGGTCCTCTCTTAAGTGCCATACTTCATAGACTGGTGTACCAACGTGAAGTAAACTTGTTGCTGATTTGAAATAACATGTCAGCCTGTGATATGCAGTGGCTATGCAGCAGCAGAAGGATGGAAAGACATCTGGATCCAGTAACCTATTTAGTGTCCACAGATGAAACATTAGAGATTATGAGTCAAAGCTCTGAGGAGTCACGTCTGCAAGTGCATTGCAGTTGCAGGGCTTCTGCAGTTGTGGCCAGAATAGTTAAATGCTTGGGAATACACAAAGCCCATCACTAACGTGAGTACTTTGTATATAAGAGGTCTGAGAGCAATGGGATCTTCAAAGATGGAGTATGAAGGTATAGTGATGTAGCTACCTACCCGAGACAGTCATTTTGAGTTTGCATGCAGTGGTGCTGTGGCAAGGAGATCCGGATGGACCAGAGCTAGATGGCAAAGGACATGCCAACTAAGCCCAAATCAGATAATTTTTTCTCACAAAAGATGGATGTAGCTGATGGGATACACTGAGGCTGAAAAGAAAAAGCCACGATAAGGTATGAGAGATGTGGGATTTTGTACACGTACCCTAATGCTGGTATGTCAGATAGTTGCACACACTCAGTGATGCTTTGTTGCTTGTGTGTTGAAGTCAGACATGGTCTAGGGTCAGGCATATCACAAACCAACTCTGAGGCATTGTTTAGACTGCTGATCTAAGGGGTGGACCACTGGTGGCCATGCTGTCACACTGCACTGACTGCATGTGGGCTTACTGAGAGATGAAATTGAAAATAAAACTCCCCTAGTTCATAGCTCTAGCTAACACAGAATGGAGGACTGAAATAAATCAGCTTTTTTAATTTTTCATTTATTTTTCCATTGAAGAAAGAAGTCAGATTATCTTTCTTTAGTCACACAAATGAAATAGTTTCTAATTGATCCTCCAGGGCACTGACGGCACTTTCAGCCAGCCAGGGAAATGGAAAGAACAGTGTTGATTTGCTATAGAAAGAAAAGATTCAGCCTTCAAATGCATCACAGAACAGTATGAAAAGATGATTGTAGACAGACAGGGAGAGCACAAAGTTTGTACCAGCTGCAATGAAAAGTTCACAGAAGCTTTGCTAGATCTAATTCCTGAATGCTGAGCAGACGTGAATCAGATCGGCAAAGTGCTTGACATTTTATAGTGCGTTTCACAGGCCTTTAATGAATATATAAAGCTACGGAGCAAATGGTGGAATAATAAATACATAAAAATACAGAGCAAATGATGGAATTTTGTTAAAGAATAAAGCTGCATAGCTAACAGGAGACAGACATTGCATGTGCCCTCCAAGAACTGTGGGAAGAAATAATTAGGTATACAAAGCTAATTTGCCTGGATTTAAAAATAGGGATTTTCTGTAAGAAATCACACTCATAATGACATGTTTAAAGATGGGCACTTTCCTGTGGAGAGGCATCAAGTGTCTGATTTTGATGATCCCAGGGAAAAAAAAAATGAATTAAAATCTATAAATACAAACAGGAAGCTGTTGCTTTGGGAACTTATTCATGTTGTCCCAGCCAATTATCCTTTTGGGATGATCCTGTCTGATGAGGCAGACCCCCACTGGAGCACACGTATTCAAGGCTGGTGAAGGAAGACAGAGGAGAGATGGGAAGGAAGAGCAAAAAAGAAGATCACAGTCCTTTGTCGTTATCACCTATATATCGTAATTTATAGGGACTGTAGTTGTCTGAAGAGATTGATAATTACAGCTTTCCCCTCACTGCTGGAAGCAGCAGATAGGATATTGCTGTCTCCTCATGGCTCAGAGCTATAGTGAAGGCCACGTAGGCACTCACAGCTCATGTGCCATGCCACCACCAGGGCTGTTCCCGCATCTGGTGGCCAGCAGAACTGGGTGATGACCATCAGCCACCCCCTGGAGCTCCTGTCATCCCAGGCCTGCCAGCAGGCACCACTACCAGCCCCCTGCAGTCACTGTCCTGGGGCGATCTGTAGATGAGGGGGAAGACAAGGCTGACCAGCAAAGGAAAGGCTCCTGCAAGAGATAAGATGTAAGATTTTAAGACCTATCCCTCCGCCAAACATCTGTTGATCTCTTAAAAAAAATGTTAGGGAAAAGAAAAAGGAATGTCTGTGGTGGAAAGGCTTTCTTTCAAAGGCACCCTTCTCTGCTCTCCCCCACCCCGAGTTCATAAAAGTTTGCAGTGTCACAGTGGAAATGGAACTTTGATATCTGAAAATATACAAAGGGAAGAGGCTACTGAATGCTAAAGCCGTGTGACCATCCTCTGGCTCTGCAGAGACTGAGGAGAGTGAGGGAATTATAATTGACTTTGCACTGATGTCATTTTATTACTGATACCTCCTATGGCAACTCTAATTCCAGGAAGAAACTCGAGAGGTGGCAAGGTCATTCATCTAGATGTAGCATGTACATTCAGGATAAAACGCACTGCTGTTTTGTCAAGAATCATTGGTTTTATTCATAGAGAATTCTAATATACTGGGCCACAGTCAGCTTTCTGAAAATGGCCAGCATGAGTTCTAGGCTTGTGGTTCTGCAAAAACATCTGCCATCCCCACCTTCAAGTAGTAATAAATAAAACTTGCAGTAATGTGTTATTGTACGTGTCATACCGTGTAGCCAGTAAGACCCTGGAGGTAGAAGATTTTTTCCTGTATTGTACTATGAAAGATTTCCAAGTTAACAGAACAATCAGCATTTTTTTCTTAATCATAAATTGGCATTTCTAAGCTGTTCAGTGTGGGTGAACACTGTCACTACAGTAGTTTTTTGCTGCAGGAGACTGTGGAATGAATAAATGAATGCTTATTTCTAACATCCCCCTGCTCCTTGAATCTAACATCTGTCACTAAATGAATCAGGGAAGTCAAGAACCATTGCCTTCCTCTTAATCCTTTGACACATCTATAGCTCACATACTCTCAGTCATCAGCTGAATTCATTAGATATTCTTTTAGAGATTTTTTGATCACAGAATTTCATTCCTGCAGCAGAACCTTGCTTTATTAATAATAATAAAAATAACAATAATGAAAAATTAATCAGCAGCAGCAACCCTATAAGCCAAAAGAACTGAGAAATGAAAATACTAACTGATAATCCATCTTGAGTGTTTCAGGTGTGAAGAGTTCATGAAACATTTCACTAGTATTAACAGGGATATTCCGTCACAGTGGTTCAGAAATGGAACAAAGACTTCAGCAGCACTATCAAAAATAATTCAGTGTGAATGTTCTCAGGGTTCAGGTTCACTATAAAATCAAATCAGTTCTGATCCAGCTCTCAATCAATAAATAATCCTGAAAGATCAGTCTAACGAATCTACATATCCCCTTTTTTGGACAACATGAGAAGAAAAATGCATTTGATACCCTGTTGAGCATTGCAGAAATGGAAGTATCAGGTAAAAGCACTGACTAGAATGGAAAGAACATAAAAGCTAGTAAGTTGCCTTTAGAAATCTGGAAATAAGTATTTTGTAAACTAAGACAGCTCTTTTGTATCTGAAATGGCAGCAAACTCTTTCTGGTGCTTTCCCTCACATACTTTGCCTACTGCTAAGCCCTCTAGACAAAACAAGATACTTCTTCCTAGCTTGGAGTTCCTCAGGCTCCTGGAAGGACCTGTGGCTCCCTGGAGAGAAGAGCACATATTGGAGCAAGTTTGCTGGCAGGAATCAAGTGCACTCCATTGGGCAGTACGACTTCTTACTTTGGGAGGTCTCTTTCTTCCAGGTCAGACAGTATGGATGTGGGCAGGGAAGGAGGTCAGCCTTACCTGGGAAAGGGACTGCCTTCTACAGAGCACAGAGCTTGAATGCAGATGCCTAAACTGGGCTAGCGGGACACAGGCTTTGGATTGAACAATGAATATTTGGGCCTTTTGTGGTTTTTCCACAGCAGCAGACACTGTGCCTGCCCCTGTATTTAGGCTGACCGAAGAAGGCATCTGCTTCCTTTTCATGATCAGGCAAGCTGTAACAGGCATCTACCACAACTGCACTGTGCCAGTCTGTTCTCTCATCCTTACCCCATGTTGGCCTTCCACCTCTTTCCCAGCTCATGATTTTAAAAGTTCTGAGCCATGATCTCACCCCCAGACTTTCCCTTCTTCATCTCCTTACAAGTTATAGGCTATGTTGGCTTTTCCAGGGAGCAGTCTTGCTTTTTTATGTACTGTTTTGATGACTCATTTCTGTTCAACAGATGTCCCCCCATTAGGTTTTGACTTTTGCTTACAGGTACTTTCTTTTTTAATATGAAAGTCTTTTGCAATAGATGGCAGAGAGCTGGGTCAAGGAGAATGGATCTTGGGGTACTGAGGGTCTGGCACCATGCTGGGGAGAGGGGGGAAGGGAAGGGGTGCACAGAGGGTGAAGATACAAGGTGTAGGGTCTGTGTGCTTTGAGTGAGCAAAGATGGTGTTACCTGGAGATCTGGCTGAAGGATCCTGTGGGGCAGAGACTGTAGGTCTTGGGATCTTGACAGTCCGTCAGAAACAGAAAAGGCATGGTCATTCTCTGAACAAACCATTTTTGCCTAAAGCCTAAGGATGAGGGAGAGGACCCCTTATGGGCAGGTGGGAAGGGACCAGAACATCAGCTCTCGGCTTAGCACAGGGAGGGAGGTTTTCAGGGGGAGGGGTACCCTTCCTGCAGGCCCTGGTCAGGCTACTTTGCTCCCTGTGTCCCCTGCCCTTACCAAGTTTCCCTGCCCTGAGCCAAATCAACTGTGTATACATCAACTTTCTGCCCTGCCTCCTCCCTTTCCCCTTGCGTCCTGTCATCTCCTAGTAAAGCAGCAAACAAGCAAACCCTCATAATAAAAACCTAAAAGGATACAGAGCATCAGGGAAGATGTAATTTGAGCAGGAATGCGCCATGGATTGTGTGTCATGGGCAGTGGGTGGGTGAAGCAGGAAGGTGTTAGAGGGTTCAGGAAGACATGAAGACACTCCAGATCCTTTTGGAGAAGGAAGGTAACTAGATGATACCAAGATGTATTAGGAATCTATTCTTCTTTAACCTTACCATTGGTTTACTACAGTACAAAAAGGCTTTCCGTATAATCACACCCCCATTCCACTGTGTCTATTCCTGAATGCTCAGCATGTTCACAGCCTGCACCAGTGACAGAGCAAGCAACATCTGACACACAAGTGTTACTCTGGATCCGTTAGCAAAGGATGCAGGGGGCTGTGCATGCACACCCCAAAGAAACCGAATCTCATGGTCTAGATATACAGGCTCACCTGGGTGGAAAGGTTACCTGTGCACAAGGTCACACAGTGCACAGCAAAGACCTATGTATTGGAGAATTCAGGAATGCTGGTATCAGCTCTTTCAGCATGCTTGCTGTCTTGTTACCTGAGATCAGAGCTTCAGACTTGACGTAAGCTCTACATAAGTGCTGTTGGTGTTCGTCTACCTGTGGGCTTCGGGTTAAATCATTTGTGGACAATATGTTCAAAGATGACGTTTAGCAAAGGAATTTCTCACCTGTAGAGGAATGAAGCTGGGTTAATTAGCATTGATAATATACAACTGTGGGTTGGCTTCAGGGGCGGTGGGTTGGCTGATGTAAATAAGGTGCAGCTGTGGCTGGCTCTGTTAAGTGATTGAGAGCCAATGAAGAGAGCAGCTGAGGAAGAGGCAGAAAGAAGTAAGAGAAGAGAGAATGCACGTCTGGGATGAGGCAAGAAGAGGAGAAGGCAGCAGAGGCACTGTATGAAGAGTATGCTGGTATGAGGTGGTAAAAGACCTTGTTACAGCTTGATAGTTTGGAGAGTGCTGTGACACTCATCAAAGAGAGAACTGCATCAGGGGAGAGCTGCCTTTGATGCAATGTCCTGACTTCACTTCTGCAAGTTTTGGATTTGCTCAGCATTCATAGGCCAGGAAGCATTTTCTGCCTTTTTAACCTAGTCCATTGCTTGTTCCTTTTGTTCTCTGTATTACGGAAAATAATGTTTTAAAGCAGTTTCTGTTGCTCTTTCCTCCTAGGTTTATGAAGAAAGCTCCCACATCCATCCTTTCTTTTTCCCAGTAGTGGTTAGTTTCCCTACTTGCAATTACTAAAATTCAGTGTTTCTTCTACTAGAAAATATTTTGTCACAGAAGGGACGAGATTCTCAGTGGCCTTTGTCCCAGTGTCTCAAATGATCTAATCCATAAAACATGTTTCATAATTTAATGCAAACATATTTCAAGTCAGTTCCACAGTGTATTCTAAACAGTCTGTGGTACTTTCGGTTGGTTGATTTGGAGTTTTTTCACAAAGGGCACTGTGGCAAATGTACTGTCCTACTAATAGCACAAGACATAGTCACAACCACGCATCAAATTGTTATCTCTGGCCTTTCTAGAGCAAAATTAATCTTTCTTACTTATCAAAGTTATTTTGTAAGTTTTTTCCTCTCAAAAATGAGACAGTAAGAAACCTTTACAAGTTATTTTTTTTTAAACCTTTGTCTTCTACAATAATTGTTCCTCATGGGAGATCTGCTTATCAGATGGTGTCAGTCATCCTTTTGTTGTAACAAAACAAAACAAAAAAATCCTTAGCACCTCTGCCTTATTTTCTTCATGTTTATGTTCTCTGCGTGTATTTTTTTTCTTTTCCTTCTTTAGTTATCTCAGAATCTACTCTTTTTATCCTTACCATCACAATTCCATCACATTCTCTTGTGATCTTTCTCCTTACTTTTTTCCCCATCATTCCATATGTAGTTCAAATCCCTCATTCTTTGTTCTTAAATGTATTTATGGTGCTATCCTTATCTAAATCTCTGCTACCAGTCTATTTTTGTAGTTCTTTTTTACAGCCTTTTGCCTTCATCCATTAATGTTAAGCACTTTGCTCCATTCTCCTCTTTGTATCTTGAACATCTTTTTGCTTTTAAAGTGCCCATCTCCTCTGTCTGTCTCTAGTGCAAACTGTGAGAGATGCCCCAGTGTGCATAAGCATACTTTTTTATTTTGAATTAATCAGTGATAAAGCAATTTTTAACCTGTGCATATATGCATTACAATATCACCTTGGCATAGTCACATGTAGCCTGATTTTCTCAGACACGGAACAAGTCATACTTACAGGTTTTCCTCTATGCAAATTAGAAGTAAATTGACATTTCCATAGTGGAAAAAAATGCAGAAGCCAACTTTCTGGTACCTCTAGGTCATTTGAAAATCACAGCTTTTAACATCTCCCTTAGCAAACTTCACAACAGAGAAATTCATATCCATGAAAATGCAGTTTCAGTGGAAAAAGACCTTTAAAAATTTTTCAGGAGACTTTCTTAATTTTCTGAAAAAAAAAAAAAAAAGAAAAAACAAGATAATAAAGTGGGACTATTTTTCCAGCTTCTTCGTTTGTGTAGTCATTTAAACCTTGAGAAACTGAGTGGAAGTAGGGGCTATCTTCATATCTCATTTCTTCACCTTGCTGATAGAAAATGGAGGAGGCATTCCTCTCTGCAAAATCTAGTTTTACTGATGCGTACAGATGGGATGAGCTGTACAAAAAGGTGGATATACTGCATAGCAGAGGGAGGCAGGAGTAGCATAAGAAGTTTGACTGACAAAAACCTTGGCTTTTTGTCTGGCAACAAGACCAGTGAGATCGGGTTTTATTCAAGAAACATGTATTAGTATAAATACATTCTCTTTCTGGTTAAACAAATTGCTCTTTTTTTTTTTTTTTTTTTTTTTTCCTTTCTCAGGTGAAAAACCTGAGTCAATTTCCTCAACTTCACTGAAATGTTCTAAAAGCATCTGCAGGGGAAAAATAAAGTTTTAGATCAGATTGTTTTGACCTCATGTGAATTGCCTGTTTACTGAGAATGTGGCTACTGAGTACTGAGCTAGAACAACTTAGTATGTACGATTTTCACTGATGTTTGCTGTCCTTGGATATACTCCTCTTTTCTGTGCTCTAAATTATTTCTGAAAGAATTATTTAATAGCTAATGCATAGCTTCATTGACTGATAAAAGAATATTCAGGTCTTTTTGACATAATCTCGTACAGGTAACTCCTGACCATAATTTTATCAGTATTTAATATTCAGTGCTTTGGGTTACATTTCTGAAATGGATTGTTTTTTGCAGACTGATCCCACATTTCAAACCTTCCCAGTAACTAATCTACTGTCTTGCAGTTAGGCATTTCCTTTCATGCTATATTAAGCTGAATCACCCAGCAATCTTTCTTCCACTTACCCTTACTTCTAGTGGGAATGACTCTTTTCCATAAGCTCATCAGAAAGTTAAGAAAAAGAAGAAAAACACACTGCCTAAGAATTTGGAGCTGTTTTGGGATATGCTTATGGTAATATCTCAGATGTGCACAAGTTATTGAAGACACATCCAAGGACAATACCAACAACTAACTAATGCACTATCCTGTAACTTACTATTACATGTTTTTTACTGAGCAAGGAAGGCATCACACCTTTTTTAGTAAATGAGTTACATTGTCAGCTTGTGCAAACTTTTGTATTTTAGGATGTTTCATAGCATACTATTGTTCTTTCATTTAGTAAACATTCTTCATGTACATCCTTACTTTTGGGGAATTCTAACTTATATTTCATACCCGTTCTGAAATACTTGAGAAACATGTATCAAAGATAACATAATTCTGACACTTTTACCCTTAAGCTACAGTGTCTAAGGCTACTTTAAAAAAGAAAAATCAATTCCTTGTCTGACTAGAAGATTAGAACAGGCTTATGAAATGACATCTGCTTGACAGAGACGATGCCAATACATCAGCTGTAGAACTCATTCTTTTCTGAAGCTGATGGATTGAAAATGTGTCTACCTAGCTTAAACCCTGTGTAAAAATAAGTGACTAGGTACAAATAGCCGCATGAGGGCTCAAGTTGTATTTCAATGCTGAAGTACTAAACAATAGTTCCAGCGTTGCCAGACATCCTCAATATATGCCTTAGAGAATATATATACCTTTACTTCAGACAATGAACCATGGTTTATGTCAATTACTTTGGAAATAACTTTCTAGTTTGATTTAAGCTCACATGTACACCAATGAAATTTGAACAAGAATCTGGATGATGCCATGTGTTAAAAAGTCATTGCATTTGTGAGATGTCTAGAAGATTGATTGTGTTTTATTTTGATACTCCTTCATTTGTGCTTTTAGAATGGAGCTTGTTAACTATCATATATCAACGATCATGGATATTTTTGTTGTTTTTAGTAGAGCTCAGACTGAAAAAATCTACAAAAACCACAAAAATGGTTTTGTGACATAATCAGTAGCCTATACTCACAGACCTACACAGTGGAAGTACTATGCTTGACACTGCCAACACAGCGTTTCAGTCTTCAAACTTATATATACCTGTTCTTAGCTTCACTTGTTTGTCAAGTACTTCTGAGTTCACGTCTTGATTAAATTATATGAGAATTAAGTTAAATGCCATGAAAAAAAATTTTGCAGGATTGAGTCTGAATGGATCTAGATAATAAGTGTATGTCATATTCATTTTATTTTGCTGTTGTTGTGGAGATAAATTAACCTGAAGGGAAAAATTACGTATCATTAAAATACGTGCTGTACTTCATGTATGCAGCATACAACTGTCAAATATGCAGCTTTCATGGATTGTCATATATTCGCTCATATCAACTACCTATTAGCACGAGTGCTGATCCACACCCTAAGCAATAGATTTGAATTGATGCCAGCATTCACAAGCTAATAGATAGAAACTAAACAAGTAGGATGTACATAAAAATAAGGTCTCAAGCACATTCATAACAAATGCACAGGATCTTACAAATATGAACATTTAAACAGGACATTTTGAAGACCATTCTGCCTTTTTATGAGTAAGAAACAAAAATCTGCGGGGTTTTCTCCTTCATTTTTTAAAAAATTTTATTTTATAGTGAATTCATAGAGTTTAATAACAAGAGAAGTAGTAATTCTTGTTACATAGAGAATTCTCACTAGCATGTGAGGTGGGTGGGGCTGCATGTTGCAAAATCCTCTGTGTATTTCTGATGTTCTGGCTTTATCAGGTCTTTCCTGACAACAGGATTACATGGTGATTTTATGATCTTAAGAGAAGTCTGGTAAGAATAATGTGATTTTCACTGTGTTGATGTAAAAATGGAAAGCCAAGTTTGCAGGAAGCACTTTTTAAGACACTAAATCATGTCTTCTGTTTTTCCTTTCTCAGAAGAAAAATTTTATTGTTGCCCTGGTTTGATACACAGAGAAGTTTTGAATATGTTCACTTAATCATGTGGAATAAATACCACAAAACATCAGTATTGTTTTCTGTTAGTGTGATATTTCTATTGTCAGTCTTAAGATTTTCCTTATCCATTGTTAAGGAACATTTCTGTCATTTTGAAATAACTGGTGGAGCAGGGAGAATCAGAGGAGAAGGAAGAGAAAATGTGTAAGTGCTTTCTATCATATTGTTTACACACATCTATATACACATCTAATTTATCTGTCTAAGATGCTGGCATAGTCATGATAAAGTGAATGGAGGGGGAATATCAACATACATAAAACAGGATGAGCATCTTGTTTGACTATATAAGGGGTTACGGACAAAATGCTTTCAGTTCAGGGGCCTCATTTGAGTACCTGAAGCTAGGCAGGGTCAGGCAGATGCTGCAGGTCTGACCTGCAATTAAGTAAGTAGAGAATCCTGTTAGATATAGTTGAGAGGCCCCTTAAATGCATTAAATTTAATTCACTGCTTTTTTTGAAGGCCTAATCAGAAATAGGAACACCAGGTTAAAAAAGAAAAAGATATTGGTGAATATATGTTTAATCCTGGTTATTTTAATAATCTTTTGCTACCTCTGGATAAGAGTGAGGAATCCAAATGGAATTTCACACTTACTTTCCTGCTTAAATATTCATGTTTGAGATTTATATATATGTATGGCTGTCCTTTCAACTCTCAAGTATATGTTGGTCAGTGAAGACAGACTGTAATTACCCAATTGTCAAAAATAGGTTTTGTTGGATCAAGCACATGCTCAATTGTCTATGTTGTTTTAAGACTTAAATATAGTTTACTGTTTTCCACACAGGAGCTGTAACTTGAGTGTTTCCAAATTAAGATCCCATTGAGAAAATAGACTTCATTTAAAAATAACAATGATGTCTCCACAGAGATTCCAATTCTGCAAGCACCCATCACATGTCCTTTACACAACAACAAAGCTAATTTGAGCAGTTTCTGAGTGGACGCCAGAAGTTTCAGTAGACTCAGATATTACTAGATAGTGTGACTTTTGGGGAAGAGCTTCTGCATATGTAAAGTTTCAGGAAGATACATTTGGGGAGACATTTGCCAAAAAGAGTTATTTCCATACAATCTCAACACAGCTTGACTCCTGTGATTTGAGACAACTTTGCCTTGCATACTCTTCTGCTTCTTTATTAAGCAGTGTTGTTACTGAGGCCATACAGGGACACAGTAACTAGAAATGTGATTAACAGACTTACCTGTGTCCATAAACTTCATGTCTGGCACAGATTAATCACAATTCATGTCTCCAATCTTAGAATGAAGACTATTTGATGTCATTCCATGTTACACCCTTGTATAAGCACTGTGAATCCTTGTTGGGCCAGTATAAAATAGAGACAGACATCCCACGTCTTGGTAGGGAGTGAAAGTACTCTATGAAAGAAGAAATGCTGAACATTGCTACAGCTCTTAAAGTAAAAAAAAACAACCAAGTTTTGCAAGATGAGACCCATGGTAATACATGCAAGAAGGCATTTTTCCAAGTCATTCGTCTGTTTCATGGTGAGGGTCAACATTTGTCAATTTAGTGTTTTGACTGATTTGGAGTTTCTATTTCATTGTAACTAGATGTATCTAGTGCAGTTTCAAAACTGCAGTGAAATTAGGTTTTGTAGAAGGAGCTAGTGGAGGGGCCTTTAGATGAAAATTCAGTCCCAGTGGAAGTGGATATGGCATGGCAATGCCCATTTTATGAAATGTGGGGCAAATAATTCTGTCTAATACTAATCCAGGAAAAAAGCTAAATTCCAGCTCTTCTCACTTTTCTCTAGTAAAATCATGCCTAGCTCTACACAGCATTTGAGGCATATTTTGAAGACTTAAGTGGTGCCAGTCCCCCTGAGGAGTGAACAGCACTTGCAAATGTTGAACAAAAGCACTCCTTAAGGCTCTGAAGCAATGAATAGCTACTCATGCTTGCTCAACTCACATGGATAGTCAAAGGACTCCCACATGTCAGAAGGGAAGCAGGTGCACAAACCTCTGCAGGTCTGGGTTTAATTCAACTAGATGTAGCTTCTTTCTTTTTTTTTTTTTTTTTTTTTTTTCCCTGCAATATAATGCCATTAAGTTCATTTTATCATTTTGTCTACTATTTCAGTGTTAATTTTGCCAGAATGCCATTCAGATATGCACTTCATATCTCATTGTTAGTAAATTGATACCTTTTCACCTGTTTTTCTTATTTAATTGTATTGGCAACTGCTGCAAGAGAAAATAGATCTTAAAAGTAACACACTGGCTAAAGTGAAAAAAGCAACCAAAAGACATTGTGACAGCTTTCTCCCATTAATATATTGAAAAGTGGTAGCGCTGTTATGCCTTTAATGCATTCAGATGTTCACAGATATATAGCATCTCACTTCACACAGGTGCCTCCTTAGTCACTTTGTCAGTTTAGACAAAGTTTTGCCTATGGTTCTTCCTGCTTATTTATTAATACATTTGTGTTGATTTGTATCAGATTTGCCTCGCTGATAGCCCAAGCTGAAATCTACCTGCACATATATGAAATAAATACCATCAGAAAGTACCGTTTCCAAATTATTTAAGAAAATGCCACAAATAAAAAGGTCACCTGCATAAATCTTAAACTTTTTAATGAACTTTTATTTGTGCACAAAAATCCCTGCAAGGTCAAAGAGACCTTCTCTGCCCAGGTGTGGCAATATCACTGTAAAGGCTAAGCAATGACCAAAGCAATGTCCAGATGTGATGTCTGCATGTTTTGCCTAGTCCTAAAATTTAGGCATCTGCTTTTAGGTGGTTATCTAGTCCTCTTCAACAGTCAGTGTACAAGAACAGATAGATGGCATCATCCCATCTGAGACACTTATATATGGATGGACTGAAGTTTCCCATCCCTCTCCACTTATTATAGAGGGAGTATAATAACTGTGTTGATGATTTAGGTGCAACGGATAACCAGCAATACATATCAAAGACAAACTTCTTATTCTTGTGTGCTTTTACCAAAGGATAGCAAAGTAAAAATATCTGTTACTGACTTCAAGAGTAACAATAATATTGTCATGAACAAGCATACAAGCTAAGTATCTTTCTATTCCCCCACAAATGTACACAAAATTACAGTAACGATATACAGGCACAGTGCTCTTTCATCATATCATCATCAGATACTCTGAGCATCTTGGCTTCCCAGATTTTGCAGATTTCCAAGGAACATTCTGTGCTAGTACTTCTTATAACTGATGAAAAGCTTGAGACTTAAAAATCTATTAATATGACAGTTACTGGTCAGCTGATGTACCTTGCTTACTTAGGAAAAACAATTTCTTTATTCTTTTTCTTTTTAACTAACACATGAAGTCAATGGAATGATTATGACCTGCTGTTTCCACACTAAGACTTCAGGACCGTTGGGGAGCACTAAGCATGAATACTCTAATTAAAAGTCTTAGTCGATTTCTTGCAAATTGCATTTGCAAAATAAACATAGAGACCTGTTTTAAATATGGAAAAGTGCTGTGAACCCCCCCTTCCTCAGAAAGCACTTTCTGAGTTGCTGTTGCTATGGCATTCTTCACTTCATTCCCACAACTGCAGGAGATTCAACAAAATCCTTATGTGTATGAGCAGGTGCTTTGATTTTGGAATCGCTCATATGATTTAAATTAGACATCTGCTGAAAGGCCTTGTTGAACAAGACCTGCTGTCTCATTTTGCTTATCTTTTCAGTTTGCAGGAAGGTCTATATAATAAATGTTCCTTGCACAAATCGTTCACAGACTATCGTTTCTGTTTTATGGGCTGGATTTTTTTTTTACTAACCATGCTGTTCACAGAGTAAATAGCTCTATGTGAACCTTGTGGTAGGACAACGTGATGGCTCAGAATGTATTTCAGAAATTGAGAATTGCTTTATTCATATGAATTTATTATAGAAAATCATAGTATCACAGCAACTAAGGCAGTGATTTTGAAAGACAAAGTATTCAATAGTGGTAGCAGTTTAAAATGCATTTGCTTTTAAAAAATATTTTTTTTAAGATATTTTATTTTTGTTTCAGGTTTCTGTGTATTTGTTCAGAGTATGGTAATACAAACAGTTGTGCAGGCTAAGCTAGGGCTGAGGAATGGGAAGGAGAAACAAAGGGCAGAGGCAGATAAGCAGAGCAGGAAGGCATCATGGTGATATCGCTGCAGGTAATTTTGTGAAGTCACAAACTAAGGCTAAAGAAAACCTAGAAATGTTACTTACTCTATTCCTTTCTTCAAGATAAGATCATGATTGACAGATATTTTTCTAACTTGTTTTTAAAGAATTGAAATGGTAGAGATTTCAAGACTGGTCTAAGCAATTTGTTCCTATGATTATCTTTCTCTGCATGTAAATTTAAAGAAAATTTAATATATATAAAATGCTAGTACTAGTATTGTTACCACTGTTAATAGCAATCATGTTCCCTTTACTTGTATGACTGCAGGAGTTCTGATTTTTAAAATAAGCCTGAGCATTGGAATAGGGAACATTGCTAATTTTTGATACATAATTATATATAAACAATAGCAATCCATTCCAACTATATAAATACTTGCCTTACAAAACACATATATAGTAATTAGTGAACGCTCATTAATAATCTATATATTTTCTGGATATTTTTCTTTTATTTGCTATAAATAGCCCAAATTATATAATTTAGCTGAAGCTTCCTAAAAAGTAATTTGGGCTTTAGAATAATGTCATGCGACTGAAGACAAGCCATTTGCATCTTGCCTGTAAAGCATATATGTGTACTCTTACTGCACTGGAGACTGATTACTTTCAACTCCAGTGTCTGTTCCCTCTTACAGTTCTTCAGTAGCTATTTCTTAATCTCCTCACTGATATTGGCTACAGCTACTATGGCATTACTAGGAGCTTTCATCCCTCTTTGTCTTTCTTTGTGCAAAGAGAAGCCACATAACTGGAGGAAATGCCCAACCACTTAATTGTGGCATCATGTGATAAACTACAAAACTAGAGGAGAAATTATGCCATGTCTCATTGCTGAGGACAGTAGTTAAGCTTACACCAAGAAAACTTTTATCCGGTAATGTTACTGGTGGATTTTGCCTAAAGATTCTGAAAAAAGTTATTTTCAGTCAGGGGTTTGGTATTCCCAGTGTGCAAATTCAGACCTACCAGTGCACATATCATCCCTGCCAGCACTGAGGAAATAAGGACTGTCTATATTAACATATCTTTTAAAGAATCACTAAAATCTCTGAAGCTCCCAGAAGCCTGGGAGAACTCAGTGGCAGTGTGTTTTACTAGTTGGCAATTGCTTTTGATGACTGGCTACCTGCCAGCTTGTTGTTCAAACAGTAATTAACAGGACTGTTCTGTAGCTCACAAACTTAGGATATCCAGGGACTGCTGACACTCTACAGAATGAGTGCAGAAGCAAAGCCAGTTTTCCAAACAAACACCTTAAATCTCCCAGCTGCCTGGTGCCTGTCAGTCTGAAGAACTGGCCATGACAGAAGTCACTTTTGTGTAAATAAGTGTATGTGAAACTTGGTAAACATTAGTTTTCTGAACTTAGATCCAGGTTAAGTCACGAGAGTACATCTGAAGTATGTAACTAACTATGTAAGTTTTAGCTCAATTTTAAAGATATTTGTGGCATTATCATGATCAGATTGGGATTCACAGGATTAAAAAAAGGCTATTTGGAGGAATATGATATATGACTTCCCAACTATTATTTTTGTGACACAGCTAGGAAGGCAAATGGTGAAGAGAACCTATAAAAATAATTATTCTTTTTGCACATAGATTTCATTTACAGGTTTCATTGAACCATCATCTGCTTTCTACTTCACCTTTGTAATTCTATATATTCTTTTCTTCCTAATATATCTTCTTTTGCACTGTGCTTGACAGGCTAAAAGGCAAAAGGTCTCTTTTGCTATAGGTGGCAGCAGTAGCTTATTATAAATGTTGCTGGGCTTCACTCTCAAAGGAAATAGATATAAGGATACCTGGGCAGCGTATGGTTTCTGTGTAAAGTAATTGTATTTAAAATGTAGATATGCAAAATAAAACCTACTTTTTTTTTTCTTTTTTTTTTTCCTGTGGAAGATAATTGCATTATTTCCCTTATATACATTTTCTAATGCCTAGGTAGGGATGATTAGACTGAAACCATAGCTGAAGTCTTGGGTGGATTAATTATTTTTTTAAAAAGCCAATTCATATAAAATCCACTGAAAATTAGAGCACATTTGTGGGCTTGTGGAAGTATTTGCTTTTCTAATGAGAAACTTTCCTAACTCAATTTTTGAAACATCAGTTTCTAAAATACTGAAATTCTGCTGTGCTGATACAGGTGCTCTTTAAGGAAGGGGTTGCTGTGTTTTATTCTGGAATTCAATGGTATGCTAGCACTGCAGTTCTTCAGGTCAATACTCCAAACAAATTCTACTGAAGAAATACAATCTCTGGTCTGTTTTCTTTTTTCAATTCAAACTTTGTTACAACAACATAATGTTTCCTCTGTGGCCTCACCTAGTCACCTGTGAGAGGATTTTCATTTCATTGGAAGATACTTTCATATAATAGAGAAATTAGCTTTTTGACTGTCATCATGCTATATCACCCACATTCTTACATTCCTCCTTAGGCATTTCAGGTAAGAAGTATAACGGAATCTTTAACTTTTAATAAATACAGGACAACCTGTAATATATGCTGTACTACACCAGTGGCTACTGGTTTTTGAACATTCAGTGGGAAACAATTCCTCATAATAGCTTTGATGATGCTTTACAAGACCAGATTGCTAAAAGTATGACTATCAAAGCCAACCAGAAAAAATTTTAGAATTATGCCTTTCCTAAGTCACTGCCTGATAGGAAAAAAAAAAAAAATTAGTTACCAGACATTGGCTTCCATCATAGAGTATGATTTATAGGGTTGTTAATTTCTATATCTTTTCTGCATCAAACCACATTTTTTCTGCAAAACAAAGACATTAATAAATTTTCACTGCTATTCTTTCATATGTAGCTGTACCTGAAATAGATGCCATACCATACACTAGCAAAACTATACCAATGACATACTAAAGCATTGTTATCACAAAATTTCCTATAAAGCTGTACAGAAGACTGTACAGCTAAAAGCAAGTTTTCAAAACTAAATGCCAGTTGTTAGCATTCTGTGTTCTTGTTTAGGATTTCAAACTGCTAAGCTCCAAAAACCCCAATTAACCTCAATTAAAGTCACAGGTAAGGTCTATTGTTCCCTAAAGGAACAAGACCTTTTTCAGGAGGGTCCCTGCCATTTCAGATATTTGTAACATTGTTTTTATGGCTGACATAGCTCAGTTATGGTCCTATGTAATTGCTAAATATGATGATAAAAGGTGGATGAAAGCAGCAGATTAAATTAAAATGTTCCCTTTTTTTCCTCTTCCTTCTTTCATTGTACTGTTTCATACACTAATGATATAAAAAACAAACAAACAAAAAAAAAACCCAAAAAAACAAACCAACCAACCAACCAAAAAAACCCAAAAAACAAGCTGAAACTTTAGGAGTTCATTTGAAAACTCACCCAAAGTTCTGCAACTTTTATGCAAAACTGTGGCCAATTTTAATTTCAAAGAGGACAGGCTTTTTTTTCCTGTATGTATGTGGTGCATGCAAATTTTGCTATTAAAATCTGAAATGGAGAAATTCTTTAAATACATTCTGGTTTACTGTAGTCCTTGCCAAAATTCTCCCTTGCAGCTTTGTACCAGGCTGCTGCTGAATAAATCTTTGTCTTACTTTCCTTCAAAGGATCTATGCAGTATCAGCTACACCCACTTTCCTAAGCCCCTTAACTCTGCCCACTACTGTGACAGTTCTTTTAGTCACTGTCTCCCTCCCAAGTTTGAAGCAGCTT
The DNA here is from genome assembly GCF_023634155.1 of Falco peregrinus. NCBI lineage: Eukaryota > Metazoa > Chordata > Aves > Falconiformes > Falconidae > Falco > Falco peregrinus. The sequence goes on from NC_073726.1 coordinate 50,119,660, forward strand.
TTATCCTCCAGAAAGTTTAGACATTCCTTTCTCTTTTCATCTATATTACTCCTAAAAATCCATCTTCAATCCCCTCTGGTCAGTAACTACTTGAAAAAAACAGGAGTTAAATTTAGAATATTATCATTGTGATTATTAGCTAGGGCTTTACTTAGGGAAGCAGGATGTTGGGAGGAGATGAAATAGAGCACTGCCAAAAAATAGTTAATTAAAAGTGGACTGAAAACTGCATAGGGCTAACGTGCAATTGCATTTTAGGTCACGAGTGAAAATATGCTGAATCTCATTCTAGCATCTCATTCTCAAACAGGTATTTTTTTAAGTCTCAGTGCTTTTTCCAGGAGTTCTGTAAAACATGTTCTGTTGACAAGTGGGTAAAATGTAGTGCTGGAGAATTGACAGCAAATTAGTTCTTCATGCCTTTCTATATTTGTGTTGAGGTTACAAGCACTTTGAAGCAACGTAACTAATATCTCATGTTTCTCAGTAAACTACTGTTCAGATTTAGAGTACTGTAAAAATCATAATTCTATGGAGATCCCCTTAAAGTATTCTTCAGAGAAGCACTGCTTGGGCTTTATTTGGACAAGCCATACCAAAACCAGATGTAACCAACTTCCTTCTCTTCTCCACCTCAGCCAACAACCACCTTTTCTTTCTCTTCTCCAGCTCATCATATGGCTGGAGTTCACCCACTCTGTGATCAAAACGTGTCCATACCACCTCATACATATTCCTAGGTGACTCAGAGAGACAGGTCCCTGCCTCCCGTAGGGAACCTTGTACCCTAGTAGCAACTACTAAGGCTGGAAAATGACCCTGTGTTGCTACTCTTGCTTACATGTCAAAGAAGGAGGAACACTCTTTAATCCTCTTGCAATCTGGGAGCCATCTGAAACCTGCTGAGTGCCCTGTATAATGTTACTTTCCCCATATTCTGAAATAATCATTCTTGTCCCACTAAATTTCTGAGATTTCAGTGAGAAGCCCTATTGGCAGCCAAGGTAATAGTAAAATTCTTATTCTCTTCAATGGATCCAGTAAATGATTCTGTATGAAGAAATCCCTGGAAAATCAATGGTTTGTTCAGTAGGGAGAAATGAACTTTCCTTGGCTGACGATCACTGTATAGGTAACTATTCCCTTAAAAGACTTGGGCTGCAATACAACAACATTGGAGAATTTCAGTTAGGATCAGTAGTTAATTAAAGTGTGATAGCAGCCTGAATTGGAATGCTTCTATCTTGGTCCCTTCCAAGGTTTTTCTTATGTTTGTTAACTTTCTGATGTTATGTTAGATACTTGTCATTGTGATACTTCGACTCACGGTTTCATTAACCATCACCTACAAACAGTAATCTTGACTACTGTAGAGGTTTTTTCTGATCACTTTCACAATGCATGGAGAGCAAGCAAGTTTTTTGTATTTTTCTAATGCAATATAAAGTGTGATACTGTGTACTGAATTAAGCTTTCAGTATAACCTTGACATTTCTCTTCCTGACCTTGCTCTGTTAGTTATCTGTCCTCCAAGGTTTAACACCTTTCCCAGGATACTCCACATGGGAGTGGGGTACGGATGAATAATAGGCTAGCATGTTTATTTCATATGGATAAATCAGAATCAGATGGATGAACTGCTGAGATTCATGCATTTTTTAATAGGTCTGCAAAGGCTATACAGAGAATGTGGTAAAGAAGGAGCCAATCAAGATTAAGTAATTATACATTTTGATCAGCAGTTGAGATTGATCAGATTCATCTGAAAAGCTGACATGAAAAGAAGATTTCACTAGCCACTTCAGAGAGAGTAGAATGTCACTGATGACAAGGGGCATAAAGGAAGAGTGACACACAGCTAAGGAGGGTAACCCTGTACAGCTCAGAAGGCCTCTTGACAAAGTGATGAAAATGAAGAAGAGGAGGGTGTGTAGTTTTCCTGCTCTGTATTTTTGTTCTGGCTGTAATTGTGAAAACAGTAGTAGAAATTGTTGAGACCCTTGGCTTTCACAAGCTTCAATTACTTTGTATCCCTGGAGAGGTATATTGTAAATCATAGTAATCACATGCCTGGACTTCTGGAAAATGAATGTCCTCAGGGTATAAGTCTGGAAGTGAGGCATTAAGTCTTAGGGCCTTGGCAATCAGATTAGAAATTCCTGCTTCTCAAGACTGATGTGAAACAGACAACCTTCAAGACACCATATTTAAAGACCGAATACAAACTCAGTGGCTGGACTTCACAGAGACTCAAAAAGCTTAAGAATCCATATGTGCAGTGGGAGAGGGAGCCAAACAGCAGCCTCCTGAATGATCATAAAGGCTGCTCAATGAAGGCTTGGACAATACAATTAAGTCAGATACCTTTAAAGCAAAGCAGAACAACAGGAACATGATTTTAAAGTGAAAAGCAGCAGCTTAGCCCAAGATGAAATAGGAAAGCTCTTTATCTTTGAGCAGACACCAAAGACTCCTGTTTCATTTTTGGGTTGTCTTCATTTTCTTTAAGGTAAAACCAGCCTTATTACTCCATTTCAGATGCAGATATTTTAGAAGTAATTGCCTCATGTAATCTCTTCCTGGTGTGTTTTTGCTCCCCTCCTTCCCTGTCTGCAGAGCCATAGAGTACACTTTGTTCAACTCATTATGTAACATAAAGAAACAAAACCACATATTTATTTTTCTGATCACCAATTAATAAAAATGTATACTTTCAGTACCACATAATACCTTCTTTTATGACATTAGATTTTTCCTTCTGTGTACCTGTCATTTATCAGGGCAGTTCCAGTGATAACATAATGTGATGGAAAGCAGCAAGCTGAAAGATCATAAATAAGTGTAGACAGTAAAAAAAATGTTTATAGTAAGGTACTGGTTGCATGACATTTGTAATTGGTTATATTTCTCCCTCATGTCAGTGTGACGTGTCTTGGTTGAATGGTAATGTGCAGGGACCACGGGGGCTATGGGCTTCTGGGGCTGGGGTGCCAGGGGATGCTGGGCAGGGTCAGTCAGGTCTGTTTGTGCCCTCCGGGCCCTTGAAGGCAAGCCAGATCAGACTATAGATCCAGCTAAAATTTAAATTGGCCAGAGAAAGAAAAAATCAAAGCAAGCAGTACTTTATAAGTGATTATGTTCCCATTTGGTCCTTTTGTTTATACAAATACATTTGTATAGTATAGTGTAAAAGAGTTTATTGAAAATTTGTCTTCTGAATTATTGCTGTTGCTGTAGCCTATACATATATATACTGCATACAAATATACAGTTGAAACATATTTGAGCACTTAGAGCCTACAAGGAATGTGTACTTTTGGGTCCTAAGAAAGATAAATAAATAGAGTAAAAGTTATCATATATAGAGGCTAAACTTCAAAAGCCCAAGAAATTCAAGTAAGTACCTAACAGTCTGATTCTTTGTGCATAAAAAAATAAAAATAAACATAAAAAATAACTTTGTCAAACAGATTCTTCTGGATGTCTTCCAGGAAGAGACTTTCTCCTGTGTTTCAGTGTTTCATGGTCCATTCTGCTTAGAAATTTCAGTGACAGAGTAATTTCCATTGCATGTCTGCCTGTGGCTCTTTCCTAAAAGCAGACAGCACTGCGAAGGCACCTAAATGACAAAGACATAAAAACTCAAAGCACACAAGTTTCTCTAACCTCTGGAAAGGTTTCGGGTTACTCCTACGTTAACTGTAACCTGGCTTTTCCTAGCCCAGATGACAATTCCTTTAAAAGCTTTCAATGTGAAATAAAGAATCAGCAGGCCATTTTCATTTAGGATGGGGAATTTTCAAGGCAAATATCAGAGCTATTTGTACAAGCTAAGCAAATATTAGAATGTATAAGAAGAAACAAACCCAAGGGAATCAAAGTTAATGTCAGGAACCATTACAAATCTGGAGGGAGTAATGAGGGAGAATCTACAAAAGCTAGTTAAAGCTAAAAATCCTTTGAAAGTACTTTTGTTGGATCCTAATTAGCTTAGGGTCTTTCAGAAACACTCAGGAAACTGTCATCAAGCTGTCATAAAGAAGAACAGAAAGTTAAGAATGTCATTAGAATGATTTTAAAAAAAATGCAAAGTGCTAGCTTAAGGTGTAACTTACTAATAGAGTGCCTGTGACCCAGACATCACCAAAATCTCCATTTTTACTAAGCCACTAAGAGCTGCACTTCAGAGTTGTGTTAATCTTGAAGGAGCAGGTGACAGCTGCAGATGTATAAGAAAGGCACTGAGTATTTAAAGCTTTTATGCCATTCTTGTTATTGTCTTTCTGGAATAATTATACCTTACATTCCTCTCAACATTCACAGGCTGGGCTGTGGATCAGCCATGGAAGGGACCGTAACCACAGAACCCTTTTGTGATTTGACCAGGCCTATTTCAAGCCTTCAGGAGGTGGTCACCAGTGTCCCCTTTGAAATGATGATTTGAGGGGCCAGAGACTGCACTTAAGATAGCTCTGTATTTTATGCTGTAGGTTTATATTCAGGATTTTGTAAATGCTGAGTAGGCGTCTGTATTTGCATTTGCTCGTGAGTCATACAGACAGGGCAGCATGCACGCTCAATGCAGGCATGCCAGTAGACCCCATGGTCACAGCAAACATCCCATTGCTTGCTCTCAGTACGGAAAGATTTTGCATTTCAACTGGAAAACTGTATTTGGTCCCTCACTCCAGCAGTCAAAGTGGCAGAGTTTGGGATTTATGCTGCAGTTGAGGGAACTGGGCTGAGACTTAGAAAACAGTGTCACAGCCCTTGCAGAGCTATTCTTGGACAGAATCCTCAGAAGAAGCCCAGACTGCCCAGAGGGAAGGCATCATCGCAACCTGTCTTGGAGAAAAAGTGTCACTTTGTATCATCCTTACAGAGCCTGGACTGAATTGAACTGCTTTTTGCATTAAGACAGAGTAGGAGCAGCATGTACCTCTGTACTTACCTGGATTTATCTCCTTCTGTAGGACAACTCAGATTCTGGGCTTGTAGGCATCCCTTCCCTCTGTGTTTTGGTGGGTGAGTTTACATACTACCTGTATCCTGACCCAGCTTCAATAAAGGAAAAGAGATCTTAAGTTGATTTTAAGGGTGGACTTACATGTGGCCACCTCTGAGTAGACAAAAGCAGCATTTATGGCTATAGTAAACTATGCATGGTGGCAACCAACCATAGATATATTTTCTGGTCCTGGAAAACCAACCTGACTGTCACTGCAGCTGAGGGAGCAGGCAGCATGTGCTCTGGCAACAGCTATGGAGAGGGCAGAGGAGCCCCTCTCAGTAGTAGAAATCATTGTCTTAACTGCTGTACCCCCAGATCTGCAGACTCTGATTGCTAACATGTTTATTACCTCCATTCTCTTCTGCTTTGTGGGTACAGAGAGCCCACCTTTTCCCAGATGGCAACGTTTAGCTCTGCATACTCTTTTGAGAAGCCTTGAACTACCTCTGAATTCATTACTTTAGCTATATAAATGATTGGCCTAAGACATTATCTTGGCATACTTTGAGAACAACAAAAATAAGCCATTCCAGAGCTTCTATTCAGAGCCCCATCCTGGGATCCTGGGGATATTCTGTGTACTATCCTATCCCAGTGTCATAGAATCAGAGGGTAATCTAGGTTGAAAAGGACCTGCAGAAGTCATCTAGTTGGACCCTCAGCTCAAAGCAGGATTTGCACTGAAGTTAGGTCTAGTTGCTGTAGGCCTTGTCCAGTAGAATTCTGAGTATCTCCAAGATGGTGTCTAACCCAGGTGGAAGGAAAGTGCTACTCTCTGTCCTGTGTTTAGAGGGATCCCAGAAAACTGCCTAAGACGGTATGCTAACTTTCAAACAGATGAAAGGATATAAAAAAAAAAAAATCCATTCCAGATTTCAAACTGTTGTCTTGTAACCTCTTTTCTGGCTGAGGCAGTACCCCTGAAGAGTAAAGAATGAAAATGTGAGGTGGAAAAGCTAAGCTTAGGATGCCCATCAGCAGTTAGCATTTTGCTTTAGTTCCGCCTCATTTGTGAAAGGCAAGATTTCAGCCACACTTAGCATTTCCCAGTGCTTTACTCTGGGTGGCTTCCCTTTCAGTGTGTGAGATTTTTGGACTGCCAGGTTCAAGAATCTACCTCTCCTGATTCTCTTTACGTAAAGGGTCGTGGACACTTAATGCAGGGATCAGGATTCTGCTCAGAGGCATCACAGCACTAATCTACAGAGATGCTGACATCTTATTATGTCTAACCCTTGGCTATGAAAGATTACAGTTTTCAATTCTTAACTATTTGAAATTATACCTAAGTTTTATTAGGACCTCAAACAGCTTTACATTGCTACAATTGTTCTATTATTTCAGAGATTTTTAAAGGAAGTTTTAATGCTATGAAAATGTATTTTATTCCCTATTGATGAATGGTTTGCATCTCTACGAAAGCTAGTAAGCATTAGATTGATTATTTTCCACTAATCTATTCCTTTAACTTTAAAGTAATTAGCCAAGTTGGGTGGCAGAACGGAACGTTTCCTACAAGAGTCAGTAAATGGACTCTGTGTAAGTGCAAAAGCTGATTACTTTGATATAAAGAGGGCCATTATTCTTCGCACCTCTGGAAAGCTGCCTAACTTGAAAGCCTTATAATCTGATTTTCATAAATCCTATTTAACACGTTATTATTATTTTCTTTTTAACAGGCAGCTCCTGAAGCTATATCACTCTTCTCTGATGTTACCCCTTCTTTTTATAACAGAATCCCACAGCCCTGCTTATGCATAATTGGTGTAATAGTCACCAAAATGCTATATTAAATCTAATATTTTAACATTCATTTTTATTCAAGAACAATTAAAATCAGATGGCATACAGTTTACATTTTTACAATCATAGTGACTCATATTTGTGTCAGTTCCTTGCTCCAGAGAAAATCCAGTTCTTCTCTTCCAACAACTTATGTCTCAGTAAGATTTCAGTAGGTTTAATCTTTAACCTGAAGGGAAGTATGATGAAAAAGAGAGAGAGAAACTGATTAACAGTTAATTTTGGCAAGGTTCAGTGAACTATGTTGTAACCAAGACACAAAGGACAGGCAAGGCAGAAAAAACATGTATTAAAAATAGAGATTTATATGAAAATCAAAAGGAGCAGTTTTTCCCAACTGAATACATTCTATCTGATCATAAATCCATCCTGAAAAACATTTTTCAGTGGATAACCCCCAGAACTGCTTTATCCAGCTCCATTTTTAATGTAATAAGTAAATGCATTTCCCCATCTTAAATTTGGTACTATTTTACAGTCTAATGAAAATGAATGCTAGCAAGTCCCCCTTTATACTCAGTATCAAAGTCCTTTGCTTTTTAAAAGAGTTCTGTATAGGACTCACAGGGTCTTCTAGTCCAGCATCTGCTCCGGTTTGCCATTGTCACAGGCTTCCTATAATTCCCCACACAGATGTGGCAAACTTCACCTTGAAAAGAGTAGACTCTCTGGAGCAGAGATACTTCTCTGTTTGAAGGTTATTGGAAAACTTCTCTCATCTTTAGCTTCATTTTCCTTTACAAATCTGCTTATTGGAATTTGTTGTGCCAATACTGTTCTTGAGGCATGTTAATTTTCTCTCCCTGGTGTTTACCTTGCTGCAGTACTTTTGTCAAAGTAAGCAAGCATTGCTTTCCCAGGCATGTGGCTGTGAATCTCTTTCATTTGCTTGGCTAACTAAGCAGCCGCTCACGCGGCACTTTGTCAAACCTAACATGATCTATCAGGGACTTACTGGCAGCAGACTGTCTTAGCCTGGGCACTCTGTTAGACACTGTCCACTGCACAGAGAGGGAGACAGACACAGAGGCAGAGGGAGAGACTTCAGCTACCAGATTTGGAGAGTAAGCAGAAGACCTCTGCCTTTACCTCTGCTCTCATGGCAAAGGTACCTCTTCTGCACTTTGCTCCACCCCGCCAGTGTTTGTCCTTATTTCAGAACAAATTTTCAAACTGATTGCTGACTTATTTTTATGACCACTTATGAACAAATTTGTACCTGTGTCAAAAAGCAGAAAAGAATTTCTCCTATTAGAAAAGAACGGAACAGATAAACCGTGATGTTCTGAAACAAGGTCTGGGTTTGCACACAAAAAGTGAGTCTTAAAGGTATTACTTTAGAGCTGGTAGTGTTTGTCACTGTTCCCAGCCTCCAAGTGATTTTATGGTAGCTTTCTCACAATACACAACTTCTTGTTGCACAGACTGAAAATTCTGTGAGAGTAACCCATCTATCAGGGAGAACTTCTCATAAGCTGAAGATCGCAGTTTTCTGGGAACATATTAATTAGAAGACAGCATTGAAGCAGGTTCCTGAAAATAAAATAAAATAAAATAAAAAAAAAAAGACTGGAGCAGAGGTTCTTCTCCAGGTTCTTATGACTTCTGAGATAAAGCTGACTACTGGTGTGGCCAGCACAGAGGACTTAGGCTTTTGTGCAGTCGAAATGCCTTCTTATACCTCTTCCTTCCACTTCATGGCCAAACAGATGCTGTTCTAGAAGTACTGACCAAGAATCTGTCATTGCCCTTTATTGATACCTAATTATTGACTAAAAAATGAATACAACCATTATTAAGTTACATGCTGGTTTTTAGCTCTACTTTTGAAATTTCAGATTCGGTGTGTTTTTTAAATTATTTTTAATCTGCTTCCCTGCTCATGCTAAGGACAAAGGTAGGGTTTTTTTGTTAATGCTAGTACAAAGTTGGCTGGGAAATGACTGATTTTTATCATAGCAGATATTTCACTATTTGTCTTCCTGATGTGGAATGGTGGAGTAAAAGTTTAAATGCCTGTGTTGTGAAAATAAGAACTTAAAAGTCCAAAGGGTGAAGGGTCTGGGAAAACATATACTTACTATTTTTAACAAGTAGAATTCCCATGGCTGCATTCAGTGGCATCATGTCCTTTAGTGAGCAGAGTTAAACGATGATTGCTCGTTTTACAGTCTGCTTCCCATAACCGCTCTTTACTTAAGGAGCCCCAGCATTCCCTATTCACTTCATTCACCCATTAGAACTAAATTTTCACATATGAAAATAATTTAGAAGATAAATTTGTGAGTTAATTGAGAAAAATAAGTGGAAGACTCATTGACGTACTAATTAAAATTACCAAAAAAAACACCTCCCCGCCTCTGAAATTTTTACTTTTCAGAACGAGAGGTGACTAATCTTTCTTGATTCTGAAGAAGTATGTAGGTTGTATAGCAGCCATGCCTATACCCAGCTTCTTCAGTGAGCTGATTTTGGAATAAAAAGCAAGCATTTGTCTTCCTCCCACTACTTTTTTGCTACCTACAAGTATTTAGTGCCTCCTCCATTTGCTCTCTATTTAGTGATATTCATCTAGTCACTCCAGTTCTTTAATGTTACTATATTTTTCATTAAATCAGCCCATATGTCAATTATTTATCAATTCTTTAAATTTTCTTTTGAGTTTCTAACTTTTTCAGTCTAAGATTTTTCAGTTAAGAGAATTTTTGTAGGAGGCTTAAAATAATTACACTTGTATTCACCAGCTATATTCCTAATTAGCAATGATTCCTTTCGCTAAGTTCTATGGATGACATGCTGCTGAGTATAATAACTTTCACATTTAATAAGAACAAGGAGTCACTAAAATTGTGACTTAGTTATAGTACCAAATAGTACAAAAATAGTACCAAATTTAAGATGGGGAAATGCATTTGCTTATTACATTAAAAACAGGGTTTTTATGAGTTGTTTTTGGTTTCTTTTTGTAATATGTTATCAGTGTAGACTTTATTTCCAGCTCTAGTAACTGTAACATCTGGACTTGCAGACACTTACACAAGATAATAATTTTATTTCTGTGACCTAAGCTACTATGTCCATATATTTGTACCATGGAAAACCTAGATATATGCTACCAAGTATATTTTATGGTGTGAAAAACAATGTGGAATGCAAATTTATATACAGGGGTTTAAGTTTTTTAAAAAATTGCTTATTTCTTGGGATATTGGTTTACTTTGATGGGTAAATATGGATTGTAAAAGACAAAGCCAGTTATTCAGAATAGAGCTATTTAAAGAGAAAGGATTGTGAGTCTCACCTGAAACATTTACCTTTTCTCTAATCTAAGTTTGTCTAACTTCTGGCTGCTGAAATTGTCTTTATTTCCTAGACTTTCTTTTTTGTCTGTACACATATTTAAACTCCAAGATCAGCCTTTTCTAAGCAGACTGACTCCAGATCTCTCCCTTTATGTCATGCATTTCAACACAAATTCCATTCTTGTGCTAAGGTCAGAAAAAATAGTTTTTCCACTACTTTTCTTGAATTTGGGATGCAGGGTAGAGCTGAACACAGATTTCTGCACTGATCTAAAAGCATAATAGCTTCTCTATTGTTCCATAGTAACTGCCTATAAAATCTGAGTTTAGCTGAGCCCTTTTGCTCCTGCCTTGCATTGGGAGCTCCTGTTCAGATGACTATGAACCATCCCAAGATATTTTCCTGAACAGAGTCTGTGGGGATACTTGCATAGCCCATGCTTGGAAGAATGATGCCTGCTAACACGGTAATGTCAGTGTGTGTGAATGGAATATCCAAAACTGCCTGAAGGGGCATTTTCCTAAAACAGATTACACTGAAAAGCAATACAACCATCAACCAGATTAAAAAATAACCAGGGGATTACCAAGAGACTTTTGAAACAAGAAAGTCAGCTTGAAAAGGAGCTAAAAAGGAAGTCCAGCACTTTTTAGTAGTGAAGTGAGACCTTGCAGTGGCAACAATAGTAGTCAAAATCTGGTGCTACTCAAATTGGCCCCACCACCATTTCAACCTGTCTGAGCCACAGAGGGCTTCCTCCCGGCTGGACACCAGGAGCAGCATTCCAGCCAGTTGACCAAAAAACAGGTGTGACAATAAGAGACCCACACTGGGGGTGTGCATATGTGAACTCATGGGAGCTTTCTGGCTGGCATGTGCATTAGTGGATAGTAGGGAGTGTCTCTGTATAGAAAAAGCCAGAGCATCCACATGTCCAAGAGGATCTTTTATTTTTTTTCTTTTTACGAAAGGTCACTTGCTCATTTTATTATTATTTTTCCCTGCAGTGTGTCAGTTGTAAAACATTTAAACATACAAGTTTGCATGCATTCCAGTAAAACAAAATCAAACAGAATCAACTGTAGAAAATATGACAATTTATGATTTTTTTCCTTCGAATGGCAGACTTCTAAAAGATTCTGAAATAGATTACCACTTGGCAAGGAAGCAGTGATGTATTAGCTCATCTAAAGTTACTAAGTGTGACTGTAACTGTGTCCCAAATCACACTACATGTATTCTTCCTCTCCACTGTGTAAACTCTGTTTGCGTCCTCTTTTTTTAATAATTTCTTTTGTTCTTTCTTGTGTGGCTGGACAGCATTCTCCCAATGACTTCTCATCCTTTTCTCACAAAACAGCTGCAAACTCAGATGTTCTGCAAAGCCTCCCATCTGTAGGGATCTTGGGGCAGATTCTCAACTGCTGTAAATTGCCTGAGTACCACTTAAGTGTGTAAGACTTGGCTGATTCACACCATCTGGCCCTTTGAGACACTCTCTGTTTATTTGCATAATTGAACATATTGTTTCAGGCTCATGCTGTTTAACTGTAAGATTTCCTGGCCAGGGGCTCTCATAACAGCATACTGTACAGTCCTGAATAAACTTAAAGAGCTATATAAATAATAGTTATGATTGTCCGTTTTCTTTTACCACTCCTAAGCCTACCCCCAAAGAGCAGAGCTTTCTGTAGCTGAAAGTAGGTAGGACAGACTTTGGGCAAGTTCTTGGAAAAATTAACAGCACAGGCCTTCTCAGACTTAGTGCCTAACTTAGCCTCTATACATATACATATACAGTTAATACTGTAAGACCAATACTGAGGTTATTGATTTATTTTGTGATACTTCGTGCTTTGCTGTTACCTTTCCTATTCAACTTGGTTAGATCATTGTTTCACTGGATTGTGTCACCTTCAGTATCTTTACTTTTTCAAAAAGGTTTTAGAAAGACTTTACTACCCAGTACAAAAATTAAAGAAAATTGTAGCCCATTACCATTAGCTGATCAGAGTGAACAGCCCCCCACCCCAGATCTAGAGAAGATGAGCATTGTATTCCTTCTGCAATTTTTTACCAAGTGAGCAAAAGAAAAAGTATCGGGAAGAGTTGGATTGTAGGTTCTTACTCAGTTTATAGTTTCTTTGCCTTCTTAAACAGGGACAAAGCAGCACTGTTCACCTATGCAAAATAAATAAATAAATAAATAAATAAAATCTGGGGGATCTCTCTTCTTTTTACAGCAGAAAATTCCTGTATTGTTTGTCCCTTAGCTGTTCTAGCAGAAATGAAAGTACTGAATGAGTATGCCACTGTCTTATTCTCTATCACATGGTAACCAAAAATGCCCCACTTTGTCCCTTTATCATACCAGTCCATGTGTGAGTGTCTGGTTGGGACCAGGAGTGAGAAATATGGCTGGGGGAAACCTCATGCTCCTCATACTCCAGGACCTCATACTGTGTGACCATGTGCATTCTTAGGAGGTAGCCAGCCAGACTCTGAACTGTTCTCCACATGAGGGATTAAAACTCACAGTTCCCACAATTCCCTAATCATTGAACTGAAGGAGCAGAGGTGTTTTGTCTGTCTTTTAAATGTGTGCATAGAGCTGCACTCAGCTGTTACTATGCATATTCTTCTCAGAACAGTGCTTTGCTGTTTCACAATGTTTTCATAGACTTCTTTGTTCGTTTCTAGCAGAAATATTTCCCTTTTCTTATTATAACTTATGTAAACAGCCTGCAGGGTTTTTGGTTTTGGTTTTTTTTTTTGGTGTGATTTTTTTTTCTTCTATTGACTAAAAGCTATTTTTTGTGTGGCTTCCTGTGAGGCATCCAGAATTCCTGCATTCTTTTATCTGTGATGTCTGTGACAACGTAAGATGTCATAACAAAAGTCATTTCACATAGCACACTGATCTAACAGAATCACAAGAATTGGCCAGTTTCCTTTGGAGCCATGATTTCAACAGGTTAGTGGTGCCACTCATTTTTTTATTGTCTCAGAAAGGCACAGCTCTTCATAACGGGTGCCACATAAAGACTTCCAGCACCAACTTGGTGTGAAGTGGAAGAAAGCAGTGATGGCGTTCATCTGTGGGCTACAGCAACCACTGCTGCGTGTGGGTGCACCTCTGCAGGCTGCTACAGAGGATGTTCAGAGCAGGAATCCTTCATATCACTGTCCCCTTTTGGGCATCCTGACAATCATCATGCATTTCGACATTGTGGTGATTCTTCTAATTTTCTTTTTTTCAGTGGCTCTATTGTCAAACAATACAGACTTTAGAACTGTGGGATTATTCATTGATCACATCAGCTTTTTCCTTAACAGGACAAGATGTAAATGTTTAAAAAATGGTAGCTGCCTATATAGCTCCTTCCAGATACAGTCAGCTCAAGGTCAAGTTGCTGCTTCTCTTCCTCCTGGAGAAGAGGAATTAGGATGCAGGTCTGGTAGAATTCAGAGATACCAGTGCAGAGTGAGGAGAGAGGCATACAGTTTGCTGTTCAAAATTTCAGAGCTGTCATTCTCATGAATAGTGGAAAGGAGAGAGGGAATTCCCAAAATCTCTTCCAATTCCAAGGTCAGGCTACTACAAAGCAAACCAGATTTAGTGCCTAACTGGTAAAACCAAATACAATGGATATGTCCGCTTTAGTGTTTTTACTTGAATCTGGGGCACACTAAAGCAAATATCCTGGCTGACCCATTTGCTGGGCTTTGGTTCTAACTGCATGGAGAACTCATAGGAGACTAAACTGTATTTCATTTGGGTAAAACAAGCCAAAAGGTATATTCCCAAATTACATCTAAAGCGCTCCAGCTGCTGGGGGCAGCCACTGCCTGGGACCAGACTAGAAACAGATCAAAGCAAAACATCCTGAAATACATACAGCATAAACATGAGGTCCTCAACACCCTTTGGTGATATCTGCAGATATTCCCATTGAAGACAGAAACAATGAGAGATCGTCTGGACCTCCCCTACAACTTGATAGAAAGACTTCTGTTTTACTTTACCCACTGATTTACTTTCTTAATCAGCAATATGTAATACAGCTGAGGAAATATTGTCAGGCATTCATATATATTCTTTCTAGATTTCTCTTTTTTTTGACACTAGGAAAAAGAAGATAATATTTAAGTGAAAACCCTGGCTGCAAGGCAGGATGGCCAGAATCTATTCGTATGTCTGTAAAACTTTTTGGGTGAGTTGCATGCTAATATTTGACAAATGTCAGATTTTTGAAGATTTCAGCATTATGACCTTCTTAAGAAATTTCTTCTGCGTAGTTTTCTCTATTACTGAAGGAGTTCAACAAGAAATTTCTTCTGGGCGGGTTATTTTTTTTTTCTTTCTGTTACTGAGGGATTTGAACTGATTTTTTTACTGTGATACCTTTGAGCAACAGTCTTATTTATAAATAGCCTTACTATTAACCTCTTTTCTCTCTTTTTGTGACTATGGATATGTTTTTTTCTCTTTAGTAAGTAATGAGTGTTATAACATGCTAGAGGCTATGTTATGCTATGGCATTTATATAAACCAGCATACACATGGAAACATTCAAGACTGGCTACAGGTCTGGGAAGCCTGGATATACAAGGTAGTATTTTTTTGGAAAACTAATGAGAGTTTTAAAGTCCAGTCATTGAGAAATCCTTACTGATCTTGGGTGGAATCAGTTCAACTACCTGTCACACTACACCTAAGCACATCTAGCTCTGGAACAGGCAGGCAAGAAGGGCAATAAGAATGTCTTTTTGCTCTCTGAAACATATTAAGGCCTTCACTACTTTTTGGGCAAGAGGCTCTCACTTTGTAACTCTGAAGACTGAATATCAGCAGTGTTTGAAGTGGAATAAGGGCAGTGATATTCTGCTGTCCCTATACACCACCCACACTTCTCCAACAGTGTTAAAAGGACAGGTATCACTGATACCTAAGATCATCTGGGCATGCAACTAGGTGGTATCCATCATTCTAAAAGGTGTTCAGTTTCCTATTTTGCTTTTAATAAAGTCCATACAAATCTAACCATCATTTTGGTCCTAGTGGATCTTAAAAATTCCACCCAGAAATTATTCTAATCAGTACATAATAAATTTTGATAGAACAAAATGGCAGATATTAGCTGATATAAATAAAGATATGTCTTGTCTTTACTGATAGCTATATTTTAATTTGTGTCACAAAGCTATGTCCTGATTACAAGTTCTGATTTACAGTACATTATAGTTTTCTGTCCTGCTGGTATCTGGTATACTGTGGCAATCTACTGTTTTTGCTGAATTTGACATGCAATCACATCAACATCATAAGCTGAATATGTAGTCTCCTGGAAGACTGTAGTATTTTATTCTTATAACTGTGGTATATTTTAAATGGCAGTCTTCACAGGACCACAACTAAAATATGCCTCTGATTTATAAAGCTGAAAGATTTACTTTCCTTAAACCAAGAATTAATAAGGTCGTGCTTTACTCTGTTGTGACTTGTCAGAATTAGATGCCTTTATTAACTTGGAAAAACAGACACATTCTTACAATAAAATCCATCTGTCTTTAAGTACTAAAAATCAGTAGATATGGTCACCATCCTGGCCTGCATATGGATTTTGGCTGCCTCATTTTCTTTGAACAGCAAAGTAAAAAACTGTTTTACAGCAAAAAGCATTTTGGTGCCAACACTTTTTTGGTGATGTTAAAGTAGCAGATAGCAAAGGAAAGTAGTGTTCATTTGAAGCTTGAAGTGATATGAAACAATATGTAAAGCCTGTTAAAATGGACAAAGAACTGCAGTTGTTTTTCAGCCAGTGTTACAAAAGAACAAATTTTAAATTGCCCCAAGTACGATGATCAGAAATATCCTCGTCCTCCTCCATGGTGAGAATGTGTTGATTAAAGTTTCATGAAAATAAAAAGAGACTAAACGTTTAATAAAACCCAAAGGATTTGATTTTTAGTTGTTTAATAAGGTTAAAATAATGTGAATGAAGAAAAGAATTCAGGTCTTACATTTTCTTTACATCATAGTGTTATTGAAAAAGAATTAATAGCTTGTATTTTGTTGGATAAGCCTTGTATTTTATTACAGCTTTATACCAGATGCATTATCAAAATTAAAGTTAGACATGCCAGGCACACTTAATATAATTATTTGATATTTAATCTTGTCGTGTAATACTGTTAAACTATGTAAGGCTGAAGTTTCATCAGATCTTTAACAGAATTTTCCAAATATTGGTTGGAAGATTAATAAGGAGTCCTTCCCCACTATTTTCATGCCCAGAAAAAATGTTGAAAGTGTTAACGATTCATCAGGTTTCATCCTTATCTCTATGAAACTGCTGATAAAAGACTATTCCAGCATGGCAAAAGACAACATTCCCTGCTGGAAATGCTGTTTCGCAGCTGGAATATAAAGCCATAGCCCTGGTTATTTGTAATCATTAAGAAGACCACACCCTTTTTCAAATGAGCAGGAACACTGTTAACCACAGTAAATTGTAAGTTGCCATAATTGCATTCTTGCTGGCTTAGATATTTCTCTGTATTTTAAATCAAATATCATTCACATTTCTTTCTAAAATCAATATTGGCATATAGTCATCTGCATTATTCCTTACCCAAAGGCACCCATTTTCAGTGGTTAAAAGTTTATTTTGGAAGAGACTGTACCTCCTTTAATAAAGCATTAATATAAAGATATGTTACATTTTGAAAAAGAGAGATGGTATGTAATGAATATCATGAAGCAGACTGTAAGTGCAACACATTTATGCCCCAGAATCTGTCTGTGGTTGGTATTGTGAAATTGTAGTAGAGTACTTTTTTCCTCTTGGCAAGTAGATCTGAAATTTGTAGCAAAATTCAGTAGAATGTAATTGTTCACTTATGCACTTCCCTCCTTGGCCCCTACACATGCAAGTAAGTAAATGTTTCAATACCCACAAAACTCCTACAGGAGGAGGCAGTCTTCATTCAACTAGTAGGTCCCTTCCAAGGGACCTCATTCACCACCGAGGAGACCCAGCTCAGCCTCTGACATTTCAGAAAAAATATTCATTCTCACTGTCTTCTGCCAGAGCTGTTCCTCTTTGCATGGATCCACAGAGAATATTTCTCTTAGTTTTCAGAACCATTATAAGGAAGGTAAGGCAACATGTGCTCCTGTCTGTTCAATAAACCTCTGAATGTTAAGCAAGACTGAGACAGACCCATCCAGAAATGCATTTATCCATTGGTTAAGAAATACTGGGCTTGGACTCCAGTGTCCTCATGTAGAACTGAGATTTCAGAACTGTGAATGTCATTAAGGACTGATCAGCTCTGCTCCTATTCTGTGAGTTTAGCCTCTTGTTTGACCAATATTAGAAGGACTTCAAACTGAAAGATTTTTCCCAGTAATTTTCATGAAAAAGAAAATTAAAAAAAAAAAAGTTTTTCTGCTCCATCTGTTTCTCTATGTATATATTTTTAAGCAAGATAGAGGTAAAGGCAGGTTAGGTTTGACATCAAGGTTGTCTAGTCTATTGTTCATGAGGCTTCAGACAGAATATCCAGCTTTATATTTGTCCGGTTAAAAATTGTAACATACATTGGTTGATTTTTGGACTGAGAAAAGAGATTTCTATTAGTTTTTTACATTTTTAGCTCATTAATTTTTCTAATTATGGATCATGTTCCATTCCTGTGATAGGAAACAGATTTGTGGAAGAAGGCAATTACTTAATAATCAAGATAAGACAGTATTACAGGAAATGAGATTGTTGTTTGTAGAACTCTTCAAATAACACGGCTGCATTATGGATTCTATTGAGATAGTATCCACAGAACCATACAAGGATTTATGTTTCTGTCTCCTGGTTGCTGCAAAACCTTGGTAAGACATAAATCTCCTCAAATTCTTAAAATCTATAAACAGCTTAAATAGATAAAGGGACAGACAAGTAAAGGTTCAGAATGGTGATGGCTACATGTCAATTTAATTTTGTCTTCTCTTATTTTTTCTTCTAGGACATATCTACCAGTCAAATAAAAATGTAAAGACCTAGAGTTATTTTGCTGTTCAAATCTAAATATTATTATGAGGCTATCTATTAATCTTTTTCCTTTCTTATTGGTTAATCTGTTCTTATCACCAACAAATTCTTCCTGATGTCTAAAATTTTCTTTAGAAACAAGTATTTCAGCAACAACCCAGGAAAACTTACAGCACTTTTTCAATATCAACCTGTAAAGTAAGGAAAAAGCCATTTTATTTAGTCTTATAAGAACTGTTTCAAGAGGATTTCCATATGAAAAAAAAAAAAAGCTATATCCCACTAGATGTGCAGGAAGGAAGTAGGAGAGCTCTGTTGCAATGTTACTCTGAAAACTCAAAACATTGGATTTGGGAACATTTAATGAAGCCAGTTATGTAGTGCTAAGGAATCAAGTCCTGCTGGAGGACGGACTTCATTAAAGAACTGGGTGATACAGAAGATCTGATGAGCCTAACGCCATCTGTGGTGAATCACATCAGTTTGATCCCCTTCAGAGACCCACTTCCATAATGAAGTTGAGAATGTTGTTAGGAAAGTTTTGCTCAGCTGCATCAATTAATAGATCTGTTCATTTAATTTTGTCATCACTAAATTCTAAACTAAATATATCTGTAAAATCTGCATTGCAGGTCAGTGAGGTACACGTTTCTGAAACATGGAATATGACAAAGTCCAAATTTGTTTCAACAAATTTGAATTTTTGAAAATCTGTTTCAAACCTACTGTAAAAGATCTTTACAATAGCTCATTTAGTTTATTTTTCTGTGAGATTCTGGACTCAGGGAAAATGGCAACAATTACAGTTTCCATGTACTCAGTTGCTTCCTTCTTCATACTGAACATTTACAACTTCAAGGGATTCTTGCATAGTTGTTTCAGTTATCATTTTGATACTACAAAGGAAATTATATACTAATACCATCCAGGTGTTCAAAGTTGTGTTTTGTAAAGGATGCTTAAAAACTGATAACCTGTATTAAGCAGTTGTAACATACCATTTAATTTCAATGGATGCTTTCCTAGTCCTAAGAAGTAATGGTTTCAAAAACAATTAAGGAGCTGACTTGAAACACCTCAAAATAATCTTCAGAAAATGCTGAACACTCTAATTCATAAAAGTAGACTTTTTTTTTTTTGAGTAGTCTGTAATCATTAACTTTGAAATCTTGCCCAGAGCCTTATATTGAGAGAATGTTATCCTCTAATACTTCTGTATGTATTCTTTTTTAAAATTAAGGACGAACAATTAAATCACTTTAAAATAAACATAGTACACATATTTTGCTTTCCCTAGTGAAACTCTTCTAGTTCAGCAAGCTATTTAGATTTTTGCGTACTTAGATGAAGCATAAATTCTAGCAATTTGCGCAGACATCTAGTTCAGTGTCTGCTTGTAATAAAACCTTTGAATAGTCATGGCTTGATGCCAAGACAGACCATCAATTACAGAACAGGTATGTTCATTTTGCTGTGCAACTCATTAAAGTTTCCTAAATCCATGCTGTAGGTTCTGACAGAAAACTGGAAAAAAACCATAATTCTGTGAAGATAGATACCATAAATGGGAAATTACAATACAGATATTTTAGGAAACTAAAGAATAAAGGCTTAAGGCAAATTCTGCTACGATTCATCGCTGATAGTAACTATGATGCTTGTATCTTTAGAGTATGAGCACAAGCCCATTCCTCAGCAGGGCAGGACATGGAATGTTTTATCAAAATCTGATCAGTGACATTAGATTTCATGTCTGGCAGGAATGTCTTTGAGTCGCTGAGATTTTGTCAAATTTAGCTGATAAAGCCCTCCCAGTAACGTTTTAGGATCAAAAGTTTTCCTGCTTGAATATATCCTGAGAACTCTAGTATTCTCAGTGTAACGGGACAAATCTCACACTCTTCCAAATCAGAGGAAAAGTCCTTCCTTGCTGCAGTACAGTAGCATCGATGCATCTACTATTGAATAACTATAGGCATTTGAAATAGGAAGCTGCTCTCCTTTGTGCTTCTCTATAATCAGTGGGTGCAGGCAAGTCAAAGGTGTTTCCCTCTCAAAAGACCCTCCTTTAACAGCCAGAGAGAGGGGGAGAGACTTAAATCAGCAGGGTGCTGAAAGGCTGTTACTGAATCTGGCAATGTGAGCACTCAGATGGTAAATGTCCTTCAGTGGTTTAACTACTTGAGAACTCAATCACGATTTTAGCTTTAGAATACCAATAAATAAATGATGCCTACCAAAGGAGTGGTTTGATGAGTTTAGCTCCCTGATATGCTTATAGATAGTGCTCTCAGATTGTTTGCTTATCCAGATTAGTAATGTTTAAAATTATTGATAAATACATTTGCAAATCTTTTACACTGCTCTTATTTATTCTACTTATTTACAATTGAGGGTGTGTTGGTTGCTTAGAGAATGTCTATAGCATTTATTTTCTCCAACACTTGGATAACTGTGCAAACAAAGTCTTAGCTCAGTATTTATATGTGCTAAACACTTTTGTTCACATAGGAATCATTGCTGTAATTTGAACATCACTTTTGTTTGTGACAGAAGGTTCACTGACAGAAAAAGACCCAACCCAGTGTAATATAACCAGACTATTCATTAGAATTGTCATTTGAATACTGCCAGGAACATTTTCACTGCTTACCTATCTTGACTGAGGATTCAATACATTTTATTCTTAGAAAAAATACACAGGTTTCTCAGTACTTACTGACTACCTGAACTATTTTGTTGTGTAATTTCTGTTCTGATAAAACCTTTGTGCTGTGACACAACAATGTTTCAACCAACCAATGCATTATGGTCTTATATACTGGTGCTTGTTTTCTGTCACAGAGAGAACAGTACACTAAATAGCTTTTCATGGCAGTAAACCTTTAATGGTTGAATGTGTTCCTTTATCTTTCTTGATATAAAATGCAAAGCACAGTTTGCATTTAATAGAATAATAGGAAATGGTTTTTTGTTCTCAGAATTACCAGCTCTGCCAAGAATATCTTGATGCTATTTTAAATCGTAGAGTGTTTTCATCCTTCTATAGCTAAAATGCACCTCTGGTTTCTCATGAACACAGCAAAGAGGAAAGCGTGTCACTGAGACACATAGTTGCTAGAAATTAAAAATATTGTTCATGTATATTTTCATGCAGAAGTTGATCAAAGATAAAAATACTGTTCCAAGACCTTAACTTCTATTTTGCAAGTACAGTGGAACCCCACCTAACTGGCATCTAGAGAGTAATTTCCTCCAGCATATCTTGGAACTCACTGATTTAAACAGGTTGGTTAGCAATAAGCGAAGTTACTGCCACCTTTTCTCCTGCTGCTGGTGTGGGCAACAAAAGATTTTTTTCTCTCAAATACTAGTTGAAAGTTTCTGCTTTTACTTTATCTTATGCTAAAATACTCACTGAAAAAAAAAATGGAGCAGAAGGCTGTATTTTCTGTCTGAAAATTTGTCTGTATCAGATTTCCCTAGAAAAAGGCAAAATTTACCTCAGTCTAGAGTGTGATGGATAGTATAACTTTTATTTGTTGTCTAAAGTCCTATATCGTGAATACAGTATATAAGTTTTTAAACCACAGTGGCTGGCAGCAGAGCAGAAGGCAGCACATCTACCTTGTCTGAGTAAGGCAGATAACTTGAAGCAAGGGTGTCGGAAAGAGAAGGAGGAACAAGGGCAGAACCTTAAATACTGAAAGGGAAGAAGGAGATATTGCAAAGGAATGAAAAGGGACTGTGTACAGTTCACTTCAACTGAAAGCTGCTGGAAAGTCAATGACTTGGAAAGCAAGAGTGGAGGAAAGCAAGACTGGTGATAATGGTATTATTTCTTATATGGTATTATATAGTTTCAGTTTAAAGCACTCACTTCAAAATCAAGATTTGAAGAATTTCAGCTCAAAGATTTGACTGACTCAAAGTCCCATCACAAAAGCTTCTGACAATACCTATACAGCACATGGGTGATTCTGCACTAGGGTTATACTGGTTATTGGATCAGAAAGCATAGAGGAATATTGGAAATAATGGTTTCAAGGCTCCTCCATTACATTGGAATAAAATTTATAAAGCATTTTAAAGTATTAATATTGACAGAAAATAGAACATAAAAAAGTTTATTTACTCTGTTATACATTATATCATATTTTAAATAGGGAAGACTGTCTACTGATACCTTTTTTATTATGCTATAAGGTTACATATTTGCTTTGAGACAGAATGCATATGCCCTCAAGCAAGAATTCCTGCACATGACACAGGACTTTACTAAGTTACTGCTTAGAAAATGAGTGTTTTTGACAACACTAGTACAGACAAACAGGCATGTAGCAGGTCTAGCACAGAATCACAAACTGGAGGTGCTTCAGCCTCATACTGGGGGTAGATACCACAGAGTGGCAGCATCTGTTGGTTCTTATGCAAACGAAAGTACACATAAGCTCTTATTTAAAAAAACAAAATTACAGTGTGGTATCCTGCTCTTAAAGGTTTGCAAGTTCCTGGAGTGGACCATCATGTGCAGACTTTCCTCACTGGAATTAAGTAGAACAGGATGAATTAAATGAAAGAGGAAAAATAAAATGTTATCCTTATTTTGTGTTTTAAAAATGCATAAAGTGATTTTTTTACCAGAACAGAACATGAAATAATATATTCATATGGCCAGCTCAGGTTTGTCATAACAAGAAAAACTTTGGGTTTTTTTTTCCCATGTTCTTCCAACCACTCTTCTCTGTCCTTGTCATTCTATATATTTGAGTGGGTTAATTGTAACGCATATGTGTATAACAGTGCTGGACTTAGTTACGGTATGCTGTGAAAAAAAAAAAAAAAAAGTGGTATTTTAGAATAAAGGCTGAGATTTTAGAAGAAAATTGGGATTCCAGTAAAGTTATAAAACATATGCAAACCCAATATTGATATTTAATTAGATATTTTATACGATGATGTTATAGTAGTCATGATGATCATGATTGTAAGACAAGAACTATGAACAA
Organism: Falco peregrinus; assembly: GCF_023634155.1. Classification (NCBI taxonomy): domain Eukaryota; kingdom Metazoa; phylum Chordata; class Aves; order Falconiformes; family Falconidae; genus Falco; species Falco peregrinus. Next base: position 50,142,837 of record NC_073726.1, read on the forward strand.
AATACTTCAGAAACATCACAGAATAAAGGTCCACCAATCAAAGTGATCACCTTTTGTAGGAATAATTTGGGTGTGTGGTTTTTTTAAAAAAAGACTAGGGCTATTGGATCTTTTCTTTCTACTTACTGTATTAGGCATGAATCACATAGTTCACTCATCTGTCTTTAGAGTGTACCTTTCATTACAACTATTTTTCATTATTATTCATTATTTATCATTTTGACATCCTAAATTCTAGTTTTTATTATATTTTCCCAAATAACTAAATAAATAGATTGTAACAATTTTAGTGCAAATTGTGAAATATTCTAAATTCTAAGGATACTCAATGTTTAAACAACTCATAGCTTATGAAAAAGTGATTGAAGAGTAAACAATGGGGGTATGCTTCTTATTCAACACTTTGATTTCAAATTCCAAAGGGGTTTTATCACTTAGCTATGCTACCTTTTACATATTTAGTGATGTTATCACATACTGTCATTATAACACACTCTGTTATAATCTTACTACAATTTAGTGAAATTTATTATTCCTGCCATGAATGAAATCTTGTTATTTGTTTTCATTCAAAGTTAGAAAAAAAAGCTGAAATAGTAATTGTTTTTGAGAAGGTTTTGAAAAATCATGATAGCATTCACATTGGTACTCTTGGCAAAAAGTTATTTGATTTCCAAATTGCTGTATTTCAGTTTGTTTAACAGACACACACACAAAAAAAATGGCTCAGGTCAACTCAACACTATATTTCATTTTTTGTACTGTGATTCATTGCCTGAGAGCAACTGTATGCAGTTGGGAAACACTCTAATGTTGAGGCAACTCCAAATGATGTATAAACATATATTTGCTTTTACTCTGTTGACATTGTCTACTTCAATGGCTGCTTAAGTTACTGAAATGTTCTCATTGCATTCACCGGAGCCTGGACAAGGGCTCACCTTAAGGAAATGGGAACTGCTGACACCAGCTTGTTCTACAACTAAATTTCAGTGCTGAGCATTTGAAGAAACTTATGATTTTGGATTTTATTAATTTAACTTGAAGAATAAAAAAAAGCCCAACAAAAACCTTTGGGGATAAAAACTTGATTTTGAAAAGTCTGTAACAACAAAAGAATGATTTTATTTAAAATAGTGTATGTAAAATCTTTTAGAAAGACAAAATATATTTTTGTTACATTTCAATACATTGTGAAGTTAGGTGTATTTATTAATATAATGACTGTGTGTAATAAGCTTTAAGGTCTTGCTGTTTGTTATCACCGTCTCTGAGAGCAGGCCATAGAGAAGAGTTTCTTCTTGATGAAGAGATGTTGTGGTACAATGAATTTGGCAAGTAAGTTATTGTTGACATTTTGATTTTTGGAATCTTAACTGTCTTTGAATTTCTGGAGGATCACTGTGTTTATGCTGAGTCTCTATGGGAAAAACTTTTCTCTTTCTTTCTTTTAATTAATGGTTCTAACCAGATGGAAACATAAGTGTAGATATAATTTCATTCACAGTCAATTTTTAGATTTTTCTCTTTTAAATCTCCTACAATTAGACCTTCTTTCTAGGGACATACAAACACTCACAACCTTCTGTGAGTAGTTCCACTGAAGTCAGTAGGACTACTTGTATATTTAAATTAAATGAAAGTATGTACAAGATCATGTATTAGAGATGATTTAAACTTAATTCATTCGCACACAGAAGTTTTGCTAGACTAATCAATGCTAATTGAAGACTAAGGAAATAATGGTCCATCTGGGTATCCACAAAAACAGTTGAAGCAAAGATCAAGAGCTACTTTTACTCATACTGAGAAAGTTTTTAATTCATGAGTCATCCTGCTGGTTTTAGTAAATCTTTTGCTGGAACATCATGTGAGCAGGGGAGGCAAAATTCTTAGGATGTGATTCAAAGCCAGAGGCAATACCCAAATACCTGATTTGCTGAGGAGCTTCTCTGGAAATTTCCCTTCCGTACTGATTTAAATATTTTGTCATAATCAACTTAGACCTATAAATAAATAGATTTTGTTCTTTTTCATGTAGTTCCAGATCAGTTTTTGTTTTCCAAAAGTACTTTAGCAATATTTGCATATCTGTTAACATACAGTATCTATCAACAACTTGATAGATGACAAGAGGCAATTGAGCGTTATCATTAATTCAGTTTTTAAAATCTGTTGCCATTTCACAGGATGTTTGGCTTGTGAAAATTAGTTACAGTACACTCCAGTATAAAGCCAGGTGCAAGTATACAAACTATGCAGCCACACGTTCTCTTATACAGGATAAAAAAGCAAGGGCAAGCCCTAAAACTTCTGGAATGCAGAAATAGCAGTAATGTATTCAAATCTAATGTAATCTTAAAAGGTTAGGAATTTCTGATACCCCATGAAGGTGTGTAGAATGCTTTCCTTCTCTTTCTTGTTGATAAGTTTCATTTTTATTTCCTTTTTCCTTTCTCTTCTGGTTCTGATTTCTCTAACCATGCTTGGTATGCACATCTGTACTTCTAGACTTGGACACTAGTCAGTGATCAGCAAGTGGCAGACTGTCCCAAACAGTACTATGCACCACAGTCGTGATCTGTTATAAAGTACTTTTCCCATTTGGGGCCAACACGAGTAAAACTAAGTGTGAGGTCATGAGATCTAGTTAATAGTGAGATTTACTGGTTGAATTAGGATATTACTACCAAAAAATAATATGCCAAAACAAAAACAAAAACAAAAAAGCACAAAAGCCTACCACAGTTGACAATGAGCCCAAGAGAAACAAAATCAAAGAAATAATGTTATCAAAACTTTGCCAAACAATACATTTCACAGAACTCCCATTAATGGAAGAAAGAATTGGTGCCTTTCTCCCCTTTTCCCTCCCTCCTGTTTTTTTGACAAGCAGTTCATAGATGCCTGTGAGCATTTATTCCTATATTCTCCCTCACACCACTGTGATGTACAATATTCTCCTGAGCCCAAGTGGGTTACAATTAGGACTGGCAGAGGATGGTTTCATCACATAATGTCATGCATCTTATTTTGCTTTTTTGCTGTCTCTCTGGGCTGTCTGTAAAACCAATGAGGGGAAAAGACTCCTTGAGAGGATGCTTCAGTGTCGAAACCCATCTGAATGCTCTGAATCTCTCTTTAGAGAAGCCTGTCTATCCATTGGCTATTTTTGGAGCCTGAGAAAACTAGATTGCTTCTCATACAACACATTACTCCCTTATCTTGAATATATAAAATGAATAATATATTATTCTATATACACTGTATATGTTGTAAAAATATATTATTCTATATATTCATACTATGCTATAATATGAATAGTCCCCAGATCATGACAGACTTCATTTGAAGACTTAGACACATGCATCAGAGCTCAATTTTTACCTGGGATAAACAAGTCAAACTTCAGAGCAGTTGAAAATTATAGTGTGGTACTGTTACAAAGGAGTTGGCAAAGTATTTTTGCACCTTTCTAGCCACTAATTAACTTGCTAATTTAACAATAGTAGTGGAAGTTTTTTCAACATGACTGCTGTTTCCAATAAATATTTCAGGGTTCTGAAGTGAATAACAAGATTTAGACTGTTACATGTTCATATTTGATACATACCAGCTAGTGTTCATTACCTTTATCTTCTGTTTGCATGGCTACTAAGACATCTAGAACTTGGTGCCGCTTCAACAGGTAAAAAGAGCTAATGTAATAGATAATATAAGATCATAATCTTGTGCATTTTGACAATAATTCTGCCAGATGGCATTTAAAGATTTGACATGAAAATATTATATTTTGGTAAAAAAACACCACATCTAGTCTACTGACTTGCACGTTTGACAATGAAGATCATTACAAAGAATACAGACATATTTCACAAACCTTTTAGAAAATATTAGTGTTTATGACATTTGAAGCACAACTGCTCTAGAGGCCAGCATCTCCCAATATTAACCTGCCAAATGTGACCTTTACTTCATAAGACTATCCCCACAAATCCATCACCAATTTCATTATGGACCAGGAGCAGTTAGGTCAAGTCACATATTTTTGGGGCTGCTTGGGCTGGTTTATAAACACTGACCTGAGTAAAAGCTGGCAAAGCCAATGGAAACTGTGATTCACAGCTGTGATTCCACAGATTACCGCATCTTCTCACCTTGATGGGTTTATTATTTTTTACACTTCAGAGAAGTGTAGTGGGCATCTGCAACAGCCACAAAATTACCAAGAATTTACCAGGGTCACTCAAACCCAGTTTGATAACTCAGGAGCATAAATAAGAAGTCAGGAAAATCACAGATCATGAGGAAAGAACAAAGTGGTTGTTGGAAAGGGGCCTGTGGTTTTTCAGCATGGAACGCGCACATCTTTTTGTGTTTAATTACCGTATTCTTACAAGCATTCATTTTAGCTCAGAGAGTAGAACTGAACTTTGAAAGGCATTTGGGTATGGAAAGGAATGCAACTGAATCCCTCATGGGCTGCATGTGTACAGGGTTAGGGCCTATTATAAATAGTTTAAGAGAAGGCATTTGGGCCTTCACCCAGCAAAACAGTGATGCTCATGCTTAATTGTAAATGCTTTTTACCATGTTCATACCTTCTGAGATTAACGTCTCAGATCAGGGGAAGTAAAAGCTTAGGATCATGCACAAGTTTAAATGCTTTGCTGTCAGAGTCAAAGATGGTGAGTGTTTTAGATCAAATCTAGCACAACACTTCAGCTCCAATGTGTGACTTAGCAATGTATAGTCCCACTGAAGGCAGACCCATGCACTCACTGAATTCCTTGTTTGGCTGGTGCCAGAATGTGGTAGTCCTTTCAAGAAAGAGGTAAGAGTTCAAGCAGAAAAAGAAAAGAAAAAAAAGAGGGAAAAAAAAAAAAAGAGTGCATGGTTTCTGTGGTACTTGGCAATATCTGATTTCTGGCACTGTAAGCATAAGTCCTAAAATGGAAAGGACAGGAGTTCAGCTGCCAGCTGTAACCATTTTGGGAAGCACTTCATATGCAGCTTAGGAGAACCATCTTCTCATGACCTCAAAATCTAGCTTGGTCCCTCCTGCCTTCTAGACAGTTATCTTTCTCCTTGTCCTCTTAGCCATAATGATGTTTTTTCCATTACTAAGACAATTGCCATGCAGCAGAACAGACTGATCAGTAGAGCAGTTTTGAACAGTCACTTGATTTTTAGAACCTGAATATTGATCCCAGCCTCAGAGTCCTCTAAGTCCAGGCTCACTGCACATTTCTTTATGCTTTCTCAAAGATAAAGGTCTTTTGTAGGCAAGAAAATAGCTGCAAGACTGAAATGACTGTTTATTCATTGCCAAAACAGGCTTCTTTTTTTTTTTTTTTTTTTAAGAAATTGAAGTAATTTCTTCTAAAAATATTTCCATTACATTTACCATTGACCTATTAAGTCAGCCTTCTATAAAATGTCTAGACAGACAAACTGTATCTCATGTGCTCAGCATCACTCAGCCTAGCAGGGGCTGTTTAAATGATATTGTTATGTTTATTGAGTACAAAAGTTACTCATATGCTGTGCAAAAGATTAGTGTAGAAAGATTTGTAACTGCATCATGAGATAACAACAATTAGTTTCCTCTCTACCAGGATGACTACAAAGTGCAGATCTGGATCCACGCACCAGCAGATGAAACCTTCACAGCAAGCCTGGGTTGTATGTTGGGTCCTGGTAAAGAGATTGCCACAGCTAGCTCCCAGGGATCAGCAGCTGGCACAACACACAAATCCCCTGGCTGCTGTGCCCAAGGGGAATCTGCATGCCATGCATAGTCAAGCCCTAAGCACACTGTCATCACAGTTACTGAAAATTTAAAGATGCTCTTCTCCAAGTATTGAAAAGTGAATATTGGGAGACACGAAGTTATGAGGACCTCCTCAATGAAACTTACAGGGAGAGGCTTTTCCCCTAATTGTAATTGTGTTTGACCCCTTAGAACAGGATGAATCACTTTGCATTGACAACTTAAGGAACGTAGAAACTAGTTTAGGCAAAGGAATAAGTACTTACATGGCCAGAGGTTTAGTGATATAATTTCTATTTTTTATGCTGAAGTATTGGCTAAATTCAGTATCACCTGAATGGGAAATGCTGGAAACAAATAAGTAGGCATATTTTTGTGTCATGTGGCTCTATCACTGGAGGAAGTATGAGAAATCAATCTGTCTTACTTTTTTTGAACATTAGAAGTGTACAAGGTCAGGTATGACAGGGCTCTGAACAAGTTGATCTAGTAGAAGATGTGCCTGCCTGTGACAGGGCTATTGGACTAGATGATCTTTAAAGGTCCCTTCCAATCCAAACTATTCTGTGATTCTTTAACCACATACTTGAATCCAACTTTGACAACTAAATAGCTGTAAATCATCTTAAACATATTACACAGCCTCAAGACTAGACTGCCACAAGCAGACACACTATTTGGGGCCTCTTAGAGTTGTATTCTTTCATATTTACTTTTTGATTACTGCTATTAGATGACTTTTTGGATAATTCTGACAGTGAAATCAGGATTCTGCTTTCTGCCAAATTTTTGGGCTTATTTAGCCTACCCCCATTCTGTACCTGGACTTATTTTTTTTTCCTTGAACAGTGTTATGATACTAGTCAAATCTGACTGTCACTTCCTTTACAACTGTCTGTGCTCAGGACACATGGGAAAGCAAGACAACACAGTATCCTAGTCCTATTTCTGCCTTTTCCACCTGTCCTGTGATGTAGCTAACAATTTATGGATACTTGTGATGACTTTGGCTCCAGAACAAGTTACCTGAGTGCATGTACATATGGGCTAGTGATAAATCCAGTGAGCTATGTGTCCAAGCTTCAGTCAAGGCAGATTTGGGGAAGGCTTGGGTTCCCTAAACACAGGTGTTAATGCCATTTGAGATGGCAGGAGAATCCAAGCCACAGAGCTACCCGATACAAAGCAGGGCTTACAGGAAATCTGCACATTTGTGAAACAGCTTGGACAGGACATAATACATCCCACAGTACCTGCAATGCCACCAGATGAATCTATTTAGGCAGCTGAATCCTACTCCAAGACAGTAGACTGTCATTCAGTTCTCCCTGAATAAGGCATCCCTGGCTGCTCAGGTATTGCCCTCTGGGTTCCCCTGGCTGTATTGGCTAGACATCCATAGACTACAGCAGCTCATTTAGCTAGCTCACCTGGTGAGCATCCGATACATAACAGAGTGAAAACATGAAACATCTATGCGCACATGAGCACATAAGCCCAAGTGATAAATGTTCCCTCAGCAAAGAGAATTCATTGTCCAAATCTAGAGGAACTACTCAGGTGTTATTTTTCTTTACAATGCCTCATAACCTTTTCAATAGCCATGTCTATACCTAGTCTCAAATACAGCAAAATATATGCGGCTTTTTGTTCCTTTTCTGTGAGCTAAGCCTTACAATGGAAGCTTTTGAATTAAAATCAGCTGAATCAGCTCTTTCTCATAGGTTGTAGCCTTTTTCTCACTCATCCATGCAACAACTCCACTAACCATATTTCTTCATGTCCAAAAGGCATTGAAGTATTTCTATTTAGAGGGCTATTTCCTCCAACATTGTCAGATTTATTGACAACAATGCTACTTACGTACAGTGTTGTGAACAAAAGCACAGCTATTCTAAGCAATATAGATATTTATTTATTTTTCCCCATAACTTTGGTGAGTGATTTTCACTAGTTATTAAAAACTGCTATCAGTCTTAGAGCTTAATTGTGAAATGCAATCAGCAGAAAAATCTGATTGGTGCTTTGCAGAATTCATGTCAGAACTGCAGAGAGTCCTCTAAATGTTAAATGATTTGAAATCAGAAATGATCCAAATAAACTGACAGAGAAGACAGCAGAAAAAATGAATTTGTCTATTTTTCAGTCTTCCACATTTTTATAAGCCCAAAGTGAATTATTCCATACTGTGAATTCTTACTGAATACCTGTAGGCACATCTGTTCCCTTAAAAAATAGGACATCTGGAATACACATGTTCTCCTATGAAAATAATTCAAACTAAAAACATGTTGAAATTTGCACAGACAATCATATCGTTGAAGCCATTCTTTTCTGTCCTTAATTATGCATTGGTTAATTTTGCCACTGCTATTAATGGGCAAAGCATCCAACCAGTTTTTACTTAGCACTATGCCTTATGCCTTATTATTATTACTATTATGCCTTATGCCCATGAGAATAAGTTTGAGGTCCTGTCACCAATAAAGACTCACATGGCATCATGACAGGTTAATCCATTGTGAGAATGAGGTCAAGCAAAGTTAGGCAGGATGCCTCCACATTGCATTTTCAGCTCAGAGGAGAAATCTGGGATCCTCCCTAATATCTTTCAGCATATACTTCAGGATGGCTGGAAGCGTTTCAATCTCCAGGGCAAAATTTACACATCCTTCCTCTGCCATCCTTACATCTTACACATCCTTACTTATCAACCTACCCATTTACTTCCCATTCTTCCCTGTGAGATTCCTTCCTGTTATTGTTCACAGAGGTAGAAATCTTTGGGTGAGACATGAGGAGAATAGGCAAATGGCACATAAAGTTTGTTTGAACTAAATAGCTTCTCTCAGCTGTCCAGGCTCTTTAATATTGTGAAGTCCTGTAGCAGGTTTGCATGTCAAGGTTTCAGTAGCAGTGGGGCTACAGGGGTTGCTTCTGTGAGAAGATGTCAGAAGCTTCCCCCATGTCCAATAGAACCAATGCCAGCTGGCTCCAAGACGGACCCGCTGCTGGCCAAGGCAGAGCCCATCAGCAACAGCGGTAGTGCCTCTGTGTTGGCATATTAAGACAAAAAAAAAAAAAAATCTGTGCCAGCGGAAGAGAGGAATGAGACTATGTGAGAGCAAAAACTCTGTAGAAGTCAGTGAGGAAGGAGGGGGAGGAAGTGCTCCATGCACTGGAGCAGAGATGCTCCCATGGTGAGGCAGGCTGTGCCTCTGCAGCCCATGGAGGTCTACAGTGGAGCAGATATCCACTGCAGCCTGTGGAGGACCCCATGCTGCAGCAAGTGGATACCCAAAGGAGGCTATGACCCACGGGAAGCCCACACTGGAACAGGTTTGCTGGCATGACTTGTGGACCCATGAGGGACCCATGCTGGAACAGTCGGTTCCTGAAAGACTGCACCCTGTGGAAGGGACCCATGCTGGAACAGGTTATGAAGAACTGCAGCCCTTGGGAAGTACTCACCTTGGAGAAGTTCATGGAGAACTGTCTCCCATAGGAGGGTCCCCACACTGGAGAAAAGAGCTGCAGAAATGTGTGATGAACTGACCATAACCCCCATTCCCCTACACTATTCAGAGGGAGAAGGTAGAGAAATCAGGAATTAAGTCCAGGAAGAAGGGAGTGGTGGTGGGAAGGTGGTCTTTTACTCATTTGAATGGTAATAAATTACCTAATTTCCCCAATCTGAGTCTGTTTAATCCATGATGGTAACTTCTGAGTGATCTCCCTATCCTTATCTTCATCTTGTCTGGTTGAGGAGGGGAGTGATAGAACTGGTTTGGTGAACACCTGGCATTCAGCCAGGGTCAAACCACCAAAAGTCCCCATGGAAATATGGTGGCTGTCCTTCCTATTGGCCCACATACACCTGACAATGGTACAACAAGCCCAAGCCCATTCTCAGAAAGCTTCCCCTGTGGCCAGCTGGACCATCCTTTTCACAAGTCACTGGGCTGAGTGGGGTCCTCTGTAGCAGGGCTTAAGATGGACAGCAAGAGTAAGTTTTAATAAGTGCCTTTGTGTTTCCTTACTGTTATTCCTCACTATTATTAAATCCCCTTCATGGTGTTCTTACTGAAGACAATAAAAAGAAGACATTCCAAGCAATATTTTAGATATCTAACAGCCTCTGTTGATATCGTCTAGTTCAGGACAGGCTGGGGACGTGAGGGAGCAAACTTGCATCAGAAGAGATGACAATGGACATGATGTTTCTTAAGTGGAATTATGTTTATTTTTCTTGCTTGCTTTTAGTTATCTAAGAACAGGTGAATGTAACATGGTTTTGTAATATGAGCTGTTCTACAAATAGGTCCATACAGAATATACATTTTTACATTTAATCGTCACCAATACAGATCTACCTTCAAAAATAAGTCTGTTAAGTTGTCAAAAACCAGATATTCTATTATAGTTGTGGGTGTGGTGGTTTTGGTTTTTTTTTAATTCTTTGTGATTTTTAGTTTAAAGAGACTATTAGATGTATGCTACTTCATTCTAGTTTCTCACCAGTGAAAGCGTTCAGGCACAGCACTTTCAATTAGGGTAGTAAATCTTTTTCTTTGCCTAGTGAATAATAGTTTCACTGGACTAGAAAAAGATTTTCACATCAGTAACAACTCAGGAAGAAAACTGGAAGACAATATGGAAAAAGAGATAGAATAATGACAGAAGACATAAGGATATGGGGCCTCACATCTATCAGCATCTTGGGAGTAAGGAAGGAGAACATTGACACTACATCAACCACAGATACCATGCTTAAAAAAAACAGTAAAGAAGCTTTGTCAGTTATGATAGGATAAAATGAAAGTAAAAAGTGGATGAAGCAGGCGTGATCCTGCAAACAACTTCGCCAGCAAACCTGTGGCTTTATCGAAATAGGTGGTCCCAAGCACTCTGGAGTTCCCTCAGCAAAGACTTTAATCATGTGCTTCATTTCAATACATCTCTTGACAAAAAATCCATTACTCTAACTGTAAATATGTCCTTAAGTGCTTTACTGGGTAAGAGCCAGACTAATCTGCATCTTTCAGGATCAAGCACTGAATACCTATTGCTTTGAGTTCCCACTGTACTATGAATTATCACAGTACTGAATGAGCTACACATAGTAATGAGCATTACAGGCTGTTTGCATGGTAAGCCGTAAGCTGGCAAAGAAACAAGACAAAGTGTTTGTATACACAACAGCAAAAATCAATATTAAAATGGTCCAAAAAAATAAGTAATAGGTTGAACCCTTCAACTTTATCCTTTCTACAAAGTATTGCATAAAGAGAGTTACGAGCTGTTTGTGGATAGCTGATGATCTGTAATATGGTATATAAGCATACAGCTGAGAACATTGTATCCATTAATGGAAGAAGTAGGGATTAAGCTAGGAGAACAATAGTATGAAATGTTTGCCTAAAATCTTGGTGGCAAAGTTAATACCATATTTTTCTTTCTGCCATATTCCTGTATCTCTTCAGTTGTCATGAATTTTAAAAACTACACTGCCAGGGGTTTGTGTGAGTTTATTTCCTATTGCCCTTAAAATGCAGATTGTTTGGAATGACTGATTTGTTTCTGTTCCTTTTTTTTTAAGCAATCCCTCAGCTCTTCTTTGTCAATACCTACTTTGGCAAAGTCTTCATGTTGCTTATAACTCAAATTTTAAACAGCAATATTTCACCAGTTTTTGAACATTACATACTTAAAATTGTTCAGAAGGACATTCAACTTTTCTTTAATATATCTAGTGTCTGAAACCAGAAACAATTTACACAGGAATTATATTATTTTTGACTGCTCTCATTGGCTTGTTGTTTTTGTCTTTCTGACCATAGCACATTCTTTCTTAGTATGATTTTTATGCAAATCACAAGTACATTTATGCTATTTTTGGCTGCTTTTCTGTGTGTCACCAAACAATGAGAAGTAATCTGCTACTTTAAGTTATATTTAAAGTTATAAT